>NC_134676.1:7554113-7854113 GCF_030463565.1 Pelecanus crispus | reverse complement strand
TCTCTGGACATGCTCCAGCACCTCAATGTCTTTCTTGTATTGAGGGGCCCAAAACTGGACACAGTATTCCAGGTGCGGCCTCACCTGTGCCGAGTACAGGGGGACAATCACCTCCCGGCTCCTGCTGGCCACACCATTCCTGATACAAGCCAGGATGCTGTTGGCCTTCTTGGCCACCTGGGCACACTGCTGGCTCCTGTTCAGCCGGCCGTCAACCAGCACCCCCAGCTCCTTTTTGGCCAGGCAGCTTCCCAGACACTCTTCCCCAAGCCTGCAGCGTTGCATGGGGTTAGTTGTGGTGACCCAAGTGCAGGACCCGGCACTTGGCCTTGTTAAACCTCATACAGCTGGCCTCGGCCCATCGGTCCAGCCTGTCCAGGTCCCTCTGCAGGGCCTTCCTACCCTCCAGCAGATCGACACTCCCACCCAGTTTGGTGTCATCTGCAAACTTACTGAGGGCACACTCAATCCCCTCATCCAGATCCTTGATAAAGACATTGAATAAGACTGGCCCCAAAACAGGGCCCTGGGGAACACCGCTCGTGACCGGCTGTCAACTGGACTTAATGCCATTCACCGCAACTCTCTGGGCTTGGCCACCCAGCCAGTTTTTGACCCAGCGAAGAGTATTCCTGTCCAAGCCACGAGCTGCCAGCTTCCTAAGGAGAATGCTATGGGAGACGGTTTCAAAGGCTTTGCTGAAGTCCAGGTAGATGACATCCACAGCCTTTCCTCCATCCACCAGTCAGGTCACCAGGTCATAGAAGGAGATCAGGTTGGTCAAGCAGGACCTGCCTTTCATGAACCCATGCTGGCTGGGCCCAATCCCCTCGTTGACCTGCACATGCCTGTTGAGCGCACTCAAGATGAACCGCTCCTTAATCTTTCCCGGCACCGAGGTCAGGCTGACAGGCCTGTAGTTCCCTAGATCCTCCTTCCAGCCCTTCTTGTAGGTGGGCAACATGTTGGCAAGCCTCCAGGCGTCAGAGACCTCCCCTGTTAACCAGGACTGCTGACAGACGATGGAAAGTGGCTTGGCAAGCTCTTCCGCCAGCTCCCTCAGTACTCTCGGGTGGATCCCATCCGCCCCCATAGACTTGTGAGCATCCAGGTGGCATAGCAGGTCATTAACCGCTTCCTCCTGGACTATGAAGGCTCCATTCTGCTCCCCGTCCCTGTCTTCTAGCTCAGGGGGCTGAGTACCCAGGGGATGACTGGTCTGGCTATTAAAGACAGAGGCAAAGAAGGCACTAAGTCCCTCAGCCTTTCTGTCATCCTTAGGGACCAGGTTCCCCCTGATATCCAGCAAAGGACGGAGATTCTCCTTGCCTCTCTTTTTATTGTTGATGTACTTATAAAAACAATTTTTATTACCTTTTACAACAGTGGGCAGACCGAGCTCTAGCTGGGCTTCTGCTTTTCTAATTTCCTCCCTCTATGAACAAATACATGTGAATAACAGCCAACACCCCTCCTCATGCACCCCCTGATACCATGAGCCGCCTTTGGCACAAGGGCACGTTGCTGGCACAGCTGGGTGTCCGCCAGCACCCCTGCGCCTTTTCTGCACACCCACGCCTTTTCTGCAGAGCCATGAAGAAGGGTCAGCTGCAGAAAGACTGCACGGGGACCTTGCAGGCTGCATGCATGGGGCACTGCCTCCAGGGCCGGGGCAGTCCTTGCAGGATGCAGGGCAAGAGCCTTTGGAAGTGCCCAGATGTTACGAGGGGGTGCTGCTCAGAGGCTTGTGGAAATGTGTGAGGCTTAGCACGGGCCGTGTCGGGAAAGGCCCAAAGGCCACAGAATGGGATGGCTCCAGCTGCAGGCGGGAGGAAGCAGAGGCCTCCATCAGAGCTGCCAAAGGCTCTCCGGGGGCTCGGTGGAGTGTGCTCGCCATTATGGAGACGATCCCTTTTGTGCTTAGGCGGCTGACATCCCCCATGGTAAAACAGCCGCGGTGAGCAGGGCTCCCGTTCAACTGAAGCCAAGCTGTAAGGAGGTGCTTGGGAAAGTATGTCCCGCTTCTAAATAAATGACTCCTCATCGCTCTTGGTACCTCTATTCTCATTTCAGAAACAGTTTTATTAACCCACTTAAAAAATAAAATGGATGCTGGAAAGGGTCCTGGGGGTGACTTCTCGTCCCAACGGCCTGCTCAAGATGGCTGATGCCGAGCAGGTTGCTCAGGAGCATGGCGAGAAGTCTCCTGAGCCTCCACAAATGCTTCCCAGGGCTGTGCAGCTGGCTGTTCCCAAAGGCCCTGCAGGGGCCCACTTCTGCTGGTGAAGGGGCGCGGAGTGGCCTGCCCCAGAGCTGGGAAGGCTCCCAATGTTTATTCGTCTCTCCTTTCGGGGAGCCAAAGAGGCAGAGGCTGCAGCAGCACCACCGGGTTGAGGCGGAGGTCGGGTCCAGCGGTGGGGTTGGCCGGGCGCTCCCCTGCAGCTTGCTGGGCGGCGGCGTTGGAGGGTCCCGCAGCTGCGTCCCCCGTCGCCGCTCGGTCCCTCCCCTCAGGCCCCCTTCTCCCTCTTGCAAAGCTGCCGGTGGTGGGCCGTTGGCGCAGGTCGTAGCGCCACTGAGGGGATCTGCTCCGCACCCCGCTCCTGGACGCGTTCCTCTGCCGGCGGGCAGATGGGCCCACGGCATACTCCCGGTAGCCGTCCTCTGCTCTCGCTGAGCGCAGGACGCGATCAAAAGGCTGCCTGCACAGCGGGCACGTAGCGTTCCTGCTGGCCCACCGCCGGATGCAGCCAAAGCAGAAGCGGTGCGAGCAGACGGGCACCCGGGCTGCGCTGCGCAGGGCGCCCAGGCAGATGGGGCATGGGCTGTCTGCCGCCGCCTCCCACTGTCCTGCCCGCTGCATCTGGCTGGGGGCGGCCCCCGCTGCAGAGCCGCTCTCTTCCGCAGGCTCTTTGGCGCCCGATGCCCTGCCCTGCCGAGAAAGACGTGCCGAGTGCCCGAGCTTCACTCGCAGTGGGGACGCGGGAGCAAAGCCAGCAGCAGAAAGGGGCAGCAGAGGGGAGGCAAGGGCCTCCCGAAGGGCCTCCTTGAGGGCTGGCCAGCAGCGTCGGCAGCAGCTTCAGCACAGCGGGCCGGCCAGCCAGCCTCAAGGGCTGCCCTCCAGAGCAGCCTCGTCTCCCCCAGGCACGCTGCCCCCAGCCCAGGACCCCCCAGAAGCCTGCGCTCTCTCCCAGGCAGCCAGCACCAGCTGAGCTAGCACAGGGTACCCGCAGGAGGTGCTCAGGGAAGGCGCAGGAACCCTCTGGGAGGCCTCGGCGCTGCCAAGGGCCCGCGCACCCTCCTCGTGCCCGCAGAGCCGGGACAGCCGCCGCGCGTGACCGCAGCAGCCCCGCCAGGCAAGACTCTCCTCCACGGCCCCCCTCCAGGCGCGAGAGCGGAGCCCTGCCGGGGCTGGCACGCCGCGCGTGTGAACTCGCAGGGCCCCTGGGCTCACTGCGCTGGCACAGAGCCTGGGTGGCTGCTGAAGAGCAGTGAGGTCACGGCAGTCACAGCCACTACTCGGTGACATCACAGGGGTCTCCGGGGCTGCCTCCCGAGTGCCCCGCAGCCAGGGAGGCAGACGCCCCAAAGTGGGAAAAGCCTGCTTTGGCGGGGGTTTGCCCTCGTCTCCTGGTCTCGTGGCGGTGGTTTCGCCTCCGGCTGGACAGGTGCTGGGAGGAGAGGCTGGTGGCCCCCAGCACAACGGCCCGGCAATGGCCAGCACAGCAAAACGCGAGTGGCGCAACCCCGGTGACCTCCCTGGTGCTAAAGGAGTGCCTCGGCTTGCCTCCTGCAAAGGCTGCCCGAGCAGGCCTCGCCCCTTGCAGCACTGCGGGCAAGCCCCAGCCAGAGATCCCAGCATGGCTGAGGTGAGCAGGGACCTCACCTCTGGAGGTCACCATGTGCAAAGCCCTGCTCGAGGAGGGCCAGTGCTTGATCACTCTCCCAGTAAAGAAGTGTTTGCTGATCTCCAGGAGGAACCTCCCTCGTTCCAGATTGTGCCCGTTGGCTCTTCTTCTGCCATGGGGCACCGCTGCAAAGAGCCTGACTCCCTCTTCTAGCCTGTTCTGTTGCCTAGCCTTCTTTTGCACGAGGGCACATTGTTGCCTGATGGTCTTTTTGCTTTCCAATGGTTCCCTCAGAGACATTTCTTCAAAGTTGCTGTCCAGCCCGTCAGCCCCCAGCATTTATTGGTGCACGGGGTTGTTCCTCCCCAGGTGCAAGGAAAGAGAAAGGATAAGAGTCAATGGATAACAGTTGCAGCAAGGAAGAAGGTTGGATAAAGCAATTTCTTTGGTCCACAGTGTCGTGGCTTAAACTCAGCCAGCAACTAAGCACCACACCGCCGCTCGCTCACCCTCCCCCCGCCCCGGGTGGAATGGGACGAGCAAAAGTAAGAAAACTTGTGGGTTGAGACAAGAACAGTTTAATAATTGAAATAAAATAAAATAAAATGATGACGATGATGATGATAGTAATAAATTGTAGTGAAAAGGAAAACACAGAGAGGAACAAAACTCAGGGAAAACAAATGATGTGACCGCTCACCACCCACCCACCAACGCCCAGCCAGTCCCCCAGCAGCGATCGCTGCTCCCCGGCCAACTCCCCCCAGTTTCCATACTGAGCATGACGCCATATGGTATGGAATAGCCCTTGGGGCAGTTTGCATCGGCTGTCTTTGCTGTGCCCCCTCCCACTTTCTTGTGCACCTGGCAGAGCATGGGAAGCCGAAAAGTCCTTGGCTAGTGGTAACCACTACTTCGCACCAACTAAACCATCAGTGTGTTACCAGCATTATTCTCATCCTAAATCCAAAACACAGCACTATGGCAGCTAGTCGGAAGCAAATTAACTCCGTCCCAGCCAGAACCAGGACAGTATACAAGGTAGTGAGAACACGTTGCTCAGAAAGGCTAAATAATTGTCCTCCTTGAAGACAGTCAAAAGAAAAAAACAAGGTCTTGAACGACCAGCTCTGAAAAGAAAGATCGACATGTGCTTAGCATGAGGTTGTGCTGAGGGATTTCTGGAGGTCCTTTGCGACACAGACTGTTCAAAGACACTGCAGTCACAGAATCTTAGAATCATAGAATCGTTTAGGTTGGAAAAGACCTTTAAGATCATCCAGTCCAACCATTAACCTAACATTACCGAGACGACCACTAAACCAATTAAGGGGAGAGTAGCAATTTCATGTGTCCTGGCTTGCTGGCTGGATTATTTATAATGCAAATAAATACTAGGAATCATTAAGATTGGAAAGGACCTCTAAGACCATGAGTCCAATCATCAACCCAACACCACCATGCCCACTAAACCATGTCGCAGAGTGTCACATCTGCCCATTTTTTGAACACTTCCAGGGATGGGGACTCCACCACCTCTTTGGGCAGCCTGTTCCAATGCTTGACTAGGCTTTCCGTGAAGAAATTTTCCTAATATCCAATCTAAACCTCCCCTGGTGCAGCTTGAGCCCATTTCCTCTTGTCTTATCACTAGCTACCTCGGAGAAAAGACCAACACCCACCTGGCTACAACGTCCCTTCAGGTAGCTGTAGAGAGCGATGCATTTGTAGAGAGCGATAAGCTCTCCCCTCAGCCTCCTCTTCTCCAGGCTGAATAACACCAGTTCCCTCAGCCGCTCCTCATCCGACCCCTGCTCCAGACCCTTCACCAGCTTCGCTGCCATTCTCTGGACATGCTCCAGCACCTCAATGTCTTTCTTGTATTGAGGGGCCCAAAACTGGACACAGTATTCCAGGTGCGGCCTCACCTGTGCCGAGTACAGGGGGACAATCACCTCCCGGCTCCTGCTGGCCACACCATTCCTGATACAAGCCAGGATGCTGTTGGCCTTCTTGGCCACCTGGGCACACTGCTGGCTCCTGTTCAGCCGGCCGTCAACCAGCACCCCCAGCTCCTTTTTGGCCAGGCAGCTTCCCAGACACTCTTCCCCAAGCCTGCAGCGTTGCATGGGGTTAGTTGTGGTGACCCAAGTGCAGGACCCGGCACTTGGCCTTGTTAAACCTCATACAGCTGGCCTCGGCCCATCGGTCCAGCCTGTCCAGGTCCCTCTGCAGGGCCTTCCTACCCTCCAGCAGATCGACACTCCCACCCAGTTTGGTGTCATCTGCAAACTTACTGAGGGCACACTCAATCCCCTCATCCAGATCCTTGATAAAGACATTGAATAAGACTGGCCCCAAAACAGGGCCCTGGGGAACACCGCTCGTGACCGGCTGTCAACTGGACTTAATGCCATTCACCGCAACTCTCTGGGCTTGGCCACCCAGCCAGTTTTTGACCCAGCGAAGAGTATTCCTGTCCAAGCCACGAGCTGCCAGCTTCCTAAGGAGAATGCTATGGGAGACGGTTTCAAAGGCTTTGCTGAAGTCCAGGTAGATGACATCCACAGCCTTTCCTCCATCCACCAGTCAGGTCACCAGGTCATAGAAGGAGATCAGGTTGGTCAAGCAGGACCTGCCTTTCATGAACCCATGCTGGCTGGGCCCAATCCCCTCGTTGACCTGCACATGCCTGTTGAGCGCACTCAAGATGAACCGCTCCTTAATCTTTCCTGGCACCGAGGTCAGGCTGACAGGCCTGTAGTTCCCTAGATCCTCCTTCCAGCCCTTCTTGTAGGTGGGCAACATGTTGGCAAGCCTCCAGGCGTCAGAGACCTCCCCTGTTAACCAGGACTGCTGACAGACGATGGAAAGTGGCTTGGCAAGCTCTTCCGCCAGCTCCCTCAGTACTCTCGGGTGGATCCCATCCGCCCCCATAGACTTGTGAGCATCCAGGTGGCATAGCAGGTCATTAACCGCTTCCTCCTGGACTATGAAGGCTCCATTCTGCTCCCCGTCCCTGTCTTCTAGCTCAGGGGGCTGAGTACCCAGGGGATGACTGGTCTGGCTATTAAAGACAGAGGCAAAGAAGGCACTAAGTCCCTCAGCCTTTCTGTCATCCTTAGGGACCAGGTTCCCCCTGATATCCAGCAAAGGACGGAGATTCTCCTTGCCTCTCTTTTTATTGTTGATGTACTTATAAAAACAATTTTTATTACCTTTTACAACAGTGGGCAGACCGAGCTCTAGCTGGGCTTCTGCTTTTCTAATTTCCTCCCTCTATGAACAAATACATGTGAATAACAGCCAACACCCCTCCTCATGCACCCCCTGATACCATGAGCCGCCTTTGGCACAAGGGCACGTTGCTGGCACAGCTGGGTGTCCGCCAGCACCCCTGCGCCTTTTCTGCACACCCACGCCTTTTCTGCAGAGCCATGAAGAAGGGTCAGCTGCAGAAAGACTGCACGGGGACCTTGCAGGCTGCATGCATGGGGCACTGCCTCCAGGGCCGGGGCAGTCCTTGCAGGATGCAGGGCAAGAGCCTTTGGAAGTGCCCAGATGTTACGAGGGGGTGCTGCTCAGAGGCTTGTGGAAATGTGTGAGGCTTAGCACGGGCCGTGTCGGGAAAGGCCCAAAGGCCACAGAATGGGATGGCTCCAGCTGCAGGCGGGAGGAAGCAGAGGCCTCCATCAGAGCTGCCAAAGGCTCTCCGGGGGCTCGGTGGAGTGTGCTCGCCATTATGGAGACGATCCCTTTTGTGCTTAGGCGGCTGACATCCCCCATGGTAAAACAGCCGCGGTGAGCAGGGCTCCCGTTCAACTGAAGCCAAGCTGTAAGGAGGTGCTTGGGAAAGTATGTCCCGCTTCTAAATAAATGACTCCTCATCGCTCTTGGTACCTCTATTCTCATTTCAGAAACAGTTTTATTAACCCACTTAAAAAATAAAATGGATGCTGGAAAGGGTCCTGGGGGTGACTTCTCGTCCCAACGGCCTGCTCAAGATGGCTGATGCCGAGCAGGTTGCTCAGGAGCATGGCGAGAAGTCTCCTGAGCCTCCACAAATGCTTCCCAGGGCTGTGCAGCTGGCTGTTCCCAAAGGCCCTGCAGGGGCCCACTTCTGCTGGTGAAGGGGCGCGGAGCGGCCTGCCCCAGAGCTGGGAAGGCTCCCAATGTTTATTCGTCTCTCCTTTCGGGGAGCCAAAGAGGCAGAGGCTGCAGCAGCACCACCGGGTTGAGGCGGAGGTCGGGTCCAGCGGTGGGGTTGGCCGGGCGCTCCCCTGCAGCTTGCTGGGCGGCGGCGTTGGAGGGTCCCGCAGCTGCGTCCCCCGTCGCCGCTCGGTCCCTCCCCTCAGGCCCCCTTCTCCCTCTTGCAAAGCTGCCGGTGGTGGGCCGTTGGCGCAGGTCGTAGCGCCGCTGAGGGGATCTGCTCCGCACCCCGCTCCTGGACGCGTTCCTCTGCCGGCGGGCAGATGGGCCCACGGCATACTCCCGGTAGCCGTCCTCTGCTCTCGCTGAGCGCAGGACGCGATCAAAAGGCTGCCTGCACAGCGGGCACGTAGCGTTCCTGCTGGCCCACCGCCGGATGCAGCCAAAGCAGAAGCGGTGCGAGCAGACGGGCACCCGGGCTGCGCTGCGCAGGGCGCCCAGGCAGATGGGGCATGGGCTGTCTGCCGCCGCCTCCCACTGTCCTGCCCGCTGCATCTGGCTGGGGGCGGCCCCCGCTGCAGAGCCGCTCTCTTCCGCAGGCTCTTTGGCGCCCGATGCCCTGCCCTGCCGAGAAAGACGTGCCGAGTGCCCGAGCTTCACTCGCAGTGGGGACGCGGGAGCAAAGCCAGCAGCAGAAAGGGGCAGCAGAGGGGAGGCAAGGGCCTCCCGAAGGGCCTCCTTGAGGGCTGGCCAGCAGCGTCGGCAGCAGCTTCAGCACAGCGGGCCGGCCAGCCAGCCTCAAGGGCTGCCCTCCAGAGCAGCCTCGTCTCCCCCAGGCACGCTGCCCCCAGCCCAGGACCCCCCAGAAGCCTGCGCTCTCTCCCAGGCAGCCAGCACCAGCTGAGCTAGCACAGGGTACCCGCAGGAGGTGCTCAGGGAAGGCGCAGGAACCCTCTGGGAGGCCTCGGCGCTGCCAAGGGCCCGCGCACCCTCCTCGTGCCCGCAGAGCCGGGACAGCCGCCGCGCGTGACCGCAGCAGCCCCGCCAGGCAAGACTCTCCTCCACGGCCCCCCTCCAGGCGCGAGAGCGGAGCCCTGCCGGGGCTGGCACGCCGCGCGTGTGAACTCGCAGGGCCCCTGGGCTCACTGCGCTGGCACAGAGCCTGGGTGGCTGCTGAAGAGCAGTGAGGTCACGGCAGTCACAGCCACTACTCGGTGACATCACAGGGGTCTCCGGGGCTGCCTCCCGAGTGCCCCGCAGCCAGGGAGGCAGACGCCCCAAAGTGGGAAAAGCCTGCTTTGGCGGGGGTTTGCCCTCGTCTCCTGGTCTCGTGGCGGTGGTTTCGCCTCCGGCTGGACAGGTGCTGGGAGGAGAGGCTGGTGGCCCCCAGCACAACGGCCCGGCAATGGCCAGCACAGCAAAACGCGAGTGGCGCAACCCCGGTGACCTCCCTGGTGCTAAAGGAGTGCCTCGGCTTGCCTCCTGCAAAGGCTGCCCGAGCAGGCCTCGCCCCTTGCAGCACTGCGGGCAAGCCCCAGCCAGAGATCCCAGCATGGCTGAGGTGAGCAGGGACCTCACCTCTGGAGGTCACCATGTGCAAAGCCCTGCTCGAGGAGGGCCAGTGCTTGATCACTCTCCCAGTAAAGAAGTGTTTGCTGATCTCCAGGAGGAACCTCCCTCGTTCCAGATTGTGCCCGTTGGCTCTTCTTCTGCCATGGGGCACCGCTGCAAAGAGCCTGACTCCCTCTTCTAGCCTGTTCTGTTGCCTAGCCTTCTTTTGCACGAGGGCACATTGTTGCCTGATGGTCTTTTTGCTTTCCAATGGTTCCCTCAGAGACATTTCTTCAAAGTTGCTGTCCAGCCCGTCAGCCCCCAGCATTTATTGGTGCACGGGGTTGTTCCTCCCCAGGTGCAAGGAAAGAGAAAGGATAAGAGTCAATGGATAACAGTTGCAGCAAGGAAGAAGGTTGGATAAAGCAATTTCTTTGGTCCACAGTGTCGTGGCTTAAACTCAGCCAGCAACTAAGCACCACACCGCCGCTCGCTCACCCTCCCCCCGCCCCGGGTGGAATGGGACGAGCAAAAGTAAGAAAACTTGTGGGTTGAGACAAGAACAGTTTAATAATTGAAATAAAATAAAATAAAATGATGACGATGATGATGATAGTAATAAATTGTAGTGAAAAGGAAAACACAGAGAGGAACAAAACTCAGGGAAAACAAATGATGTGACCGCTCACCACCCACCCACCAACGCCCAGCCAGTCCCCCAGCAGCGATCGCTGCTCCCCGGCCAACTCCCCCCAGTTTCCATACTGAGCATGACGCCATATGGTATGGAATAGCCCTTGGGGCAGTTTGCATCGGCTGTCTTTGCTGTGCCCCCTCCCACTTTCTTGTGCACCTGGCAGAGCATGGGAAGCCGAAAAGTCCTTGGCTAGTGGTAACCACTACTTCGCACCAACTAAACCATCAGTGTGTTACCAGCATTATTCTCATCCTAAATCCAAAACACAGCACTATGGCAGCTAGTTGGAAGCAAATTAACTCCGTCCCAGCCAGAACCAGGACAGTATACAAGGTAGTGAGAACACGTTGCTCAGAAAGGCTAAATAATTGTCCTCCTTGAAGACAGTCAAAAGAAAAAAACAAGGTCTTGAACGACCAGCTCTGAAAAGAAAGATCGACATGTGCTTAGCATGAGGTTGTACTGAAGGATTTCTGGAGGTCCTTTACGACACAGACTGTTCAAAGACACTGCAGTCACAGAATCATAGAATCATAGAATGATAGAATCATAGAATCGTTTAGGTTGGAAAAGACCTTTAAGATCATCCAGTCCAACCATTAACCTACCATTACCGAGACGACCACTAAACCAATTAAGGGGAGAGTAGCAATTTCATGTGTCCTGGCTTGCTGGCTGGATTATTTATAATGCAAATAAATACTAGGAATCATTAAGATTGGAAAGGACCTCTAAGACCATGAGTCCAATCATCAACCCAACACCACCATGCCCACTAAACCATGTCGCAGAGTGTCACATCTGCCCATTTTTTGAACACTTCCAGGGATGGGGACTCCACCACCTCTTTGGGCAGCCTGTTCCAATGCTTGACTAGGCTTTCCGTGAAGAAATTTTCCTAATATCCAATCTAAACCTCCCCTGGTGCAGCTTGAGCCCATTTCCTCTTGTCTTATCACTAGCTACCTCGGAGAAAAGACCAACACCCACCTGGCTACAACGTCCCTTCACGTAGCTGTAGAGAGCGATGCATTTGTAGAGAGCGATAAGCTCTCCCCTCAGCCTCCTCTTCTCCAGGCTGAATAACACCAGTTCCCTCAGCCGCTCCTCATCCGACCCCTGCTCCAGACCCTTCACCAGCTTCGCTGCCATTCTCTGGACATGCTCCAGCACCTCAATGTCTTTCTTGTATTGAGGGGCCCAAAACTGGACACAGTATTCCAGGTGCGGCCTCACCTGTGCCGAGTACAGGGGGACAATCACCTCCCGGCTCCTGCTGGCCACACCATTCCTGATACAAGCCAGGATGCTGTTGGCCTTCTTGGCCACCTGGGCACACTGCTGGCTCCTGTTCAGCCGGCCGTCAACCAGCACCCCCAGCTCCTTTTTGGCCAGGCAGCTTCCCAGACACTCTTCCCCAAGCCTGCAGCGTTGCATGGGGTTAGTTGTGGTGACCCAAGTGCAGGACCCGGCACTTGGCCTTGTTAAACCTCATACAGTTGGCCTCGGCCCATCGGTCCAGCCTGTCCAGGTCCCTCTGCAGGGCCTTCCTACCCTCCAGCAGATCGACACTCCCACCCAGTTTGGTGTCATCTGCAAACTTACTGAGGGCACACTCAATCCCCTCATCCAGATCCTTGATAAAGACATTGAATAAGACTGGCCCCAAAACAGGGCCCTGGGGAACACCGCTCGTGACCGGCTGTCAACTGGACTTAATGCCATTCACCGCAACTCTCTGGGCTTGGCCACCCAGCCAGTTTTTGACCCAGCGAAGAGTATTCCTGTCCAAGCCACGAGCTGCCAGCTTCCTAAGGAGAATGCTATGGGAGACGGTTTCAAAGGCTTTGCTGAAGTCCAGGTAGATGACATCCACAGCCTTTCCTCCATCCACCAGTCAGGTCACCAGGTCATAGAAGGAGATCAGGTTGGTCAAGCAGGACCTGCCTTTCATGAACCCATGCTGGCTGGGCCCAATCCCCTCGTTGACCTGCACATGCCTGTTGAGCGCACTCAAGATGAACCGCTCCTTAATCTTTCCTGGCACCGAGGTCAGGCTGACAGGCCTGTAGTTCCCTAGATCCTCCTTCCAGCCCTTCTTGTAGGTGGGCAACATGTTGGCAAGCCTCCAGGCGTCAGAGACCTCCCCTGTTAACCAGGACTGCTGACAGACGATGGAAAGTGGCTTGGCAAGCTCTTCCGCCAGCTCCCTCAGTACTCTCGGGTGGATCCCATCCGCCCCCATAGACTTGTGAGCATCCAGGTGGCATAGCAGGTCATTAACCGCTTCCTCCTGGACTATGAAGGCTCCATTCTGCTCCCCGTCCCTGTCTTCTAGCTCAGGGGGCTGAGTACCCAGGGGATGACTGGTCTGGCTATTAAAGACAGAGGCAAAGAAGGCACTAAGTCCCTCAGCCTTTCTGTCATCCTTAGGGACCAGGTTCCCCCTGATATCCAGCAAAGGACAGAGATTCTCCTTGCCTCTCTTTTTATTGTTGATGTACTTATAAAAACAATTTTTATTACCTTTTACAACAGTGGGCAGACCGAGCTCTAGCTGGGCTTCTGCTTTTCTAATTTCCTCCCTCTATGAACAAATACATGTGAATAACAGCCAACACCCCTCCTCATGCACCCCCTGATACCATGAGCCGCCTTTGGCACAAGGGCACGTTGCTGGCACAGCTGGGTGTCCGCCAGCACCCCTGCGCCTTTTCTGCACACCCACGCCTTTTCTGCAGAGCCATGAAGAAGGGTCAGCTGCAGAAAGACTGCACGGGGACCTTGCAGGCTGCATGCATGGGGCACTGCCTCCAGGGCCGGGGCAGTCCTTGCAGGATGCAGGGCAAGAGCCTTTGGAAGTGCCCAGATGTTACGAGGGGGTGCTGCTCAGAGGCTTGTGGAAATGTGTGAGGCTTAGCACGGGCCGTGTCGGGAAAGGCCCAAAGGCCACAGAATGGGATGGCTCCAGCTGCAGGCGGGAGGAAGCAGAGGCCTCCATCAGAGCTGCCAAAGGCTCTCCGGGGGCTCGGTGGAGTGTGCTCGCCATTATGGAGACGATCCCTTTTGTGCTTAGGCGGCTGACATCCCCCATGGTAAAACAGCCGCGGTGAGCAGGGCTCCCGTTCAACTGAAGCCAAGCTGTAAGGAGGTGCTTGGGAAAGTATGTCCCGCTTCTAAATAAATGACTCCTCATCGCTCTTGGTACCTCTATTCTCATTTCAGAAACAGTTTTATTAACCCACTTAAAAAATAAAATGGATGCTGGAAAGGGTCCTGGGGGTGACTTCTCGTCCCAACGGCCTGCTCAAGATGGCTGATGCCGAGCAGGTTGCTCAGGAGCATGGCGAGAAGTCTCCTGAGCCTCCACAAATGCTTCCCAGGGCTGTGCAGCTGGCTGTTCCCAAAGGCCCTGCAGGGGCCCACTTCTGCTGGTGAAGGGGCGCGGAGCGGCCTGCCCCAGAGCTGGGAAGGCTCCCAATGTTTATTCGTCTCTCCTTTCGGGGAGCCAAAGAGGCAGAGGCTGCAGCAGCACCACCGGGTTGAGGCGGAGGTCGGGTCCAGCGGTGGGGTTGGCCGGGCGCTCCCCTGCAGCTTGCTGGGCGGCGGCGTTGGAGGGTCCCGCAGCTGCGTCCCCCGTCGCCGCTCGGTCCCTCCCCTCAGGCCCCCTTCTCCCTCTTGCAAAGCTGCCGGTGGTGGGCCGTTGGCGCAGGTCGTAGCGCCGCTGAGGGGATCTGCTCCGCACCCCGCTCCTGGACGCGTTCCTCTGCCGGCGGGCAGATGGGCCCACGGCATACTCCCGGTAGCCGTCCTCTGCTCTCGCTGAGCGCAGGACGCGATCAAAAGGCTGCCTGCACAGCGGGCACGTAGCGTTCCTGCTGGCCCACCGCCGGATGCAGCCAAAGCAGAAGCGGTGCGAGCAGACGGGCACCCGGGCTGCGCTGCGCAGGGCGCCCAGGCAGATGGGGCATGGGCTGTCTGCCGCCGCCTCCCACTGTCCTGCCCGCTGCATCTGGCTGGGGGCGGCCCCCGCTGCAGAGCCGCTCTCTTCCGCAGGCTCTTTGGCGCCCGATGCCCTGCCCTGCCGAGAAAGACGTGCCGAGTGCCCGAGCTTCACTCGCAGTGGGGACGCGGGAGCAAAGCCAGCAGCAGAAAGGGGCAGCAGAGGGGAGGCAAGGGCCTCCCGAAGGGCCTCCTTGAGGGCTGGCCAGCAGCGTCGGCAGCAGCTTCAGCACAGCGCGCCGGCCAGCCAGCCTCAAGGGCTGCCCTCCAGAGCAGCCTCGTCTCCCCCAGGCACGCTGCCCCCAGCCCAGGACCCCCCAGAAGCCTGCGCTCTCTCCCAGGCAGCCAGCACCAGCTGAGCTAGCACAGGGTACCCGCAGGAGGTGCTCAGGGAAGGCGCAGGAACCCTCTGGGAGGCCTCGGCGCTGCCAAGGGCCCGCGCACCCTCCTCGTGCCCGCAGAGCCGGGACAGCCGCCGCGCGTGACCGCAGCAGCCCCGCCAGGCAAGACTCTCCTCCACGGCCCCCCTCCAGGCGCGAGAGCGGAGCCCTGCCGGGGCTGGCACGCCGCGCGTGTGAACTCGCAGGGCCCCTGGGCTCACTGCGCTGGCACAGAGCCTGGGTGGCTGCTGAAGAGCAGTGAGGTCACGGCAGTCACAGCCACTACTCGGTGACATCACAGGGGTCTCCGGGGCTGCCTCCCGAGTGCCCCGCAGCCAGGGAGGCAGACGCCCCAAAGTGGGAAAAGCCTGCTTTGGCGGGGGTTTGCCCTCGTCTCCTGGTCTCGTGGCGGTGGTTTCGCCTCCGGCTGGACAGGTGCTGGGAGGAGAGGCTGGTGGCCCCCAGCACAACGGCCCGGCAATGGCCAGCACAGCAAAACGCGAGTGGCGCAACCCCGGTGACCTCCCTGGTGCTAAAGGAGTGCCTCGGCTTGCCTCCTGCAAAGGCTGCCCGAGCAGGCCTCGCCCCTTGCAGCACTGCGGGCAAGCCCCAGCCAGAGATCCCAGCATGGCTGAGGTGAGCAGGGACCTCACCTCTGGAGGTCACCATGTGCAAAGCCCTGCTCGAGGAGGGCCAGTGCTTGATCACTCTCCCAGTAAAGAAGTGTTTGCTGATCTCCAGGAGGAACCTCCCTCGTTCCAGATTGTGCCCGTTGGCTCTTCTTCTGCCATGGGGCACCGCTGCAAAGAGCCTGACTCCCTCTTCTAGCCTGTTCTGTTGCCTAGCCTTCTTTTGCACGAGGGCACATTGTTGCCTGATGGTCTTTTTGCTTTCCAATGGTTCCCTCAGAGACATTTCTTCAAAGTTGCTGTCCAGCCCGTCAGCCCCCAGCATTTATTGGTGCACGGGGTTGTTCCTCCCCAGGTGCAAGGAAAGAGAAAGGATAAGAGTCAATGGATAACAGTTGCAGCAAGGAAGAAGGTTGGATAAAGCAATTTCTTTGGTCCACAGTGTCGTGGCTTAAACTCAGCCAGCAACTAAGCACCACACCGCCGCTCGCTCACCCTCCCCCCGCCCCGGGTGGAATGGGACGAGCAAAAGTAAGAAAACTTGTGGGTTGAGACAAGAACAGTTTAATAATTGAAATAAAATAAAATAAAATGATGACGATGATGATGATAGTAATAAATTGTAGTGAAAAGGAAAACACAGAGAGGAACAAAACTCAGGGAAAACAAATGATGTGACCGCTCACCACCCACCCACCAACGCCCAGCCAGTCCCCCAGCAGCGATCGCTGCTCCCCGGCCAACTCCCCCCAGTTTCCATACTGAGCATGACGCCATATGGTATGGAATAGCCCTTGGGGCAGTTTGCATCGGCTGTCTTTGCTGTGCCCCCTCCCACTTTCTTGTGCACCTGGCAGAGCATGGGAAGCCGAAAAGTCCTTGGCTAGTGGTAACCACTACTTCGCACCAACTAAACCATCAGTGTGTTACCAGCATTATTCTCATCCTAAATCCAAAACACAGCACTATGGCAGCTAGTTGGAAGCAAATTAACTCCGTCCCAGCCAGAACCAGGACAGTATACAAGGTAGTGAGAACACGTTGCTCAGAAAGGCTAAATAATTGTCCTCCTTGAAGACAGTCAAAAGAAAAAAACAAGGTCTTGAACGACCAGCTCTGAAAAGAAAGATCGACATGTGCTTAGCATGAGGTTGTACTGAAGGATTTCTGGAGGTCCTTTACGACACAGACTGTTCAAAGACACTGCAGTCACAGAATCATAGAATCATAGAATGATAGAATCATAGAATCGTTTAGGTTGGAAAAGACCTTTAAGATCATCCAGTCCAACCATTAACCTACCATTACCGAGACGACCACTAAACCAATTAAGGGGAGAGTAGCAATTTCATGTGTCCTGGCTTGCTGGCTGGATTATTTATAATGCAAATAAATACTAGGAATCATTAAGATTGGAAAGGACCTCTAAGACCATGAGTCCAATCATCAACCCAACACCACCATGCCCACTAAACCATGTCGCAGAGTGTCACATCTGCCCATTTTTTGAACACTTCCAGGGATGGGGACTCCACCACCTCTTTGGGCAGCCTGTTCCAATGCTTGACTAGGCTTTCCGTGAAGAAATTTTCCTAATATCCAATCTAAACCTCCCCTGGTGCAGCTTGAGCCCATTTCCTCTTGTCTTATCACTAGCTACCTCGGAGAAAAGACCAACACCCACCTGGCTACAACGTCCCTTCAGGTAGCTGTAGAGAGCGATGCATTTGTAGAGAGCGATAAGCTCTCCCCTCAGCCTCCTCTTCTCCAGGCTGAATAACACCAGTTCCCTCAGCCGCTCCTCATCCGACCCCTGCTCCAGACCCTTCACCAGCTTCGCTGCCATTCTCTGGACATGCTCCAGCACCTCAATGTCTTTCTTGTATTGAGGGGCCCAAAACTGGACACAGTATTCCAGGTGCGGCCTCACCTGTGCCGAGTACAGGGGGACAATCACCTCCCGGCTCCTGCTGGCCACACCATTCCTGATACAAGCCAGGATGCTGTTGGCCTTCTTGGCCACCTGGGCACACTGCTGGCTCCTGTTCAGCCGGCCGTCAACCAGCACCCCCAGCTCCTTTTTGGCCAGGCAGCTTCCCAGACACTCTTCCCCAAGCCTGCAGCGTTGCATGGGGTTAGTTGTGGTGACCCAAGTGCAGGACCCGGCACTTGGCCTTGTTAAACCTCATACAGTTGGCCTCGGCCCATCGGTCCAGCCTGTCCAGGTCCCTCTGCAGGGCCTTCCTACCCTCCAGCAGATCGACACTCCCACCCAGTTTGGTGTCATCTGCAAACTTACTGAGGGCACACTCAATCCCCTCATCCAGATCCTTGATAAAGACATTGAATAAGACTGGCCCCAAAACAGGGCCCTGGGGAACACCGCTCGTGACCGGCTGTCAACTGGACTTAATGCCATTCACCGCAACTCTCTGGGCTTGGCCACCCAGCCAGTTTTTGACCCAGCGAAGAGTATTCCTGTCCAAGCCACGAGCTGCCAGCTTCCTAAGGAGAATGCTATGGGAGACGGTTTCAAAGGCTTTGCTGAAGTCCAGGTAGATGACATCCACAGCCTTTCCTCCATCCACCAGTCAGGTCACCAGGTCATAGAAGGAGATCAGGTTGGTCAAGCAGGACCTGCCTTTCATGAACCCATGCTGGCTGGGCCCAATCCCCTCGTTGACCTGCACATGCCTGTTGAGCGCACTCAAGATGAACCGCTCCTTAATCTTTCCCGGCACCGAGGTCAGGCTGACAGGCCTGTAGTTCCCTAGATCCTCCTTCCAGCCCTTCTTGTAGGTGGGCAACATGTTGGCAAGCCTCCAGGCGTCAGAGACCTCCCCTGTTAACCAGGACTGCTGACAGACGATGGAAAGTGGCTTGGCAAGCTCTTCCGCCAGCTCCCTCAGTACTCTCGGGTGGATCCCATCCGCCCCCATAGACTTGTGAGCATCCAGGTGGCATAGCAGGTCATTAACCGCTTCCTCCTGGACTATGAAGGCTCCATTCTGCTCCCCGTCCCTGTCTTCTAGCTCAGGGGGCTGAGTACCCAGGGGATGACTGGTCTGGCTATTAAAGACAGAGGCAAAGAAGGCACTAAGTCCCTCAGCCTTTCTGTCATCCTTAGGGACCAGGTTCCCCCTGATATCCAGCAAAGGACGGAGATTCTCCTTGCCTCTCTTTTTATTGTTGATGTACTTATAAAAACAATTTTTATTACCTTTTACAACAGTGGGCAGACCGAGCTCTAGCTGGGCTTCTGCTTTTCTAATTTCCTCCCTCTATGAACAAATACATGTGAATAACAGCCAACACCCCTCCTCATGCACCCCCTGATACCATGAGCCGCCTTTGGCACAAGGGCACGTTGCTGGCACAGCTGGGTGTCCGCCAGCACCCCTGCGCCTTTTCTGCACACCCACGCCTTTTCTGCAGAGCCATGAAGAAGGGTCAGCTGCAGAAAGACTGCACGGGGACCTTGCAGGCTGCATGCATGGGGCACTGCCTCCAGGGCCGGGGCAGTCCTTGCAGGATGCAGGGCAAGAGCCTTTGGAAGTGCCCAGATGTTACGAGGGGGTGCTGCTCAGAGGCTTGTGGAAATGTGTGAGGCTTAGCACGGGCCGTGTCGGGAAAGGCCCAAAGGCCACAGAATGGGATGGCTCCAGCTGCAGGCGGGAGGAAGCAGAGGCCTCCATCAGAGCTGCCAAAGGCTCTCCGGGGGCTCGGTGGAGTGTGCTCGCCATTATGGAGACGATCCCTTTTGTGCTTAGGCGGCTGACATCCCCCATGGTAAAACAGCCGCGGTGAGCAGGGCTCCCGTTCAACTGAAGCCAAGCTGTAAGGAGGTGCTTGGGAAAGTATGTCCCGCTTCTAAATAAATGACTCCTCATCGCTCTTGGTACCTCTATTCTCATTTCAGAAACAGTTTTATTAACCCACTTAAAAAATAAAATGGATGCTGGAAAGGGTCCTGGGGGTGACTTCTCGTCCCAACGGCCTGCTCAAGATGGCTGATGCCGAGCAGGTTGCTCAGGAGCATGGCGAGAAGTCTCCTGAGCCTCCACAAATGCTTCCCAGGGCTGTGCAGCTGGCTGTTCCCAAAGGCCCTGCAGGGGCCCACTTCTGCTGGTGAAGGGGCGCGGAGCGGCCTGCCCCAGAGCTGGGAAGGCTCCCAATGTTTATTCGTCTCTCCTTTCGGGGAGCCAAAGAGGCAGAGGCTGCAGCAGCACCACCGGGTTGAGGCGGAGGTCGGGTCCAGCGGTGGGGTTGGCCGGGCGCTCCCCTGCAGCTTGCTGGGCGGCGGCGTTGGAGGGTCCCGCAGCTGCGTCCCCCGTCGCCGCTCGGTCCCTCCCCTCAGGCCCCCTTCTCCCTCTTGCAAAGCTGCCGGTGGTGGGCCGTTGGCGCAGGTCGTAGCGCCGCTGAGGGGATCTGCTCCGCACCCCGCTCCTGGACGCGTTCCTCTGCCGGCGGGCAGATGGGCCCACGGCATACTCCCGGTAGCCGTCCTCTGCTCTCGCTGAGCGCAGGACGCGATCAAAAGGCTGCCTGCACAGCGGGCACGTAGCGTTCCTGCTGGCCCACCGCCGGATGCAGCCAAAGCAGAAGCGGTGCGAGCAGACGGGCACCCGGGCTGCGCTGCGCAGGGCGCCCAGGCAGATGGGGCATGGGCTGTCTGCCGCCGCCTCCCACTGTCCTGCCCGCTGCATCTGGCTGGGGGCGGCCCCCGCTGCAGAGCCGCTCTCTTCCGCAGGCTCTTTGGCGCCCGATGCCCTGCCCTGCCGAGAAAGACGTGCCGAGTGCCCGAGCTTCACTCGCAGTGGGGACGCGGGAGCAAAGCCAGCAGCAGAAAGGGGCAGCAGAGGGGAGGCAAGGGCCTCCCGAAGGGCCTCCTTGAGGGCTGGCCAGCAGCGTCGGCAGCAGCTTCAGCACAGCGGGCCGGCCAGCCAGCCTCAAGGGCTGCCCTCCAGAGCAGCCTCGTCTCCCCCAGGCACGCTGCCCCCAGCCCAGGACCCCCCAGAAGCCTGCGCTCTCTCCCAGGCAGCCAGCACCAGCTGAGCTAGCACAGGGTACCCGCAGGAGGTGCTCAGGGAAGGCGCAGGAACCCTCTGGGAGGCCTCGGCGCTGCCAAGGGCCCGCGCACCCTCCTCGTGCCCGCAGAGCCGGGACAGCCGCCGCGCGTGACCGCAGCAGCCCCGCCAGGCAAGACTCTCCTCCACGGCCCCCCTCCAGGCGCGAGAGCGGAGCCCTGCCGGGGCTGGCACGCCGCGCGTGTGAACTCGCAGGGCCCCTGGGCTCACTGCGCTGGCACAGAGCCTGGGTGGCTGCTGAAGAGCAGTGAGGTCACGGCAGTCACAGCCACTACTCGGTGACATCACAGGGGTCTCCGGGGCTGCCTCCCGAGTGCCCCGCAGCCAGGGAGGCAGACGCCCCAAAGTGGGAAAAGCCTGCTTTGGCGGGGGTTTGCCCTCGTCTCCTGGTCTCGTGGCGGTGGTTTCGCCTCCGGCTGGACAGGTGCTGGGAGGAGAGGCTGGTGGCCCCCAGCACAACGGCCCGGCAATGGCCAGCACAGCAAAACGCGAGTGGCGCAACCCCGGTGACCTCCCTGGTGCTAAAGGAGTGCCTCGGCTTGCCTCCTGCAAAGGCTGCCCGAGCAGGCCTCGCCCCTTGCAGCACTGCGGGCAAGCCCCAGCCAGAGATCCCAGCATGGCTGAGGTGAGCAGGGACCTCACCTCTGGAGGCCACCATGTGCAAAGCCCTGCTCGAGGAGGGCCAGTGCTTGATCACTCTCCCAGTAAAGAAGTGTTTGCTGATCTCCAGGAGGAACCTCCCTCGTTCCAGATTGTGCCCGTTGGCTCTTCTTCTGCCATGGGGCACCGCTGCAAAGAGCCTGACTCCCTCTTCTAGCCTGTTCTGTTGCCTAGCCTTCTTTTGCACGAGGGCACATTGTTGCCTGATGGTCTTTTTGCTTTCCAATGGTTCCCTCAGAGACATTTCTTCAAAGTTGCTGTCCAGCCCGTCAGCCCCCAGCATTTATTGGTGCACGGGGTTGTTCCTCCCCAGGTGCAAGGAAAGAGAAAGGATAAGAGTCAATGGATAACAGTTGCAGCAAGGAAGAAGGTTGGATAAAGCAATTTCTTTGGTCCACAGTGTCGTGGCTTAAACTCAGCCAGCAACTAAGCACCACACCGCCGCTCGCTCACCCTCCCCCCGCCCCGGGTGGAATGGGACGAGCAAAAGTAAGAAAACTTGTGGGTTGAGACAAGAACAGTTTAATAATTGAAATAAAATAAAATAAAATGATGACGATGATGATGATAGTAATAAATTGTAGTGAAAAGGAAAACACAGAGAGGAACAAAACTCAGGGAAAACAAATGATGTGACCGCTCACCACCCACCCACCAACGCCCAGCCAGTCCCCCAGCAGCGATCGCTGCTCCCCGGCCAACTCCCCCCAGTTTCCATACTGAGCATGACGCCATATGGTATGGAATAGCCCTTGGGGCAGTTTGCATCGGCTGTCTTTGCTGTGCCCCCTCCCACTTTCTTGTGCACCTGGCAGAGCATGGGAAGCCGAAAAGTCCTTGGCTAGTGGTAACCACTACTTCGCACCAACTAAACCATCAGTGTGTTACCAGCATTATTCTCATCCTAAATCCAAAACACAGCACTATGGCAGCTAGTCGGAAGCAAATTAACTCCGTCCCAGCCAGAACCAGGACAGTATACAAGGTAGTGAGAACACGTTGCTCAGAAAGGCTAAATAATTGTCCTCCTTGAAGACAGTCAAAAGAAAAAAACAAGGTCTTGAACGACCAGCTCTGAAAAGAAAGATCGACATGTGCTTAGCATGAGGTTGTGCTGAGGGATTTCTGGAGGTCCTTTGCGACACAGACTGTTCAAAGACACTGCAGTCACAGAATCTTAGAATCATAGAATCGTTTAGGTTGGAAAAGACCTTTAAGATCATCCAGTCCAACCATTAACCTAACATTACCGAGACGACCACTAAACCAATTAAGGGGAGAGTAGCAATTTCATGTGTCCTGGCTTGCTGGCTGGATTATTTATAATGCAAATAAATACTAGGAATCATTAAGATTGGAAAGGACCTCTAAGACCATGAGTCCAATCATCAACCCAACACCACCATGCCCACTAAACCATGTCGCAGAGTGTCACATCTGCCCATTTTTTGAACACTTCCAGGGATGGGGACTCCACCACCTCTTTGGGCAGCCTGTTCCAATGCTTGACTAGGCTTTCCGTGAAGAAATTTTCCTAATATCCAATCTAAACCTCCCCTGGTGCAGCTTGAGCCCATTTCCTCTTGTCTTATCACTAGCTACCTCGGAGAAAAGACCAACACCCACCTGGCTACAACGTCCCTTCAGGTAGCTGTAGAGAGCGATGCATTTGTAGAGAGCGATAAGCTCTCCCCTCAGCCTCCTCTTCTCCAGGCTGAATAACACCAGTTCCCTCAGCCGCTCCTCATCCGACCCCTGCTCCAGACCCTTCACCAGCTTCGCTGCCATTCTCTGGACATGCTCCAGCACCTCAATGTCTTTCTTGTATTGAGGGGCCCAAAACTGGACACAGTATTCCAGGTGCGGCCTCACCTGTGCCGAGTACAGGGGGACAATCACCTCCCGGCTCCTGCTGGCCACACCATTCCTGATACAAGCCAGGATGCTGTTGGCCTTCTTGGCCACCTGGGCACACTGCTGGCTCCTGTTCAGCCGGCCGTCAACCAGCACCCCCAGCTCCTTTTTGGCCAGGCAGCTTCCCAGACACTCTTCCCCAAGCCTGCAGCGTTGCATGGGGTTAGTTGTGGTGACCCAAGTGCAGGACCCGGCACTTGGCCTTGTTAAACCTCATACAGCTGGCCTCGGCCCATCGGTCCAGCCTGTCCAGGTCCCTCTGCAGGGCCTTCCTACCCTCCAGCAGATCGACACTCCCACCCAGTTTGGTGTCATCTGCAAACTTACTGAGGGCACACTCAATCCCCTCATCCAGATCCTTGATAAAGACATTGAATAAGACTGGCCCCAAAACAGGGCCCTGGGGAACACCGCTCGTGACCGGCTGTCAACTGGACTTAATGCCATTCACCACAACTCTCTGGGCTTGGCCACCCAGCCAGTTTTTGACCCAGCGAAGAGTATTCCTGTCCAAGCCACGAGCTGCCAGCTTCCTAAGGAGAATGCTATGGGAGACGGTTTCAAAGGCTTTGCTGAAGTCCAGGTAGATGACATCCACAGCCTTTCCTCCATCCACCAGTCAGGTCACCAGGTCATAGAAGGAGATCAGGTTGGTCAAGCAGGACCTGCCTTTCATGAACCCATGCTGGCTGGGCCCAATCCCCTCGTTGACCTGCACATGCCTGTTGAGCGCACTCAAGATGAACCGCTCCTTAATCTTTCCTGGCACCGAGGTCAGGCTGACAGGCCTGTAGTTCCCTAGATCCTCCTTCCAGCCCTTCTTGTAGGTGGGCAACATGTTGGCAAGCCTCCAGGCGTCAGAGACCTCCCCTGTTAACCAGGACTGCTGACAGACGATGGAAAGTGGCTTGGCAAGCTCTTCCGCCAGCTCCCTCAGTACTCTCGGGTGGATCCCATCCGCCCCCATAGACTTGTGAGCATCCAGGTGGCATAGCAGGTCATTAACCGCTTCCTCCTGGACTATGAAGGCTCCATTCTGCTCCCCGTCCCTGTCTTCTAGCTCAGGGGGCTGAGTACCCAGGGGATGACTGGTCTGGCTATTAAAGACAGAGGCAAAGAAGGCACTAAGTCCCTCAGCCTTTCTGTCATCCTTAGGGACCAGGTTCCCCCTGATATCCAGCAAAGGACAGAGATTCTCCTTGCCTCTCTTTTTATTGTTGATGTACTTATAAAAACAATTTTTATTACCTTTTACAACAGTGGGCAGACCGAGCTCTAGCTGGGCTTCTGCTTTTCTAATTTCCTCCCTCTATGAACAAATACATGTGAATAACAGCCAACACCCCTCCTCATGCACCCCCTGATACCATGAGCCGCCTTTGGCACAAGGGCACGTTGCTGGCACAGCTGGGTGTCCGCCAGCACCCCTGCGCCTTTTCTGCACACCCACGCCTTTTCTGCAGAGCCATGAAGAAGGGTCAGCTGCAGAAAGACTGCACGGGGACCTTGCAGGCTGCATGCATGGGGCACTGCCTCCAGGGCCGGGGCAGTCCTTGCAGGATGCAGGGCAAGAGCCTTTGGAAGTGCCCAGATGTTACGAGGGGGTGCTGCTCAGAGGCTTGTGGAAATGTGTGAGGCTTAGCACGGGCCGTGTCGGGAAAGGCCCAAAGGCCACAGAATGGGATGGCTCCAGCTGCAGGCGGGAGGAAGCAGAGGCCTCCATCAGAGCTGCCAAAGGCTCTCCGGGGGCTCGGTGGAGTGTGCTCGCCATTATGGAGACGATCCCTTTTGTGCTTAGGCGGCTGACATCCCCCATGGTAAAACAGCCGCGGTGAGCAGGGCTCCCGTTCAACTGAAGCCAAGCTGTAAGGAGGTGCTTGGGAAAGTATGTCCCGCTTCTAAATAAATGACTCCTCATCGCTCTTGGTACCTCTATTCTCATTTCAGAAACAGTTTTATTAACCCACTTAAAAAATAAAATGGATGCTGGAAAGGGTCCTGGGGGTGACTTCTCGTCCCAACGGCCTGCTCAAGATGGCTGATGCCGAGCAGGTTGCTCAGGAGCATGGCGAGAAGTCTCCTGAGCCTCCACAAATGCTTCCCAGGGCTGTGCAGCTGGCTGTTCCCAAAGGCCCTGCAGGGGCCCACTTCTGCTGGTGAAGGGGCGCGGAGCGGCCTGCCCCAGAGCTGGGAAGGCTCCCAATGTTTATTCGTCTCTCCTTTCGGGGAGCCAAAGAGGCAGAGGCTGCAGCAGCACCACCGGGTTGAGGCGGAGGTCGGGTCCAGCGGTGGGGTTGGCCGGGCGCTCCCCTGCAGCTTGCTGGGCGGCGGCGTTGGAGGGTCCCGCAGCTGCGTCCCCCGTCGCCGCTCGGTCCCTCCCCTCAGGCCCCCTTCTCCCTCTTGCAAAGCTGCCGGTGGTGGGCCGTTGGCGCAGGTCGTAGCGCCGCTGAGGGGATCTGCTCCGCACCCCGCTCCTGGACGCGTTCCTCTGCCGGCGGGCAGATGGGCCCACGGCATACTCCCGGTAGCCGTCCTCTGCTCTCGCTGAGCGCAGGACGCGATCAAAAGGCTGCCTGCACAGCGGGCACGTAGCGTTCCTGCTGGCCCACCGCCGGATGCAGCCAAAGCAGAAGCGGTGCGAGCAGACGGGCACCCGGGCTGCGCTGCGCAGGGCGCCCAGGCAGATGGGGCATGGGCTGTCTGCCGCCGCCTCCCACTGTCCTGCCCGCTGCATCTGGCTGGGGGCGGCCCCCGCTGCAGAGCCGCTCTCTTCCGCAGGCTCTTTGGCGCCCGATGCCCTGCCCTGCCGAGAAAGACGTGCCGAGTGCCCGAGCTTCACTCGCAGTGGGGACGCGGGAGCAAAGCCAGCAGCAGAAAGGGGCAGCAGAGGGGAGGCAAGGGCCTCCCGAAGGGCCTCCTTGAGGGCTGGCCAGCAGCGTCGGCAGCAGCTTCAGCACAGCGGGCCGGCCAGCCAGCCTCAAGGGCTGCCCTCCAGAGCAGCCTCGTCTCCCCCAGGCACGCTGCCCCCAGCCCAGGACCCCCCAGAAGCCTGCGCTCTCTCCCAGGCAGCCAGCACCAGCTGAGCTAGCACAGGGTACCCGCAGGAGGTGCTCAGGGAAGGCGCAGGAACCCTCTGGGAGGCCTCGGCGCTGCCAAGGGCCCGCGCACCCTCCTCGTGCCCGCAGAGCCGGGACAGCCGCCGCGCGTGACCGCAGCAGCCCCGCCAGGCAAGACTCTCCTCCACGGCCCCCCTCCAGGCGCGAGAGCGGAGCCCTGCCGGGGCTGGCACGCCGCGCGTGTGAACTCGCAGGGCCCCTGGGCTCACTGCGCTGGCACAGAGCCTGGGTGGCTGCTGAAGAGCAGTGAGGTCACGGCAGTCACAGCCACTACTCGGTGACATCACAGGGGTCTCCGGGGCTGCCTCCCGAGTGCCCCGCAGCCAGGGAGGCAGACGCCCCAAAGTGGGAAAAGCCTGCTTTGGCGGGGGTTTGCCCTCGTCTCCTGGTCTCGTGGCGGTGGTTTCGCCTCCGGCTGGACAGGTGCTGGGAGGAGAGGCTGGTGGCCCCCAGCACAACGGCCCGGCAATGGCCAGCACAGCAAAACGCGAGTGGCGCAACCCCGGTGACCTCCCTGGTGCTAAAGGAGTGCCTCGGCTTGCCTCCTGCAAAGGCTGCCCGAGCAGGCCTCGCCCCTTGCAGCACTGCGGGCAAGCCCCAGCCAGAGATCCCAGCATGGCTGAGGTGAGCAGGGACCTCACCTCTGGAGGTCACCATGTGCAAAGCCCTGCTCGAGGAGGGCCAGTGCTTGATCACTCTCCCAGTAAAGAAGTGTTTGCTGATCTCCAGGAGGAACCTCCCTCGTTCCAGATTGTGCCCGTTGGCTCTTCTTCTGCCATGGGGCACCGCTGCAAAGAGCCTGACTCCCTCTTCTAGCCTGTTCTGTTGCCTAGCCTTCTTTTGCACGAGGGCACATTGTTGCCTGATGGTCTTTTTGCTTTCCAATGGTTCCCTCAGAGACATTTCTTCAAAGTTGCTGTCCAGCCCGTCAGCCCCCAGCATTTATTGGTGCACGGGGTTGTTCCTCCCCAGGTGCAAGGAAAGAGAAAGGATAAGAGTCAATGGATAACAGTTGCAGCAAGGAAGAAGGTTGGATAAAGCAATTTCTTTGGTCCACAGTGTCGTGGCTTAAACTCAGCCAGCAACTAAGCACCACACCGCCGCTCGCTCACCCTCCCCCCGCCCCGGGTGGAATGGGACGAGCAAAAGTAAGAAAACTTGTGGGTTGAGACAAGAACAGTTTAATAATTGAAATAAAATAAAATAAAATGATGACGATGATGATGATAGTAATAAATTGTAGTGAAAAGGAAAACACAGAGAGGAACAAAACTCAGGGAAAACAAATGATGTGACCGCTCACCACCCACCCACCAACGCCCAGCCAGTCCCCCAGCAGCGATCGCTGCTCCCCGGCCAACTCCCCCCAGTTTCCATACTGAGCATGACGCCATATGGTATGGAATAGCCCTTGGGGCAGTTTGCATCGGCTGTCTTTGCTGTGCCCCCTCCCACTTTCTTGTGCACCTGGCAGAGCATGGGAAGCCGAAAAGTCCTTGGCTAGTGGTAACCACTACTTCGCACCAACTAAACCATCAGTGTGTTACCAGCATTATTCTCATCCTAAATCCAAAACACAGCACTATGGCAGCTAGTTGGAAGCAAATTAACTCCGTCCCAGCCAGAACCAGGACAGTATACAAGGTAGTGAGAACACGTTGCTCAGAAAGGCTAAATAATTGTCCTCCTTGAAGACAGTCAAAAGAAAAAAACAAGGTCTTGAACGACCAGCTCTGAAAAGAAAGATCGACATGTGCTTAGCATGAGGTTGTACTGAAGGATTTCTGGAGGTCCTTTACGACACAGACTGTTCAAAGACACTGCAGTCACAGAATCATAGAATCATAGAATGATAGAATCATAGAATCGTTTAGGTTGGAAAAGACCTTTAAGATCATCCAGTCCAACCATTAACCTACCATTACCGAGACGACCACTAAACCAATTAAGGGGAGAGTAGCAATTTCATGTGTCCTGGCTTGCTGGCTGGATTATTTATAATGCAAATAAATACTAGGAATCATTAAGATTGGAAAGGACCTCTAAGACCATGAGTCCAATCATCAACCCAACACCACCATGCCCACTAAACCATGTCGCAGAGTGTCACATCTGCCCATTTTTTGAACACTTCCAGGGATGGGGACTCCACCACCTCTTTGGGCAGCCTGTTCCAATGCTTGACTAGGCTTTCCGTGAAGAAATTTTCCTAATATCCAATCTAAACCTCCCCTGGTGCAGCTTGAGCCCATTTCCTCTTGTCTTATCACTAGCTACCTCGGAGAAAAGACCAACACCCACCTGGCTACAACGTCCCTTCACGTAGCTGTAGAGAGCGATGCATTTGTAGAGAGCGATAAGCTCTCCCCTCAGCCTCCTCTTCTCCAGGCTGAATAACACCAGTTCCCTCAGCCGCTCCTCATCCGACCCCTGCTCCAGACCCTTCACCAGCTTCGCTGCCATTCTCTGGACATGCTCCAGCACCTCAATGTCTTTCTTGTATTGAGGGGCCCAAAACTGGACACAGTATTCCAGGTGCGGCCTCACCTGTGCCGAGTACAGGGGGACAATCACCTCCCGGCTCCTGCTGGCCACACCATTCCTGATACAAGCCAGGATGCTGTTGGCCTTCTTGGCCACCTGGGCACACTGCTGGCTCCTGTTCAGCCGGCCGTCAACCAGCACCCCCAGCTCCTTTTTGGCCAGGCAGCTTCCCAGACACTCTTCCCCAAGCCTGCAGCGTTGCATGGGGTTAGTTGTGGTGACCCAAGTGCAGGACCCGGCACTTGGCCTTGTTAAACCTCATACAGTTGGCCTCGGCCCATCGGTCCAGCCTGTCCAGGTCCCTCTGCAGGGCCTTCCTACCCTCCAGCAGATCGACACTCCCACCCAGTTTGGTGTCATCTGCAAACTTACTGAGGGCACACTCAATCCCCTCATCCAGATCCTTGATAAAGACATTGAATAAGACTGGCCCCAAAACAGGGCCCTGGGGAACACCGCTCATGACCGGCTGTCAACTGGACTTAATGCCATTCACCGCAACTCTCTGGGCTTGGCCACCCAGCCAGTTTTTGACCCAGCGAAGAGTATTCCTGTCCAAGCCACGAGCTGCCAGCTTCCTAAGGAGAATGCTATGGGAGACGGTTTCAAAGGCTTTGCTGAAGTCCAGGTAGATGACATCCACAGCCTTTCCTCCATCCACCAGTCAGGTCACCAGGTCATAGAAGGAGATCAGGTTGGTCAAGCAGGACCTGCCTTTCATGAACCCATGCTGGCTGGGCCCAATCCCCTCGTTGACCTGCACATGCCTGTTGAGCGCACTCAAGATGAACCGCTCCTTAATCTTTCCTGGCACCGAGGTCAGGCTGACAGGCCTGTAGTTCCCTAGATCCTCCTTCCAGCCCTTCTTGTAGGTGGGCAACATGTTGGCAAGCCTCCAGGCGTCAGAGACCTCCCCTGTTAACCAGGACTGCTGACAGACGATGGAAAGTGGCTTGGCAAGCTCTTCCGCCAGCTCCCTCAGTACTCTCGGGTGGATCCCATCCGCCCCCATAGACTTGTGAGCATCCAGGTGGCATAGCAGGTCATTAACCGCTTCCTCCTGGACTATGAAGGCTCCATTCTGCTCCCCGTCCCTGTCTTCTAGCTCAGGGGGCTGAGTACCCAGGGGATGACTGGTCTGGCTATTAAAGACAGAGGCAAAGAAGGCACTAAGTCCCTCAGCCTTTCTGTCATCCTTAGGGACCAGGTTCCCCCTGATATCCAGCAAAGGACAGAGATTCTCCTTGCCTCTCTTTTTATTGTTGATGTACTTATAAAAACAATTTTTATTACCTTTTACAACAGTGGGCAGACCGAGCTCTAGCTGGGCTTCTGCTTTTCTAATTTCCTCCCTCTATGAACAAATACATGTGAATAACAGCCAACACCCCTCCTCATGCACCCCCTGATACCATGAGCCGCCTTTGGCACAAGGGCACGTTGCTGGCACAGCTGGGTGTCCGCCAGCACCCCTGCGCCTTTTCTGCACACCCACGCCTTTTCTGCAGAGCCATGAAGAAGGGTCAGCTGCAGAAAGACTGCACGGGGACCTTGCAGGCTGCATGCATGGGGCACTGCCTCCAGGGCCGGGGCAGTCCTTGCAGGATGCAGGGCAAGAGCCTTTGGAAGTGCCCAGATGTTACGAGGGGGTGCTGCTCAGAGGCTTGTGGAAATGTGTGAGGCTTAGCACGGGCCGTGTCGGGAAAGGCCCAAAGGCCACAGAATGGGATGGCTCCAGCTGCAGGCGGGAGGAAGCAGAGGCCTCCATCAGAGCTGCCAAAGGCTCTCCGGGGGCTCGGTGGAGTGTGCTCGCCATTATGGAGACGATCCCTTTTGTGCTTAGGCGGCTGACATCCCCCATGGTAAAACAGCCGCGGTGAGCAGGGCTCCCGTTCAACTGAAGCCAAGCTGTAAGGAGGTGCTTGGGAAAGTATGTCCCGCTTCTAAATAAATGACTCCTCATCGCTCTTGGTACCTCTATTCTCATTTCAGAAACAGTTTTATTAACCCACTTAAAAAATAAAATGGATGCTGGAAAGGGTCCTGGGGGTGACTTCTCGTCCCAACGGCCTGCTCAAGGTGGCTGATGCCGAGCAGGTTGCTCAGGAGCATGGCGAGAAGTCTCCTGAGCCTCCACAAATGCTTCCCAGGGCTGTGCAGCTGGCTGTTCCCAAAGGCCCTGCAGGGGCCCACTTCTGCTGGTGAAGGGGCGCGGAGCGGCCTGCCCCAGAGCTGGGAAGGCTCCCAATGTTTATTCGTCTCTCCTTTCGGGGAGCCAAAGAGGCAGAGGCTGCAGCAGCACCACCGGGTTGAGGCGGAGGTCGGGTCCAGCGGTGGGGTTGGCCAGGCGCTCCCCTGCAGCTTGCTGGGCGGCGGCGTTGGAGGGTCCCGCAGCTGCGTCCCCCGTCGCCGCTCGGTCCCTCCCCTCAGGCCCCCTTCTCCCTCTTGCAAAGCTGCCGGTGGTGGGCCGTTGGCGCAGGTCGTAGCGCCGCTGAGGGGATCTGCTCCGCACCCCGCTCCTGGACGCGTTCCTCTGCCGGCGGGCAGATGGGCCCACGGCATACTCCCGGTAGCCGTCCTCTGCTCTCGCTGAGCGCAGGACGCGATCAAAAGGCTGCCTGCACAGCGGGCACGTAGCGTTCCTGCTGGCCCACCGCCGGATGCAGCCAAAGCAGAAGCGGTGCGAGCAGACGGGCACCCGGGCTGCGCTGCGCAGGGCGCCCAGGCAGATGGGGCATGGGCTGTCTGCCGCCGCCTCCCACTGTCCTGCCCGCTGCATCTGGCTGGGGGCGGCCCCCGCTGCAGAGCCGCTCTCTTCCGCAGGCTCTTTGGCGCCCGATGCCCTGCCCTGCCGAGAAAGACGTGCTGAGTGCCCGAGCTTCACTCGCAGTGGGGACGCGGGAGCAAAGCCAGCAGCAGAAAGGGGCAGCAGAGGGGAGGCAAGGGCCTCCCGAAGGGCCTCCTTGAGGGCTGGCCAGCAGCGTCGGCAGCAGCTTCAGCACAGCGGGCCGGCCAGCCAGCCTCAAGGGCTGCCCTCCAGAGCAGCCTCGTCTCCCCCAGGCACGCTGCCCCCAGCCCAGGACCCCCCAGAAGCCTGCGCTCTCTCCCAGGCAGCCAGCACCAGCTGAGCTAGCACAGGGTACCCGCAGGAGGTGCTCAGGGAAGGCGCAGGAACCCTCTGGGAGGCCTCGGCGCTGCCAAGGGCCCGCGCACCCTCCTCGTGCCCGCAGAGCCGGGACAGCCGCCGCGCGTGACCGCAGCAGCCCCGCCAGGCAAGACTCTCCTCCACGGCCCCCCTCCAGGCGCGAGAGCGGAGCCCTGCCGGGGCTGGCACGCCGCGCGTGTGAACTCGCAGGGCCCCTGGGCTCACTGCGCTGGCACAGAGCCTGGGTGGCTGCTGAAGAGCAGTGAGGTCACGGCAGTCACAGCCACTACTCGGTGACATCACAGGGGTCTCCGGGGCTGCCTCCCGAGTGCCCCGCAGCCAGGGAGGCAGACGCCCCAAAGTGGGAAAAGCCTGCTTTGGCGGGGGTTTGCCCTCGTCTCCTGGTCTCGTGGCGGTGGTTTCGCCTCCGGCTGGACAGGTGCTGGGAGGAGAGGCTGGTGGCCCCCAGCACAACGGCCCGGCAATGGCCAGCACAGCAAAACGCGAGTGGCGCAACCCCGGTGACCTCCCTGGTGCTAAAGGAGTGCCTCGGCTTGCCTCCTGCAAAGGCTGCCCGAGCAGGCCTCGCCCCTTGCAGCACTGCGGGCAAGCCCCAGCCAGAGATCCCAGCATGGCTGAGGTGAGCAGGGACCTCACCTCTGGAGGCCACCATGTGCAAAGCCCTGCTCGAGGAGGGCCAGTGCTTGATCACTCTCCCAGTAAAGAAGTGTTTGCTGATCTCCAGGAGGAACCTCCCTCGTTCCAGATTGTGCCCGTTGGCTCTTCTTCTGCCATGGGGCACCGCTGCAAAGAGCCTGACTCCCTCTTCTAGCCTGTTCTGTTGCCTAGCCTTCTTTTGCACGAGGGCACATTGTTGCCTGATGGTCTTTTTGCTTTCCAATGGTTCCCTCAGAGACATTTCTTCAAAGTTGCTGTCCAGCCCGTCAGCCCCCAGCATTTATTGGTGCACGGGGTTGTTCCTCCCCAGGTGCAAGGAAAGAGAAAGGATAAGAGTCAATGGATAACAGTTGCAGCAAGGAAGAAGGTTGGATAAAGCAATTTCTTTGGTCCACAGTGTCGTGGCTTAAACTCAGCCAGCAACTAAGCACCACACCGCCGCTCGCTCACCCTCCCCCCGCCCCGGGTGGAATGGGACGAGCAAAAGTAAGAAAACTTGTGGGTTGAGACAAGAACAGTTTAATAATTGAAATAAAATAAAATAAAATGATGACGATGATGATGATAGTAATAAATTGTAGTGAAAAGGAAAACACAGAGAGGAACAAAACTCAGGGAAAACAAATGATGTGACCGCTCACCACCCACCCACCAACGCCCAGCCAGTCCCCCAGCAGCGATCGCTGCTCCCCGGCCAACTCCCCCCAGTTTCCATACTGAGCATGACGCCATATGGTATGGAATAGCCCTTGGGGCAGTTTGCATCGGCTGTCTTTGCTGTGCCCCCTCCCACTTTCTTGTGCACCTGGCAGAGCATGGGAAGCCGAAAAGTCCTTGGCTAGTGGTAACCACTACTTCGCACCAACTAAACCATCAGTGTGTTACCAGCATTATTCTCATCCTAAATCCAAAACACAGCACTATGGCAGCTAGTTGGAAGCAAATTAACTCCGTCCCAGCCAGAACCAGGACAGTATACAAGGTAGTGAGAACACGTTGCTCAGAAAGGCTAAATAATTGTCCTCCTTGAAGACAGTCAAAAGAAAAAAACAAGGTCTTGAACGACCAGCTCTGAAAAGAAAGATCGACATGTGCTTAGCATGAGGTTGTACTGAAGGATTTCTGGAGGTCCTTTACGACACAGACTGTTCAAAGACACTGCAGTCACAGAATCATAGAATCATAGAATGATAGAATCATAGAATCGTTTAGGTTGGAAAAGACCTTTAAGATCATCCAGTCCAACCATTAACCTACCATTACCGAGACGACCACTAAACCAATTAAGGGGAGAGTAGCAATTTCATGTGTCCTGGCTTGCTGGCTGGATTATTTATAATGCAAATAAATACTAGGAATCATTAAGATTGGAAAGGACCTCTAAGACCATGAGTCCAATCATCAACCCAACACCACCATGCCCACTAAACCATGTCGCAGAGTGTCACATCTGCCCATTTTTTGAACACTTCCAGGGATGGGGACTCCACCACCTCTTTGGGCAGCCTGTTCCAATGCTTGACTAGGCTTTCCGTGAAGAAATTTTCCTAATATCCAATCTAAACCTCCCCTGGTGCAGCTTGAGCCCATTTCCTCTTGTCTTATCACTAGCTACCTCGGAGAAAAGACCAACACCCACCTGGCTACAACGTCCCTTCAGGTAGCTGTAGAGAGCGATGCATTTGTAGAGAGCGATAAGCTCTCCCCTCAGCCTCCTCTTCTCCAGGCTGAATAACACCAGTTCCCTCAGCCGCTCCTCATCCGACCCCTGCTCCAGACCCTTCACCAGCTTCGCTGCCATTCTCTGGACATGCTCCAGCACCTCAATGTCTTTCTTGTATTGAGGGGCCCAAAACTGGACACAGTATTCCAGGTGCGGCCTCACCTGTGCCGAGTACAGGGGGACAATCACCTCCCGGCTCCTGCTGGCCACACCATTCCTGATACAAGCCAGGATGCTGTTGGCCTTCTTGGCCACCTGGGCACACTGCTGGCTCCTGTTCAGCCGGCCGTCAACCAGCACCCCCAGCTCCTTTTTGGCCAGGCAGCTTCCCAGACACTCTTCCCCAAGCCTGCAGCGTTGCATGGGGTTAGTTGTGGTGACCCAAGTGCAGGACCCGGCACTTGGCCTTGTTAAACCTCATACAGCTGGCCTCGGCCCATCGGTCCAGCCTGTCCAGGTCCCTCTGCAGGGCCTTCCTACCCTCCAGCAGATCGACACTCCCACCCAGTTTGGTGTCATCTGCAAACTTACTGAGGGCACACTCAATCCCCTCATCCAGATCCTTGATAAAGACATTGAATAAGACTGGCCCCAAAACAGGGCCCTGGGGAACACCGCTCATGACCGGCTGTCAACTGGACTTAATGCCATTCACCGCAACTCTCTGGGCTTGGCCACCCAGCCAGTTTTTGACCCAGCGAAGAGTATTCCTGTCCAAGCCACGAGCTGCCAGCTTCCTAAGGAGAATGCTATGGGAGACGGTTTCAAAGGCTTTGCTGAAGTCCAGGTAGATGACATCCACAGCCTTTCCTCCATCCACCAGTCAGGTCACCAGGTCATAGAAGGAGATCAGGTTGGTCAAGCAGGACCTGCCTTTCATGAACCCATGCTGGCTGGGCCCAATCCCCTCGTTGACCTGCACATGCCTGTTGAGCGCACTCAAGATGAACCGCTCCTTAATCTTTCCCGGCACCGAGGTCAGGCTGACAGGCCTGTAGTTCCCTAGATCCTCCTTCCAGCCCTTCTTGTAGGTGGGCAACATGTTGGCAAGCCTCCAGGCGTCAGAGACCTCCCCTGTTAACCAGGACTGCTGACAGACGATGGAAAGTGGCTTGGCAAGCTCTTCCGCCAGCTCCCTCAGTACTCTCGGGTGGATCCCATCCGCCCCCATAGACTTGTGAGCATCCAGGTGGCATAGCAGGTCATTAACCGCTTCCTCCTGGACTATGAAGGCTCCATTCTGCTCCCCGTCCCTGTCTTCTAGCTCAGGGGGCTGAGTACCCAGGGGATGACTGGTCTGGCTATTAAAGACAGAGGCAAAGAAGGCACTAAGTCCCTCAGCCTTTCTGTCATCCTTAGGGACCAGGTTCCCCCTGATATCCAGCAAAGGACGGAGATTCTCCTTGCCTCTCTTTTTATTGTTGATGTACTTATAAAAACAATTTTTATTACCTTTTACAACAGTGGGCAGACCGAGCTCTAGCTGGGCTTCTGCTTTTCTAATTTCCTCCCTCTATGAACAAATACATGTGAATAACAGCCAACACCCCTCCTCATGCACCCCCTGATACCATGAGCCGCCTTTGGCACAAGGGCACGTTGCTGGCACAGCTGGGTGTCCGCCAGCACCCCTGCGCCTTTTCTGCACACCCACGCCTTTTCTGCAGAGCCATGAAGAAGGGTCAGCTGCAGAAAGACTGCACGGGGACCTTGCAGGCTGCATGCATGGGGCACTGCCTCCAGGGCCGGGGCAGTCCTTGCAGGATGCAGGGCAAGAGCCTTTGGAAGTGCCCAGATGTTACGAGGGGGTGCTGCTCAGAGGCTTGTGGAAATGTGTGAGGCTTAGCACGGGCCGTGTCGGGAAAGGCCCAAAGGCCACAGAATGGGATGGCTCCAGCTGCAGGCGGGAGGAAGCAGAGGCCTCCATCAGAGCTGCCAAAGGCTCTCCGGGGGCTCGGTGGAGTGTGCTCGCCATTATGGAGACGATCCCTTTTGTGCTTAGGCGGCTGACATCCCCCATGGTAAAACAGCCGCGGTGAGCAGGGCTCCCGTTCAACTGAAGCCAAGCTGTAAGGAGGTGCTTGGGAAAGTATGTCCCGCTTCTAAATAAATGACTCCTCATCGCTCTTGGTACCTCTATTCTCATTTCAGAGACAGTTTTATTAACCCACTTAAAAAATAAAATGGATGCTGGAAAGGGTCCTGGGGGTGACTTCTCGTCCCAACGGCCTGCTCAAGATGGCTGATGCCGAGCAGGTTGCTCAGGAGCATGGCGAGAAGTCTCCTGAGCCTCCACAAATGCTTCCCAGGGCTGTGCAGCTGGCTGTTCCCAAAGGCCCTGCAGGGGCCCACTTCTGCTGGTGAAGGGGCGCGGAGCGGCCTGCCCCAGAGCTGGGAAGGCTCCCAATGTTTATTCGTCTCTCCTTTCGGGGAGCCAAAGAGGCAGAGGCTGCAGCAGCACCACCGGGTTGAGGCGGAGGTCGGGTCCAGCGGTGGGGTTGGCCGGGCGCTCCCCTGCAGCTTGCTGGGCGGCGGCGTTGGAGGGTCCCGCAGCTGCGTCCCCCGTCGCCGCTCGGTCCCTCCCCTCAGGCCCCCTTCTCCCTCTTGCAAAGCTGCCGGTGGTGGGCCGTTGGCGCAGGTCGTAGCGCCGCTGAGGGGATCTGCTCCGCACCCCGCTCCTGGACGCGTTCCTCTGCCGGCGGGCAGATGGGCCCACGGCATACTCCCGGTAGCCGTCCTCTGCTCTCGCTGAGCGCAGGACGCGATCAAAAGGCTGCCTGCACAGCGGGCACGTAGCGTTCCTGCTGGCCCACCGCCGGATGCAGCCAAAGCAGAAGCGGTGCGAGCAGACGGGCACCCGGGCTGCGCTGCGCAGGGCGCCCAGGCAGATGGGGCATGGGCTGTCTGCCGCCGCCTCCCACTGTCCTGCCCGCTGCATCTGGCTGGGGGCGGCCCCCGCTGCAGAGCCGCTCTCTTCCGCAGGCTCTTTGGCGCCCGATGCCCTGCCCTGCCGAGAAAGACGTGCCGAGTGCCCGAGCTTCACTCGCAGTGGGGACGCGGGAGCAAAGCCAGCAGCAGAAAGGGGCAGCAGAGGGGAGGCAAGGGCCTCCCGAAGGGCCTCCTTGAGGGCTGGCCAGCAGCGTCGGCAGCAGCTTCAGCACAGCGGGCCGGCCAGCCAGCCTCAAGGGCTGCCCTCCAGAGCAGCCTCGTCTCCCCCAGGCACGCTGCCCCCAGCCCAGGACCCCCCAGAAGCCTGCGCTCTCTCCCAGGCAGCCAGCACCAGCTGAGCTAGCACAGGGTACCCGCAGGAGGTGCTCAGGGAAGGCGCAGGAACCCTCTGGGAGGCTTCGGCGCTGCCAAGGGCCCGCGCACCCTCCTCGTGCCCGCAGAGCCGGGACAGCCGCCGCGCGTGACCGCAGCAGCCCCGCCAGGCAAGACTCTCCTCCACGGCCCCCCTCCAGGCGCGAGAGCGGAGCCCTGCCGGGGCTGGCACGCCGCGCGTGTGAACTCGCAGGGCCCCTGGGCTCACTGCGCTGGCACAGAGCCTGGGTGGCTGCTGAAGAGCAGTGAGGTCACGGCAGTCACAGCCACTACTCGGTGACATCACAGGGGTCTCCGGGGCTGCCTCCCGAGTGCCCCGCAGCCAGGGAGGCAGACGCCCCAAAGTGGGAAAAGCCTGCTTTGGCGGGGGTTTGCCCTCGTCTCCTGGTCTCGTGGCGGTGGTTTCGCCTCCGGCTGGACAGGTGCTGGGAGGAGAGGCTGGTGGCCCCCAGCACAACGGCCCGGCAATGGCCAGCACAGCAAAACGCGAGTGGCGCAACCCCGGTGACCTCCCTGGTGCTAAAGGAGTGCCTCGGCTTGCCTCCTGCAAAGGCTGCCCGAGCAGGCCTCGCCCCTTGCAGCACTGCGGGCAAGCCCCAGCCAGAGATCCCAGCATGGCTGAGGTGAGCAGGGACCTCACCTCTGGAGGCCACCATGTGCAAAGCCCTGCTCGAGGAGGGCCAGTGCTTGATCACTCTCCCAGTAAAGAAGTGTTTGCTGATCTCCAGGAGGAACCTCCCTCGTTCCAGATTGTGCCCGTTGGCTCTTCTTCTGCCATGGGGCACCGCTGCAAAGAGCCTGACTCCCTCTTCTAGCCTGTTCTGTTGCCTAGCCTTCTTTTGCACGAGGGCACATTGTTGCCTGATGGTCTTTTTGCTTTCCAATGGTTCCCTCAGAGACATTTCTTCAAAGTTGCTGTCCAGCCCGTCAGCCCCCAGCATTTATTGGTGCACGGGGTTGTTCCTCCCCAGGTGCAAGGAAAGAGAAAGGATAAGAGTCAATGGATAACAGTTGCAGCAAGGAAGAAGGTTGGATAAAGCAATTTCTTTGGTCCACAGTGTCGTGGCTTAAACTCAGCCAGCAACTAAGCACCACACCGCCGCTCGCTCACCCTCCCCCCGCCCCGGGTGGAATGGGACGAGCAAAAGTAAGAAAACTTGTGGGTTGAGACAAGAACAGTTTAATAATTGAAATAAAATAAAATAAAATGATGACGATGATGATGATAGTAATAAATTGTAGTGAAAAGGAAAACACAGAGAGGAACAAAACTCAGGGAAAACAAATGATGTGACCGCTCACCACCCACCCACCAACGCCCAGCCAGTCCCCCAGCAGCGATCGCTGCTCCCCGGCCAACTCCCCCCAGTTTCCATACTGAGCATGACGCCATATGGTATGGAATAGCCCTTGGGGCAGTTTGCATCGGCTGTCTTTGCTGTGCCCCCTCCCACTTTCTTGTGCACCTGGCAGAGCATGGGAAGCCGAAAAGTCCTTGGCTAGTGGTAACCACTACTTCGCACCAACTAAACCATCAGTGTGTTACCAGCATTATTCTCATCCTAAATCCAAAACACAGCACTATGGCAGCTAGTTGGAAGCAAATTAACTCCGTCCCAGCCAGAACCAGGACAGTATACAAGGTAGTGAGAACACGTTGCTCAGAAAGGCTAAATAATTGTCCTCCTTGAAGACAGTCAAAAGAAAAAAACAAGGTCTTGAACGACCAGCTCTGAAAAGAAAGATGGACATGTGCTTAGCATGAGGTTGTACTGAAGGATTTCTGGAGGTCCTTTACGACACAGACTGTTCAAAGACACTGCAGTCACAGAATCATAGAATCATAGAATGATAGAATCATAGAATCGTTTAGGTTGGAAAAGACCTTTAAGATCATCCAGTCCAACCATTAACCTACCATTACCGAGACGACCACTAAACCAATTAAGGGGAGAGTAGCAATTTCATGTGTCCTGGCTTGCTGGCTGGATTATTTATAATGCAAATAAATACTAGGAATCATTAAGATTGGAAAGGACCTCTAAGACCATGAGTCCAATCATCAACCCAACACCACCATGCCCACTAAACCATGTCGCAGAGTGTCACATCTGCCCATTTTTTGAACACTTCCAGGGATGGGGACTCCACCACCTCTTTGGGCAGCCTGTTCCAATGCTTGACTAGGCTTTCCGTGAAGAAATTTTCCTAATATCCAATCTAAACCTCCCCTGGTGCAGCTTGAGCCCATTTCCTCTTGTCTTATCACTAGCTACCTCGGAGAAAAGACCAACACCCACCTGGCTACAACGTCCCTTCAGGTAGCTGTAGAGAGCGATGCATTTGTAGAGAGCGATAAGCTCTCCCCTCAGCCTCCTCTTCTCCAGGCTGAATAACACCAGTTCCCTCAGCCGCTCCTCATCCGACCCCTGCTCCAGACCCTTCACCAGCTTCGCTGCCATTCTCTGGACATGCTCCAGCACCTCAATGTCTTTCTTGTATTGAGGGGCCCAAAACTGGACACAGTATTCCAGGTGCGGCCTCACCTGTGCCGAGTACAGGGGGACAATCACCTCCCGGCTCCTGCTGGCCACACCATTCCTGATACAAGCCAGGATGCTGTTGGCCTTCTTGGCCACCTGGGCACACTGCTGGCTCCTGTTCAGCCGGCCGTCAACCAGCACCCCCAGCTCCTTTTTGGCCAGGCAGCTTCCCAGACACTCTTCCCCAAGCCTGCAGCGTTGCATGGGGTTAGTTGTGGTGACCCAAGTGCAGGACCCGGCACTTGGCCTTGTTAAACCTCATACAGCTGGCCTCGGCCCATCGGTCCAGCCTGTCCAGGTCCCTCTGCAGGGCCTTCCTACCCTCCAGCAGATCGACACTCCCACCCAGTTTGGTGTCATCTGCAAACTTACTGAGGGCACACTCAATCCCCTCATCCAGATCCTTGATAAAGACATTGAATAAGACTGGCCCCAAAACAGGGCCCTGGGGAACACCGCTCGTGACCGGCTGTCAACTGGACTTAATGCCATTCACCGCAACTCTCTGGGCTTGGCCACCCAGCCAGTTTTTGACCCAGCGAAGAGTATTCCTGTCCAAGCCACGAGCTGCCAGCTTCCTAAGGAGAATGCTATGGGAGACGGTTTCAAAGGCTTTGCTGAAGTCCAGGTAGATGACATCCACAGCCTTTCCTCCATCCACCAGTCAGGTCACCAGGTCATAGAAGGAGATCAGGTTGGTCAAGCAGGACCTGCCTTTCATGAACCCATGCTGGCTGGGCCCAATCCCCTCGTTGACCTGCACATGCCTGTTGAGCGCACTCAAGATGAACCGCTCCTTAATCTTTCCCGGCACCGAGGTCAGGCTGACAGGCCTGTAGTTCCCTAGATCCTCCTTCCAGCCCTTCTTGTAGGTGGGCAACATGTTGGCAAGCCTCCAGGCGTCAGAGACCTCCCCTGTTAACCAGGACTGCTGACAGACGATGGAAAGTGGCTTGGCAAGCTCTTCCGCCAGCTCCCTCAGTACTCTCGGGTGGATCCCATCCGCCCCCATAGACTTGTGAGCATCCAGGTGGCATAGCAGGTCATTAACCGCTTCCTCCTGGACTATGAAGGCTCCATTCTGCTCCCCGTCCCTGTCTTCTAGCTCAGGGGGCTGAGTACCCAGGGGATGACTGGTCTGGCTATTAAAGACAGAGGCAAAGAAGGCACTAAGTCCCTCAGCCTTTCTGTCATCCTTAGGGACCAGGTTCCCCCTGATATCCAGCAAAGGACGGAGATTCTCCTTGCCTCTCTTTTTATTGTTGATGTACTTATAAAAACAATTTTTATTACCTTTTACAACAGTGGGCAGACCGAGCTCTAGCTGGGCTTCTGCTTTTCTAATTTCCTCCCTCTATGAACAAATACATGTGAATAACAGCCAACACCCCTCCTCATGCACCCCCTGATACCATGAGCCGCCTTTGGCACAAGGGCACGTTGCTGGCACAGCTGGGTGTCCGCCAGCACCCCTGCGCCTTTTCTGCACACCCACGCCTTTTCTGCAGAGCCATGAAGAAGGGTCAGCTGCAGAAAGACTGCACGGGGACCTTGCAGGCTGCATGCATGGGGCACTGCCTCCAGGGCCGGGGCAGTCCTTGCAGGATGCAGGGCAAGAGCCTTTGGAAGTGCCCAGATGTTACGAGGGGGTGCTGCTCAGAGGCTTGTGGAAATGTGTGAGGCTTAGCACGGGCCGTGTCGGGAAAGGCCCAAAGGCCACAGAATGGGATGGCTCCAGCTGCAGGCGGGAGGAAGCAGAGGCCTCCATCAGAGCTGCCAAAGGCTCTCCGGGGGCTCGGTGGAGTGTGCTCGCCATTATGGAGACGATCCCTTTTGTGCTTAGGCGGCTGACATCCCCCATGGTAAAACAGCCGCGGTGAGCAGGGCTCCCGTTCAACTGAAGCCAAGCTGTAAGGAGGTGCTTGGGAAAGTATGTCCCGCTTCTAAATAAATGACTCCTCATCGCTCTTGGTACCTCTATTCTCATTTCAGAGACAGTTTTATTAACCCACTTAAAAAATAAAATGGATGCTGGAAAGGGTCCTGGGGGTGACTTCTCGTCCCAACGGCCTGCTCAAGATGGCTGATGCCGAGCAGGTTGCTCAGGAGCATGGCGAGAAGTCTCCTGAGCCTCCACAAATGCTTCCCAGGGCTGTGCAGCTGGCTGTTCCCAAAGGCCCTGCAGGGGCCCACTTCTGCTGGTGAAGGGGCGCGGAGCGGCCTGCCCCAGAGCTGGGAAGGCTCCCAATGTTTATTCGTCTCTCCTTTCGGGGAGCCAAAGAGGCAGAGGCTGCAGCAGCACCACCGGGTTGAGGCGGAGGTCGGGTCCAGCGGTGGGGTTGGCCGGGCGCTCCCCTGCAGCTTGCTGGGCGGCGGCGTTGGAGGGTCCCGCAGCTGCGTCCCCCGTCGCCGCTCGGTCCCTCCCCTCAGGCCCCCTTCTCCCTCTTGCAAAGCTGCCGGTGGTGGGCCGTTGGCGCAGGTCGTAGCGCCGCTGAGGGGATCTGCTCCGCACCCCGCTCCTGGACGCGTTCCTCTGCCGGCGGGCAGATGGGCCCACGGCATACTCCCGGTAGCCGTCCTCTGCTCTCGCTGAGCGCAGGACGCGATCAAAAGGCTGCCTGCACAGCGGGCACGTAGCGTTCCTGCTGGCCCACCGCCGGATGCAGCCAAAGCAGAAGCGGTGCGAGCAGACGGGCACCCGGGCTGCGCTGCGCAGGGCGCCCAGGCAGATGGGGCATGGGCTGTCTGCCGCCGCCTCCCACTGTCCTGCCCGCTGCATCTGGCTGGGGGCGGCCCCCGCTGCAGAGCCGCTCTCTTCCGCAGGCTCTTTGGCGCCCGATGCCCTGCCCTGCCGAGAAAGACGTGCCGAGTGCCCGAGCTTCACTCGCAGTGGGGACGCGGGAGCAAAGCCAGCAGCAGAAAGGGGCAGCAGAGGGGAGGCAAGGGCCTCCCGAAGGGCCTCCTTGAGGGCTGGCCAGCAGCGTCGGCAGCAGCTTCAGCACAGCGGGCCGGCCAGCCAGCCTCAAGGGCTGCCCTCCAGAGCAGCCTCGTCTCCCCCAGGCACGCTGCCCCCAGCCCAGGACCCCCCAGAAGCCTGCGCTCTCTCCCAGGCAGCCAGCACCAGCTGAGCTAGCACAGGGTACCCGCAGGAGGTGCTCAGGGAAGGCGCAGGAACCCTCTGGGAGGCCTCGGCGCTGCCAAGGGCCCGCGCACCCTCCTCGTGCCCGCAGAGCCGGGACAGCCGCCGCGCGTGACCGCAGCAGCCCCGCCAGGCAAGACTCTCCTCCACGGCCCCCCTCCAGGCGCGAGAGCGGAGCCCTGCCGGGGCTGGCACGCCGCGCGTGTGAACTCGCAGGGCCCCTGGGCTCACTGCGCTGGCACAGAGCCTGGGTGGCTGCTGAAGAGCAGTGAGGTCACGGCAGTCACAGCCACTACTCGGTGACATCACAGGGGTCTCCGGGGCTGCCTCCCGAGTGCCCCGCAGCCAGGGAGGCAGACGCCCCAAAGTGGGAAAAGCCTGCTTTGGCGGGGGTTTGCCCTCGTCTCCTGGTCTCGTGGCGGTGGTTTCGCCTCCGGCTGGACAGGTGCTGGGAGGAGAGGCTGGTGGCCCCCAGCACAACGGCCCGGCAATGGCCAGCACAGCAAAACGCGAGTGGCGCAACCCCGGTGACCTCCCTGGTGCTAAAGGAGTGCCTCGGCTTGCCTCCTGCAAAGGCTGCCCGAGCAGGCCTCGCCCCTTGCAGCACTGCGGGCAAGCCCCAGCCAGAGATCCCAGCATGGCTGAGGTGAGCAGGGACCTCACCTCTGGAGGCCACCATGTGCAAAGCCCTGCTCGAGGAGGGCCAGTGCTTGATCACTCTCCCAGTAAAGAAGTGTTTGCTGATCTCCAGGAGGAACCTCCCTCGTTCCAGATTGTGCCCGTTGGCTCTTCTTCTGCCATGGGGCACCGCTGCAAAGAGCCTGACTCCCTCTTCTAGCCTGTTCTGTTGCCTAGCCTTCTTTTGCACGAGGGCACATTGTTGCCTGATGGTCTTTTTGCTTTCCAATGGTTCCCTCAGAGACATTTCTTCAAAGTTGCTGTCCAGCCCGTCAGCCCCCAGCATTTATTGGTGCACGGGGTTGTTCCTCCCCAGGTGCAAGGAAAGAGAAAGGATAAGAGTCAATGGATAACAGTTGCAGCAAGGAAGAAGGTTGGATAAAGCAATTTCTTTGGTCCACAGTGTCGTGGCTTAAACTCAGCCAGCAACTAAGCACCACACCGCCGCTCGCTCACCCTCCCCCCGCCCCGGGTGGAATGGGACGAGCAAAAGTAAGAAAACTTGTGGGTTGAGACAAGAACAGTTTAATAATTGAAATAAAATAAAATAAAATGATGACGATGATGATGATAGTAATAAATTGTAGTGAAAAGGAAAACACAGAGAGGAACAAAACTCAGGGAAAACAAATGATGTGACCGCTCACCACCCACCCACCAACGCCCAGCCAGTCCCCCAGCAGCGATCGCTGCTCCCCGGCCAACTCCCCCCAGTTTCCATACTGAGCATGACGCCATATGGTATGGAATAGCCCTTGGGGCAGTTTGCATCGGCTGTCTTTGCTGTGCCCCCTCCCACTTTCTTGTGCACCTGGCAGAGCATGGGAAGCCGAAAAGTCCTTGGCTAGTGGTAACCACTACTTCGCACCAACTAAACCATCAGTGTGTTACCAGCATTATTCTCATCCTAAATCCAAAACACAGCACTATGGCAGCTAGTTGGAAGCAAATTAACTCCGTCCCAGCCAGAACCAGGACAGTATACAAGGTAGTGAGAACACGTTGCTCAGAAAGGCTAAATAATTGTCCTCCTTGAAGACAGTCAAAAGAAAAAAACAAGGTCTTGAACGACCAGCTCTGAAAAGAAAGATGGACATGTGCTTAGCATGAGGTTGTACTGAAGGATTTCTGGAGGTCCTTTACGACACAGACTGTTCAAAGACACTGCAGTCACAGAATCATAGAATCATAGAATGATAGAATCATAGAATCGTTTAGGTTGGAAAAGACCTTTAAGATCATCCAGTCCAACCATTAACCTACCATTACCGAGACGACCACTAAACCAATTAAGGGGAGAGTAGCAATTTCATGTGTCCTGGCTTGCTGGCTGGATTATTTATAATGCAAATAAATACTAGGAATCATTAAGATTGGAAAGGACCTCTAAGACCATGAGTCCAATCATCAACCCAACACCACCATGCCCACTAAACCATGTCGCAGAGTGTCACATCTGCCCATTTTTTGAACACTTCCAGGGATGGGGACTCCACCACCTCTTTGGGCAGCCTGTTCCAATGCTTGACTAGGCTTTCCGTGAAGAAATTTTCCTAATATCCAATCTAAACCTCCCCTGGTGCAGCTTGAGCCCATTTCCTCTTGTCTTATCACTAGCTACCTCGGAGAAAAGACCAACACCCACCTGGCTACAACGTCCCTTCAGGTAGCTGTAGAGAGCGATGCATTTGTAGAGAGCGATAAGCTCTCCCCTCAGCCTCCTCTTCTCCAGGCTGAATAACACCAGTTCCCTCAGCCGCTCCTCATCCGACCCCTGCTCCAGACCCTTCACCAGCTTCGCTGCCATTCTCTGGACATGCTCCAGCACCTCAATGTCTTTCTTGTATTGAGGGGCCCAAAACTGGACACAGTATTCCAGGTGCGGCCTCACCTGTGCCGAGTACAGGGGGACAATCACCTCCCGGCTCCTGCTGGCCACACCATTCCTGATACAAGCCAGGATGCTGTTGGCCTTCTTGGCCACCTGGGCACACTGCTGGCTCCTGTTCAGCCGGCCGTCAACCAGCACCCCCAGCTCCTTTTTGGCCAGGCAGCTTCCCAGACACTCTTCCCCAAGCCTGCAGCGTTGCATGGGGTTAGTTGTGGTGACCCAAGTGCAGGACCCGGCACTTGGCCTTGTTAAACCTCATACAGCTGGCCTCGGCCCATCGGTCCAGCCTGTCCAGGTCCCTCTGCAGGGCCTTCCTACCCTCCAGCAGATCGACACTCCCACCCAGTTTGGTGTCATCTGCAAACTTACTGAGGGCACACTCAATCCCCTCATCCAGATCCTTGATAAAGACATTGAATAAGACTGGCCCCAAAACAGGGCCCTGGGGAACACCGCTCGTGACCGGCTGTCAACTGGACTTAATGCCATTCACCGCAACTCTCTGGGCTTGGCCACCCAGCCAGTTTTTGACCCAGCGAAGAGTATTCCTGTCCAAGCCACGAGCTGCCAGCTTCCTAAGGAGAATGCTATGGGAGACGGTTTCAAAGGCTTTGCTGAAGTCCAGGTAGATGACATCCACAGCCTTTCCTCCATCCACCAGTCAGGTCACCAGGTCATAGAAGGAGATCAGGTTGGTCAAGCAGGACCTGCCTTTCATGAACCCATGCTGGCTGGGCCCAATCCCCTCGTTGACCTGCACATGCCTGTTGAGCGCACTCAAGATGAACCGCTCCTTAATCTTTCCCGGCACCGAGGTCAGGCTGACAGGCCTGTAGTTCCCTAGATCCTCCTTCCAGCCCTTCTTGTAGGTGGGCAACATGTTGGCAAGCCTCCAGGCGTCAGAGACCTCCCCTGTTAACCAGGACTGCTGACAGACGATGGAAAGTGGCTTGGCAAGCTCTTCCGCCAGCTCCCTCAGTACTCTCGGGTGGATCCCATCCGCCCCCATAGACTTGTGAGCATCCAGGTGGCATAGCAGGTCATTAACCGCTTCCTCCTGGACTATGAAGGCTCCATTCTGCTCCCCGTCCCTGTCTTCTAGCTCAGGGGGCTGAGTACCCAGGGGATGACTGGTCTGGCTATTAAAGACAGAGGCAAAGAAGGCACTAAGTCCCTCAGCCTTTCTGTCATCCTTAGGGACCAGGTTCCCCCTGATATCCAGCAAAGGACGGAGATTCTCCTTGCCTCTCTTTTTATTGTTGATGTACTTATAAAAACAATTTTTATTACCTTTTACAACAGTGGGCAGACCGAGCTCTAGCTGGGCTTCTGCTTTTCTAATTTCCTCCCTCTATGAACAAATACATGTGAATAACAGCCAACACCCCTCCTCATGCACCCCCTGATACCATGAGCCGCCTTTGGCACAAGGGCACGTTGCTGGCACAGCTGGGTGTCCGCCAGCACCCCTGCGCCTTTTCTGCACACCCACGCCTTTTCTGCAGAGCCATGAAGAAGGGTCAGCTGCAGAAAGACTGCACGGGGACCTTGCAGGCTGCATGCATGGGGCACTGCCTCCAGGGCCGGGGCAGTCCTTGCAGGATGCAGGGCAAGAGCCTTTGGAAGTGCCCAGATGTTACGAGGGGGTGCTGCTCAGAGGCTTGTGGAAATGTGTGAGGCTTAGCACGGGCCGTGTCGGGAAAGGCCCAAAGGCCACAGAATGGGATGGCTCCAGCTGCAGGCGGGAGGAAGCAGAGGCCTCCATCAGAGCTGCCAAAGGCTCTCCGGGGGCTCGGTGGAGTGTGCTCGCCATTATGGAGACGATCCCTTTTGTGCTTAGGCGGCTGACATCCCCCATGGTAAAACAGCCGCGGTGAGCAGGGCTCCCGTTCAACTGAAGCCAAGCTGTAAGGAGGTGCTTGGGAAAGTATGTCCCGCTTCTAAATAAATGACTCCTCATCGCTCTTGGTACCTCTATTCTCATTTCAGAGACAGTTTTATTAACCCACTTAAAAAATAAAAAAAGAACTAAACAGGGATCAATGGATGCTGGAAAGGGTCCTGGGGGTGACCTCTCGTCCCAACGGCCTGCTCAAGGTGGCTGATGCCGAGCAGGTTGCTCAGGAGCATGGCGAGAAGTCTCCTGAGCCTCCACAAATGCTTCCCAGGGCTGTGCAGCTGGCTGTTCCCAAAGGCCCTGCAGGGGCCCACTTCTGCTGGTGAAGGGGCGCGGAGCGGCCTGCCCCAGAGCTGGGAAGGCTCCCAATGTTTATTCGTCTCTCCTTTCGGGGAGCCAAAGAGGCAGAGGCTGCAGCAGCACCACCGGGTTGAGGCGGAGGTCGGGTCCAGCGGTGGGGTTGGCCGGGCGCTCCCCTGCAGCTTGCTGGGCGGCGGCGTTGGAGGGTCCCGCAGCTGCGTCCCCCGTCGCCGCTCGGTCCCTCCCCTCAGGCCCCCTTCTCCCTCTTGCAAAGCTGCCGGTGGTGGGCCGTTGGCGCAGGTCGTAGCGCCGCTGAGGGGATCTGCTCCGCACCCCGCTCCTGGACGCGTTCCTCTGCCGGCGGGCAGATGGGCCCACGGCATACTCCCGGTAGCCGTCCTCTGCTCTCGCTGAGCGCAGGACGCGATCAAAAGGCTGCCTGCACAGCGGGCACGTAGCGTTCCTGCTGGCCCACCGCCGGATGCAGCCAAAGCAGAAGCGGTGCGAGCAGACGGGCACCCGGGCTGCGCTGCGCAGGGCGCCCAGGCAGATGGGGCATGGGCTGTCTGCCGCCGCCTCCCACTGTCCTGCCCGCTGCATCTGGCTGGGGGCGGCCCCCGCTGCAGAGCCGCTCTCTTCCGCAGGCTCTTTGGCGCCCGATGCCCTGCCCTGCCGAGAAAGACGTGCCGAGTGCCCGAGCTTCACTCGCAGTGGGGACGCGGGAGCAAAGCCAGCAGCAGAAAGGGGCAGCAGAGGGGAGGCAAGGGCCTCCCGAAGGGCCTCCTTGAGGGCTGGCCAGCAGCGTCGGCAGCAGCTTCAGCACAGCGGGCCGGCCAGCCAGCCTCAAGGGCTGCCCTCCAGAGCAGCCTCGTCTCCCCCAGGCACGCTGCCCCCAGCCCAGGACCCCCCAGAAGCCTGCGCTCTCTCCCAGGCAGCCAGCACCAGCTGAGCTAGCACAGGGTACCCGCAGGAGGTGCTCAGGGAAGGCGCAGGAACCCTCTGGGAGGCCTCGGCGCTGCCAAGGGCCCGCGCACCCTCCTCGTGCCCGCAGAGCCGGGACAGCCGCCGCGCGTGACCGCAGCAGCCCCGCCAGGCAAGACTCTCCTCCACGGCCCCCCTCCAGGCGCGAGAGCGGAGCCCTGCCGGGGCTGGCACGCCGCGCGTGTGAACTCGCAGGGCCCCTGGGCTCACTGCGCTGGCACAGAGCCTGGGTGGCTGCTGAAGAGCAGTGAGGTCACGGCAGTCACAGCCACTACTCGGTGACATCACAGGGGTCTCCGGGGCTGCCTCCCGAGTGCCCCGCAGCCAGGGAGGCAGACGCCCCAAAGTGGGAAAAGCCTGCTTTGGCGGGGGTTTGCCCTCGTCTCCTGGTCTCGTGGCGGTGGTTTCGCCTCCGGCTGGACAGGTGCTGGGAGGAGAGGCTGGTGGCCCCCAGCACAACGGCCCGGCAATGGCCAGCACAGCAAAACGCGAGTGGCGCAACCCCGGTGACCTCCCTGGTGCTAAAGGAGTGCCTCGGCTTGCCTCCTGCAAAGGCTGCCCGAGCAGGCCTCGCCCCTTGCAGCACTGCGGGCAAGCCCCAGCCAGAGATCCCAGCATGGCTGAGGTGAGCAGGGACCTCACCTCTGGAGGCCACCATGTGCAAAGCCCTGCTCGAGGAGGGCCAGTGCTTGATCACTCTCCCAGTAAAGAAGTGTTTGCTGATCTCCAGGAGGAACCTCCCTCGTTCCAGATTGTGCCCGTTGGCTCTTCTTCTGCCATGGGGCACCGCTGCAAAGAGCCTGACTCCCTCTTCTAGCCTGTTCTGTTGCCTAGCCTTCTTTTGCACGAGGGCACATTGTTGCCTGATGGTCTTTTTGCTTTCCAATGGTTCCCTCAGAGACATTTCTTCAAAGTTGCTGTCCAGCCCGTCAGCCCCCAGCATTTATTGGTGCACGGGGTTGTTCCTCCCCAGGTGCAAGGAAAGAGAAAGGATAAGAGTCAATGGATAACAGTTGCAGCAAGGAAGAAGGTTGGATAAAGCAATTTCTTTGGTCCACAGTGTCGTGGCTTAAACTCAGCCAGCAACTAAGCACCACACCGCCGCTCGCTCACCCTCCCCCCGCCCCGGGTGGAATGGGACGAGCAAAAGTAAGAAAACTTGTGGGTTGAGACAAGAACAGTTTAATAATTGAAATAAAATAAAATAAAATGATGACGATGATGATGATAGTAATAAATTGTAGTGAAAAGGAAAACACAGAGAGGAACAAAACTCAGGGAAAACAAATGATGTGACCGCTCACCACCCACCCACCAACGCCCAGCCAGTCCCCCAGCAGCGATCGCTGCTCCCCGGCCAACTCCCCCCAGTTTCCATACTGAGCATGACGCCATATGGTATGGAATAGCCCTTGGGGCAGTTTGCATCGGCTGTCTTTGCTGTGCCCCCTCCCACTTTCTTGTGCACCTGGCAGAGCATGGGAAGCCGAAAAGTCCTTGGCTAGTGGTAACCACTACTTCGCACCAACTAAACCATCAGTGTGTTACCAGCATTATTCTCATCCTAAATCCAAAACACAGCACTATGGCAGCTAGTTGGAAGCAAATTAACTCCGTCCCAGCCAGAACCAGGACAGTATACAAGGTAGTGAGAACACGTTGCTCAGAAAGGCTAAATAATTGTCCTCCTTGAAGACAGTCAAAAGAAAAAAACAAGGTCTTGAACGACCAGCTCTGAAAAGAAAGATGGACATGTGCTTAGCATGAGGTTGTACTGAAGGATTTCTGGAGGTCCTTTACGACACAGACTGTTCAAAGACACTGCAGTCACAGAATCATAGAATCATAGAATGATAGAATCATAGAATCGTTTAGGTTGGAAAAGACCTTTAAGATCATCCAGTCCAACCATTAACCTACCATTACCGAGACGACCACTAAACCAATTAAGGGGAGAGTAGCAATTTCATGTGTCCTGGCTTGCTGGCTGGATTATTTATAATGCAAATAAATACTAGGAATCATTAAGATTGGAAAGGACCTCTAAGACCATGAGTCCAATCATCAACCCAACACCACCATGCCCACTAAACCATGTCGCAGAGTGTCACATCTGCCCATTTTTTGAACACTTCCAGGGATGGGGACTCCACCACCTCTTTGGGCAGCCTGTTCCAATGCTTGACTAGGCTTTCCGTGAAGAAATTTTCCTAATATCCAATCTAAACCTCCCCTGGTGCAGCTTGAGCCCATTTCCTCTTGTCTTATCACTAGCTACCTCGGAGAAAAGACCAACACCCACCTGGCTACAACGTCCCTTCAGGTAGCTGTAGAGAGCGATGCATTTGTAGAGAGCGATAAGCTCTCCCCTCAGCCTCCTCTTCTCCAGGCTGAATAACACCAGTTCTCTCAGCCGCTCCTCATCCGACCCCTGCTCCAGACCCTTCACCAGCTTCGCTGCCATTCTCTGGACATGCTCCAGCACCTCAATGTCTTTCTTGTATTGAGGGGCCCAAAACTGGACACAGTATTCCAGGTGCGGCCTCACCTGTGCCGAGTACAGGGGGACAATCACCTCCCGGCTCCTGCTGGCCACACCATTCCTGATACAAGCCAGGATGCTGTTGGCCTTCTTGGCCACCTGGGCACACTGCTGGCTCCTGTTCAGCCGGCCGTCAACCAGCACCCCCAGCTCCTTTTTGGCCAGGCAGCTTCCCAGACACTCTTCCCCAAGCCTGCAGCGTTGCATGGGGTTAGTTGTGGTGACCCAAGTGCAGGACCCGGCACTTGGCCTTGTTAAACCTCATACAGCTGGCCTCAGCCCATCGGTCCAGCCTGTCCAGGTCCCTCTGCAGGGCCTTCCTACCCTCCAGCAGATCGACACTCCCACCCAGTTTGGTGTCATCTGCAAACTTACTGAGGGCACACTCAATCCCCTCATCCAGATCCTTGATAAAGACATTGAATAAGACTGGCCCCAAAACAGGGCCCTGGGGAACACCGCTCGTGACCGGCTGTCAACTGGACTTAATGCCATTCACCACAACTCTCTGGGCTTGGCCACCCAGCCAGTTTTTGACCCAGCGAAGAGTATTCCTGTCAAGCCACGAGCTGCCAGCTTCCTAAGGAGAATGCTATGGGCGACGGATTCAAAGGCTTTGCTGAAGTCCAGGTAGATGACATCCACAGCCTTTCCTCCATCCACCAGTCAGGTCACCAGGTCATAGAAGGAGATCAGGTTGGTCAAGCAGGACCTGCCTTTCATGAACCCATGCTGGCTGGGCCCAATCCCCTCGTTGACCTGCACATGCCTGTTGAGCGCACTCAAGATGAACCGCTCCTTAATCTTTCCCGGCACCGAGGTCAGGCTGACAGGCCTGTAGTTCCCTAGATCCTCCTTCCAGCCCTTCTTGTAGGTGGGCAACATGTTGGCAAGCCTCCAGGCGTCAGAGACCTCCCCTGTTAACCAGGACTGCTGACAGACGATGGAAAGTGGCTTGGCAAGCTCTTCCGCCAGCTCCCTCAGTACTCTCGGGTGGATCCCATCCGCCCCCATAGACTTGTGAGCATCCAGGTGGCATAGCAGGTCATTAACCGCTTCCTCCTGGACTATGAAGGCTCCATTCTGCTCCCCGTCCCTGTCTTCTAGCTCAGGGGGCTGAGTACCCAGGGGATGACTGGTCTGGCTATTAAAGACAGAGGCAAAGAAGGCACTAAGTCCCTCAGCCTTTCTGTCATCCTTAGGGACCAGGTTCCCCCTGATATCCAGCAAAGGACGGAGATTCTCCTTGCCTCTCTTTTTATTGTTGATGTGCTTATAAAAACAATTTTTATTACCTTTTACAACAGTGGGCAGACCGAGCTCTAGCTGGGCTTCTGCTTTTCTAATTTCCTCCCTCTATGAACAAATACATGTGAATAACAGCCAACACCCCTCCTCATGCACCCCCTGATACCATGAGCCGCCTTTGGCACAAGGGCACGTTGCTGGCACAGCTGGGTGTCCGCCAGCACCCCTGCGCCTTTTCTGCACACCCACGCCTTTTCTGCAGAGCCATGAAGAAGGGTCAGCTGCAGAAAGACTGCACGGGGACCTTGCAGGCTGCATGCATGGGGCACTGCCTCCAGGGCCGGGGCAGTCCTTGCAGGATGCAGGGCAAGAGCCTTTGGAAGTGCCCAGATGTTACGAGGGGGTGCTGCTCAGAGGCTTGTGGAAATGTGTGAGGCTTAGCACGGGCCGTGTCGGGAAAGGCCCAAAGGCCACAGAATGGGATGGCTCCAGCTGCAGGCGGGAGGAAGCAGAGGCCTCCATCAGAGCTGCCAAAGGCTCTCCGGGGGCTCGGTGGAGTGTGCTCGCCATTATGGAGACGATCCCTTTTGTGCTTAGGCGGCTGACATCCCCCATGGTAAAACAGCCGCGGTGAGCAGGGCTCCCGTTCAACTGAAGCCAAGCTGTAAGGAGGTGCTTGGGAAAGTATGTCCCGTTTCTAAATAAATGACTCCTCATCGCTCTTGGTACCTCTATTCTCATTTCAGAGACAGTTTTATTAACCCACTTAAAAAATAAAAAAAGAACTAAACAGGGATCAATGGATGCTGGAAAGGGTCCTGGGGGTGACTTCTCGTCCCAACGGCCTGCTCAAGGTGGCTGATGCCGAGCAGGTTGCTCAGGAGCATGGCGAGAAGTCTCCTGAGCCTCCACAAATGCTTCCCAGGGCTGTGCAGCTGGCTGTTCCCAAAGGCCCTGCAGGGGCCCACTTCTGCTGGTGAAGGGGCGCGGAGCGGCCTGCCCCAGAGCTGGGAAGGCTCCCAATGTTTATTCGTCTCTCCTTTCGGGGAGCCAAAGAGGCAGAGGCTGCAGCAGCACCACCGGGTTGAGGCGGAGGTCGGGTCCAGCGGTGGGGTTGGCCGGGCGCTCCCCTGCAGCTTGCTGGGCGGCGGCGTTGGAGGGTCCCGCAGCTGCGTCCCCCGTCGCCGCTCGGTCCCTCCCCTCAGGCCCCCTTCTCCCTCTTGCAAAGCTGCCGGTGGTGGGCCGTTGGCGCAGGTCGTAGCGCCGCTGAGGGGATCTGCTCCGCACCCCGCTCCTGGACGCGTTCCTCTGCCGGCGGGCAGATGGGCCCACGGCATACTCCCGGTAGCCGTCCTCTGCTCTCGCTGAGCGCAGGACGCGATCAAAAGGCTGCCTGCACAGCGGGCACGTAGCGTTCCTGCTGGCCCACCGCCGGATGCAGCCAAAGCAGAAGCGGTGCGAGCAGACGGGCACCCGGGCTGCGCTGCGCAGGGCGCCCAGGCAGATGGGGCATGGGCTGTCTGCCGCCGCCTCCCACTGTCCTGCCCGCTGCATCTGGCTGGGGGCGGCCCCCGCTGCAGAGCCGCTCTCTTCCGCAGGCTCTTTGGCGCCCGATGCCCTGCCCTGCCGAGAAAGACGTGCCGAGTGCCCGAGCTTCACTCGCAGTGGGGACGCGGGAGCAAAGCCAGCAGCAGAAAGGGGCAGCAGAGGGGAGGCAAGGGCCTCCCGAAGGGCCTCCTTGAGGGCTGGCCAGCAGCGTCGGCAGCAGCTTCAGCACAGCGGGCCGGCCAGCCAGCCTCAAGGGCTGCCCTCCAGAGCAGCCTCGTCTCCCCCAGGCACGCTGCCCCCAGCCCAGGACCCCCCAGAAGCCTGCGCTCTCTCCCAGGCAGCCAGCACCAGCTGAGCTAGCACAGGGTACCCGCAGGAGGTGCTCAGGGAAGGCGCAGGAACCCTCTGGGAGGCCTCGGCGCTGCCAAGGGCCCGCGCACCCTCCTCGTGCCCGCAGAGCCGGGACAGCCGCCGCGCGTGACCGCAGCAGCCCCGCCAGGCAAGACTCTCCTCCACGGCCCCCCTCCAGGCGCGAGAGCGGAGCCCTGCCGGGGCTGGCACGCCGCGCGTGTGAACTCGCAGGGCCCCTGGGCTCACTGCGCTGGCACAGAGCCTGGGTGGCTGCTGAAGAGCAGTGAGGTCACGGCAGTCACAGCCACTACTCGGTGACATCACAGGGGTCTCCGGGGCTGCCTCCCGAGTGCCCCGCAGCCAGGGAGGCAGACGCCCCAAAGTGGGAAAAGCCTGCTTTGGCGGGGGTTTGCCCTCGTCTCCTGGTCTCGTGGCGGTGGTTTCGCCTCCGGCTGGACAGGTGCTGGGAGGAGAGGCTGGTGGCCCCCAGCACAACGGCCCGGCAATGGCCAGCACAGCAAAACGCGAGTGGCGCAACCCCGGTGACCTCCCTGGTGCTAAAGGAGTGCCTCGGCTTGCCTCCTGCAAAGGCTGCCCGAGCAGGCCTCGCCCCTTGCAGCACTGCGGGCAAGCCCCAGCCAGAGATCCCAGCATGGCTGAGGTGAGCAGGGACCTCACCTCTGGAGGCCACCATGTGCAAAGCCCTGCTCGAGGAGGGCCAGTGCTTGATCACTCTCCCAGTAAAGAAGTGTTTGCTGATCTCCAGGAGGAACCTCCCTCGTTCCAGATTGTGCCCGTTGGCTCTTCTTCTGCCATGGGGCACCGCTGCAAAGAGCCTGACTCCCTCTTCTAGCCTGTTCTGTTGCCTAGCCTTCTTTTGCACGAGGGCACATTGTTGCCTGATGGTCTTTTTGCTTTCCAATGGTTCCCTCAGAGACATTTCTTCAAAGTTGCTGTCCAGCCCGTCAGCCCCCAGCATTTATTGGTGCACGGGGTTGTTCCTCCCCAGGTGCAAGGAAAGAGAAAGGATAAGAGTCAATGGATAACAGTTGCAGCAAGGAAGAAGGTTGGATAAAGCAATTTCTTTGGTCCACAGTGTCGTGGCTTAAACTCAGCCAGCAACTAAGCACCACACCGCCGCTCGCTCACCCTCCCCCCGCCCCGGGTGGAATGGGACGAGCAAAAGTAAGAAAACTTGTGGGTTGAGACAAGAACAGTTTAATAATTGAAATAAAATAAAATAAAATGATGACGATGATGATGATAGTAATAAATTGTAGTGAAAAGGAAAACACAGAGAGGAACAAAACTCAGGGAAAACAAATGATGTGACCGCTCACCACCCACCCACCAACGCCCAGCCAGTCCCCCAGCAGCGATCGCTGCTCCCCGGCCAACTCCCCCCAGTTTCCATACTGAGCATGACGCCATATGGTATGGAATAGCCCTTGGGGCAGTTTGCATCGGCTGTCTTTGCTGTGCCCCCTCCCACTTTCTTGTGCACCTGGCAGAGCATGGGAAGCCGAAAAGTCCTTGGCTAGTGGTAACCACTACTTCGCACCAACTAAACCATCAGTGTGTTACCAGCATTATTCTCATCCTAAATCCAAAACACAGCACTATGGCAGCTAGTTGGAAGCAAATTAACTCCGTCCCAGCCAGAACCAGGACAGTATACAAGGTAGTGAGAACACGTTGCTCAGAAAGGCTAAATAATTGTCCTCCTTGAAGACAGTCAAAAGAAAAAAACAAGGTCTTGAACGACCAGCTCTGAAAAGAAAGATGGACATGTGCTTAGCATGAGGTTGTACTGAAGGATTTCTGGAGGTCCTTTACGACACAGACTGTTCAAAGACACTGCAGTCACAGAATCATAGAATCATAGAATGATAGAATCATAGAATCGTTTAGGTTGGAAAAGACCTTTAAGATCATCCAGTCCAACCATTAACCTACCATTACCGAGACGACCACTAAACCAATTAAGGGGAGAGTAGCAATTTCATGTGTCCTGGCTTGCTGGCTGGATTATTTATAATGCAAATAAATACTAGGAATCATTAAGATTGGAAAGGACCTCTAAGACCATGAGTCCAATCATCAACCCAACACCACCATGCCCACTAAACCATGTCGCAGAGTGTCACATCTGCCCATTTTTTGAACACTTCCAGGGATGGGGACTCCACCACCTCTTTGGGCAGCCTGTTCCAATGCTTGACTAGGCTTTCCGTGAAGAAATTTTCCTAATATCCAATCTAAACCTCCCCTGGTGCAGCTTGAGCCCATTTCCTCTTGTCTTATCACTAGCTACCTCGGAGAAAAGACCAACACCCACCTGGCTACAACGTCCCTTCAGGTAGCTGTAGAGAGCGATGCATTTGTAGAGAGCGATAAGCTCTCCCCTCAGCCTCCTCTTCTCCAGGCTGAATAACACCAGTTCTCTCAGCCGCTCCTCATCCGACCCCTGCTCCAGACCCTTCACCAGCTTCGCTGCCATTCTCTGGACATGCTCCAGCACCTCAATGTCTTTCTTGTATTGAGGGGCCCAAAACTGGACACAGTATTCCAGGTGCGGCCTCACCTGTGCCGAGTACAGGGGGACAATCACCTCCCGGCTCCTGCTGGCCACACCATTCCTGATACAAGCCAGGATGCTGTTGGCCTTCTTGGCCACCTGGGCACACTGCTGGCTCCTGTTCAGCCGGCCGTCAACCAGCACCCCCAGCTCCTTTTTGGCCAGGCAGCTTCCCAGACACTCTTCCCCAAGCCTGCAGCGTTGCATGGGGTTAGTTGTGGTGACCCAAGTGCAGGACCCGGCACTTGGCCTTGTTAAACCTCATACAGCTGGCCTCAGCCCATCGGTCCAGCCTGTCCAGGTCCCTCTGCAGGGCCTTCCTACCCTCCAGCAGATCGACACTCCCACCCAGTTTGGTGTCATCTGCAAACTTACTGAGGGCACACTCAATCCCCTCATCCAGATCCTTGATAAAGACATTGAATAAGACTGGCCCCAAAACAGGGCCCTGGGGAACACCGCTCGTGACCGGCTGTCAACTGGACTTAATGCCATTCACCACAACTCTCTGGGCTTGGCCACCCAGCCAGTTTTTGACCCAGCGAAGAGTATTCCTGTCAAGCCACGAGCTGCCAGCTTCCTAAGGAGAATGCTATGGGAGACGGTTTCAAAGGCTTTGCTGAAGTCCAGGTAGATGACATCCACAGCCTTTCCTCCATCCACCAGTCAGGTCACCAGGTCATAGAAGGAGATCAGGTTGGTCAAGCAGGACCTGCCTTTCATGAACCCATGCTGGCTGGGCCCAATCCCCTCGTTGACCTGCACATGCCTGTTGAGCGCACTCAAGATGAACCGCTCCTTAATCTTTCCCGGCACCGAGGTCAGGCTGACAGGCCTGTAGTTCCCTAGATCCTCCTTCCAGCCCTTCTTGTAGGTGGGCAACATGTTGGCAAGCCTCCAGGCGTCAGAGACCTCCCCTGTTAACCAGGACTGCTGACAGACGATGGAAAGTGGCTTGGCAAGCTCTTCCGCCAGCTCCCTCAGTACTCTCGGGTGGATCCCATCCGCCCCCATAGACTTGTGAGCATCCAGGTGGCATAGCAGGTCATTAACCGCTTCCTCCTGGACTATGAAGGCTCCATTCTGCTCCCCGTCCCTGTCTTCTAGCTCAGGGGGCTGAGTACCCAGGGGATGACTGGTCTGGCTATTAAAGACAGAGGCAAAGAAGGCACTAAGTCCCTCAGCCTTTCTGTCATCCTTAGGGACCAGGTTCCCCCTGATATCCAGCAAAGGACGGAGATTCTCCTTGCCTCTCTTTTTATTGTTGATGTGCTTATAAAAACAATTTTTATTACCTTTTACAACAGTGGGCAGACCGAGCTCTAGCTGGGCTTCTGCTTTTCTAATTTCCTCCCTCTATGAACAAATACATGTGAATAACAGCCAACACCCCTCCTCATGCACCCCCTGATACCATGAGCCGCCTTTGGCACAAGGGCACGTTGCTGGCACAGCTGGGTGTCCGCCAGCACCCCTGCGCCTTTTCTGCACACCCACGCCTTTTCTGCAGAGCCATGAAGAAGGGTCAGCTGCAGAAAGACTGCACGGGGACCTTGCAGGCTGCATGCATGGGGCACTGCCTCCAGGGCCGGGGCAGTCCTTGCAGGATGCAGGGCAAGAGCCTTTGGAAGTGCCCAGATGTTACGAGGGGGTGCTGCTCAGAGGCTTGTGGAAATGTGTGAGGCTTAGCACGGGCCGTGTCGGGAAAGGCCCAAAGGCCACAGAATGGGATGGCTCCAGCTGCAGGCGGGAGGAAGCAGAGGCCTCCATCAGAGCTGCCAAAGGCTCTCCGGGGGCTCGGTGGAGTGTGCTCGCCATTATGGAGACGATCCCTTTTGTGCTTAGGCGGCTGACATCCCCCATGGTAAAACAGCCGCGGTGAGCAGGGCTCCCGTTCAACTGAAGCCAAGCTGTAAGGAGGTGCTTGGGAAAGTATGTCCCGCTTCTAAATAAATGACTCCTCATCGCTCTTGGTACCTCTATTCTCATTTCAGAGACAGTTTTATTAACCCACTTAAAAAATAAAAAAAGAACTAAACAGGGATCAATGGATGCTGGAAAGGGTCCTGGGGGTGACTTCTCGTCCCAACGGCCTGCTCAAGGTGGCTGATGCCGAGCAGGTTGCTCAGGAGCATGGCGAGAAGTCTCCTGAGCCTCCACAAATGCTTCCCAGGGCTGTGCAGCTGGCTGTTCCCAAAGGCCCTGCAGGGGCCCACTTCTGCTGGTGAAGGGGCGCGGAGCGGCCTGCCCCAGAGCTGGGAAGGCTCCCAATGTTTATTCGTCTCTCCTTTCGGGGAGCCAAAGAGGCAGAGGCTGCAGCAGCACCACCGGGTTGAGGCGGAGGTCGGGTCCAGCGGTGGGGTTGGCCGGGCGCTCCCCTGCAGCTTGCTGGGCGGCGGCGTTGGAGGGTCCCGCAGCTGCGTCCCCCGTCGCCGCTCGGTCCCTCCCCTCAGGCCCCCTTCTCCCTCTTGCAAAGCTGCCGGTGGTGGGCCGTTGGCGCAGGTCGTAGCGCCGCTGAGGGGATCTGCTCCGCACCCCGCTCCTGGACGCGTTCCTCTGCCGGCGGGCAGATGGGCCCACGGCATACTCCCGGTAGCCGTCCTCTGCTCTCGCTGAGCGCAGGACGCGATCAAAAGGCTGCCTGCACAGCGGGCACGTAGCGTTCCTGCTGGCCCACCGCCGGATGCAGCCAAAGCAGAAGCGGTGCGAGCAGACGGGCACCCGGGCTGCGCTGCGCAGGGCGCCCAGGCAGATGGGGCATGGGCTGTCTGCCGCCGCCTCCCACTGTCCTGCCCGCTGCATCTGGCTGGGGGCGGCCCCCGCTGCAGAGCCGCTCTCTTCCGCAGGCTCTTTGGCGCCCGATGCCCTGCCCTGCCGAGAAAGACGTGCCGAGTGCCCGAGCTTCACTCGCAGTGGGGACGCGGGAGCAAAGCCAGCAGCAGAAAGGGGCAGCAGAGGGGAGGCAAGGGCCTCCCGAAGGGCCTCCTTGAGGGCTGGCCAGCAGCGTCGGCAGCAGCTTCAGCACAGCGGGCCGGCCAGCCAGCCTCAAGGGCTGCCCTCCAGAGCAGCCTCGTCTCCCCCAGGCACGCTGCCCCCAGCCCAGGACCCCCCAGAAGCCTGCGCTCTCTCCCAGGCAGCCAGCACCAGCTGAGCTAGCACAGGGTACCCGCAGGAGGTGCTCAGGGAAGGCGCAGGAACCCTCTGGGAGGCCTCGGCGCTGCCAAGGGCCCGCGCACCCTCCTCGTGCCCGCAGAGCCGGGACAGCCGCCGCGCGTGACCGCAGCAGCCCCGCCAGGCAAGACTCTCCTCCACGGCCCCCCTCCAGGCGCGAGAGCGGAGCCCTGCCGGGGCTGGCACGCCGCGCGTGTGAACTCGCAGGGCCCCTGGGCTCACTGCGCTGGCACAGAGCCTGGGTGGCTGCTGAAGAGCAGTGAGGTCACGGCAGTCACAGCCACTACTCGGTGACATCACAGGGGTCTCCGGGGCTGCCTCCCGAGTGCCCCGCAGCCAGGGAGGCAGACGCCCCAAAGTGGGAAAAGCCTGCTTTGGCGGGGGTTTGCCCTCGTCTCCTGGTCTCGTGGCGGTGGTTTCGCCTCCGGCTGGACAGGTGCTGGGAGGAGAGGCTGGTGGCCCCCAGCACAACGGCCCGGCAATGGCCAGCACAGCAAAACGCGAGTGGCGCAACCCCGGTGACCTCCCTGGTGCTAAAGGAGTGCCTCGGCTTGCCTCCTGCAAAGGCTGCCCGAGCAGGCCTCGCCCCTTGCAGCACTGCGGGCAAGCCCCAGCCAGAGATCCCAGCATGGCTGAGGTGAGCAGGGACCTCACCTCTGGAGGCCACCATGTGCAAAGCCCTGCTCGAGGAGGGCCAGTGCTTGATCACTCTCCCAGTAAAGAAGTGTTTGCTGATCTCCAGGAGGAACCTCCCTCGTTCCAGATTGTGCCCGTTGGCTCTTCTTCTGCCATGGGGCACCGCTGCAAAGAGCCTGACTCCCTCTTCTAGCCTGTTCTGTTGCCTAGCCTTCTTTTGCACGAGGGCACATTGTTGCCTGATGGTCTTTTTGCTTTCCAATGGTTCCCTCAGAGACATTTCTTCAAAGTTGCTGTCCAGCCCGTCAGCCCCCAGCATTTATTGGTGCACGGGGTTGTTCCTCCCCAGGTGCAAGGAAAGAGAAAGGATAAGAGTCAATGGATAACAGTTGCAGCAAGGAAGAAGGTTGGATAAAGCAATTCCTTTGGTCCACAGTGTCGTGGCTTAAACTCAGCCAGCAACTAAGCACCACACCGCCACTCGCTCACCCTCCCCCCGCCCCGGGTGGAATGGGACGAGCAAAAGTAAGAAAACTTGTGGGTTGAGACAAGAACAGTTTAATAATTGAAATAAAATAAAATAAAATGATGACGATGATGATGATAGTAATAAATTGTAGTGAAAAGGAAAACACAGAGAGGAACAAAACTCAGGGAAAACAAATGATGTGACCGCTCACCACCCACCCACCAACGCCCAGCCAGTCCCCCAGCAGCGATCGCTGCTCCCCGGCCAACTCCCCCCAGTTTCCATACTGAGCATGACGCCATATGGTATGGAATAGCCCTTGGGGCAGTTTGCATCGGCTGTCTTTGCTGTGCCCCCTCCCACTTTCTTGTGCACCTGGCAGAGCATGGGAAGCCGAAAAGTCCTTGGCTAGTGGTAACCACTACTTCGCACCAACTAAACCATCAGTGTGTTACCAGCATTATTCTCATCCTAAATCCAAAACACAGCACTATGGCAGCTAGTCGGAAGCAAATTAACTCCGTCCCAGCCAGAACCAGGACAGTATCCAAGGTAGTGAGAACACGTTGCTCAGAAAGGCTAAATAATTGTCCTCCTTGAAGACAGTCAAAAGAAAAAAACAAGGTCTTGAACGACCAGCTCTGAAAAGAAAGATGGACATGTGCTTAGCATGAGGTTGTGCTGAGGGATTTCTGGAGGTCCTTTGCGACACAGACTGTTCAAAGGCACTGCAGTCACAGAATCTTAGAATCATAGAATCGTTTAGGTTGGAAAAGACCTTTAAGATCATCCAGTCCAACCATTAACCTACCATTACCGAGACGACCACTAAACCAATTAAGGGGAGAGTAGCAATTTCATGTGTCCTGGCTTGCTGGCTGGATTATTTATAATGCAAATAAATACTAGGAATCATTAAGATTGGAAAGGACCTCTAAGACCATGAGTCCAATCATCAACCCAACACCACCATGCCCACTAAACCATGTCGCAGAGTGTCACATCTGCCCATTTTTTGAACACTTCCAGGGATGGGGACTCCACCACCTCTTTGGGCAGCCTGTTCCAATGCTTGACTAGGCTTTCCGTGAAGAAATTTTCCTAATATCCAATCTAAACCTCCCCTGGTGCAGCTTGAGCCCATTTCCTCTTGTCTTATCACTAGCTACCTCGGAGAAAAGACCAACACCCACCTGGCTACAACGTCCCTTCAGGTAGCTGTAGAGAGCGATGCATTTGTAGAGAGCGATAAGCTCTCCCCTCAGCCTCCTCTTCTCCAGGCTGAATAACACCAGTTCCCTCAGCCGCTCCTCATCCGACCCCTGCTCCAGACCCTTCACCAGCTTCGCTGCCATTCTCTGGACATGCTCCAGCACCTCAATGTCTTTCTTGTATTGAGGGGCCCAAAACTGGACACAGTATTCCAGGTGCGGCCTCACCTGTGCCGAGTACAGGGGGACAATCACCTCCCTGCTCCTGCTGGCCACACCATTCCTCATACCAGCCAGGATGCTGTTGGCCTTCTTGGCCACCTGGGCACACTGCTGGCTCCTGTTCAGCCGGCTGTCAACCAGCACCCCCAGCTCCTTTTCGGCCAGGCAGCTTCCCAGACACTCTTCCCCAAGCCTGCAGCGTTGCATGGGGTTAGTTGTGGTGACCCAAGTGCAGGACCCGGCACTTGGCCTTGTTAAACCTCATACAGTTGGCCTCAGCCCATCGGTCCAGCCTGTCCAGGTCCCTCTGCAGGGCCTTCCTACCCTCCAGCAGATCGACACTCCCACCCAGTTTGGTGTCATCTGCAAACTTACTGAGGGCACACTCAATCCCCTCATCCAGATCCTTGATAAAGACATTGAATAAGACTGGCCCCAAAACAGAGCCCTGGGGAACACCGCTCGTGACCGGCTGTCAACTGCACTTCATGCCATTCACCACAACTCTCTGGGCTTGGCCACCCAGCCAGTTTTTGACCCAGCGAAGAGTATTCCTGTCCAAGCCACGAGCTGCCAGCTTCCTAAGGAGAATGCTATGGGAGACGGTTTCAAAGGCTTTGCTGAAGTCCAGGTAGATGACATCCACAGCCTTTCCTCCATCCACCAGTCAGGTCACCAGGTCATAGAAGGAGATCAGGTTGGTCAAGCAGGACCTGCCTTTCATGAACTCATGCTGGCTGGGCCCGATCCCCTCGTTGACCTGCACATGCCTGTTGAGCGCACTCAAGATGAACCGCTCCTTAATCTTTCCCGGCACCGAGGTCAGGCTGACAGGCCTGTAGTTCCCTAGATCCTCCTTCCGGCCCTTCTTGTAGGTGGGCAACATGTTGGCAAGCCTCCAGGCGTCAGAGACCTCCCCTGTTAACCAGGACTGCTGACAGACGATGGAAAGTGGCTTGGCAAGCTCTTCCGCCAGCTCCCTCAGTACTCTCGGGTGGATCCCATCCGCCCCCATAGACTTGTGAGCATCCAGGTGGCATAGCAGGTCATTAACCGCTTCCTCCTGGACTATGAAGGCTCCATTCTGCTCCCCGTCCCTGTCTTCTAGCTCAGGGGGCTGAGTACCCAGGGGATGACTGGTCTGGCTATTAAAGACAGAGGCAAAGAAGGCATTAAGTCCCTCAGCCTTTCTGTCATCCTTAGGGACCAGGTTCCCCCTGATATCCAGCAAAGGACGGAGATTCTCCTTGCCTCTCTTTTTATTGTTGATGTACTTATAAAAACATTTTTTATTACCTTTTACAACAGTGGGCAGACCGAGCTCTAGCTGGGCTTCTGCTTTTCTAATTTCCTCCCTCTATGAACAAATACATGTGAATAACAGCCAACACCCCTCCTCATGCACCCCCTGATACCATGAGCCGCCTTTGGCACAAGGGCACGTTGCTGGCACAGCTGGGTGTCCGCCAGCACCCCTGCGCCTTTTCTGCACACCCACGCCTTTTCTGCAGAGCCATGAAGAAGGGTCAGCTGCAGAAAGACTGCACGGGGACCTTGCAGGCTGCATGCATGGGGCACTGCCTCCAGGGCCGGGGCAGTCCTTGCAGGATGCAGGGCAAGAGCCTTTGGAAGTGCCCAGATGTTACGAGGGGGTGCTGCTCAGAGGCTTGTGGAAATGTGTGAGGCTTAGCACGGGCCGTGTCGGGAAAGGCCCAAAGGCCACAGAATGGGATGGCTCCAGCTGCAGGCGGGAGGAAGCAGAGGCCTCCATCAGAGCTGCCAAAGGCTCTCCGGGGGCTCGGTGGAGTGTGCTCGCCATTATGGAGACGATCCCTTTTGTGCTTAGGCGGCTGACATCCCCCATGGTAAAACAGCCGCGGTGAGCAGGGCTCCCGTTCAACTGAAGCCAAGCTGTAAGGAGGTGCTTGGGAAAGTATGTCCCGCTTCTAAATAAATGACTCCTCATCGCTCTTGGTACCTCTATTCTCATTTCAGAAACAGTTTTATTAACCCACTTAAAAAATAAAATGGATGCTGGAAAGGGTCCTGGGGGTGACTTCTCGTCCCAACGGCCTGCTCAAGATGGCTGATGCCGAGCAGGTTGCTCAGGAGCATGGCGAGAAGTCTCCTGAGCCTCCACAAATGCTTCCCAGGGCTGTGCAGCTGGCTGTTCCCAAAGGCCCTGCAGGGGCCCACTTCTGCTGGTGAAGGGGCGCGGAGCGGCCTGCCCCAGAGCTGGGAAGGCTCCCAATGTTTATTCGTCTCTCCTTTCGGGGAGCCAAAGAGGCAGAGGCTGCAGCAGCACCACCGGGTTGAGGCGGAGGTCGGGTCCAGCGGTGGGGTTGGCCGGGCGCTCCCCTGCAGCTTGCTGGGCGGCGGCGTTGGAGGGTCCCGCAGCTGCGTCCCCCGTCGCCGCTCGGTCCCTCCCCTCAGGCCCCCTTCTCCCTCTTGCAAAGCTGCCGGTGGTGGGCCGTTGGCGCAGGTCGTAGCGCCGCTGAGGGGATCTGCTCCGCACCCCGCTCCTGGACGCGTTCCTCTGCCGGCGGGCAGATGGGCCCACGGCATACTCCCGGTAGCCGTCCTCTGCTCTCGCTGAGCGCAGGACGCGATCAAAAGGCTGCCTGCACAGCGGGCACGTAGCGTTCCTGCTGGCCCACCGCCGGATGCAGCCAAAGCAGAAGCGGTGCGAGCAGACGGGCACCCGGGCTGCGCTGCGCAGGGCGCCCAGGCAGATGGGGCATGGGCTGTCTGCCGCCGCCTCCCACTGTCCTGCCCGCTGCATCTGGCTGGGGGCGGCCCCCGCTGCAGAGCCGCTCTCTTCCGCAGGCTCTTTGGCGCCCGATGCCCTGCCCTGCCGAGAAAGACGTGCCGAGTGCCCGAGCTTCACTCGCAGTGGGGACGCGGGAGCAAAGCCAGCAGCAGAAAGGGGCAGCAGAGGGGAGGCAAGGGCCTCCCGAAGGGCCTCCTTGAGGGCTGGCCAGCAGCGTCGGCAGCAGCTTCAGCACAGCGCGCCGGCCAGCCAGCCTCAAGGGCTGCCCTCCAGAGCAGCCTCGTCTCCCCCAGGCACGCTGCCCCCAGCCCAGGACCCCCCAGAAGCCTGCGCTCTCTCCCAGGCAGCCAGCACCAGCTGAGCTAGCACAGGGTACCCGCAGGAGGTGCTCAGGGAAGGCGCAGGAACCCTCTGGGAGGCCTCGGCGCTGCCAAGGGCCCGCGCACCCTCCTCGTGCCCGCAGAGCCGGGACAGCCGCCGCGCGTGACCGCAGCAGCCCCGCCAGGCAAGACTCTCCTCCACGGCCCCCCTCCAGGCGCGAGAGCGGAGCCCTGCCGGGGCTGGCACGCCGCGCGTGTGAACTCGCAGGGCCCCTGGGCTCACTGCGCTGGCACAGAGCCTGGGTGGCTGCTGAAGAGCAGTGAGGTCACGGCAGTCACAGCCACTACTCGGTGACATCACAGGGGTCTCCGGGGCTGCCTCCCGAGTGCCCCGCAGCCAGGGAGGCAGACGCCCCAAAGTGGGAAAAGCCTGCTTTGGCGGGGGTTTGCCCTCGTCTCCTGGTCTCGTGGCGGTGGTTTCGCCTCCGGCTGGACAGGTGCTGGGAGGAGAGGCTGGTGGCCCCCAGCACAACGGCCCGGCAATGGCCAGCACAGCAAAACGCGAGTGGCGCAACCCCGGTGACCTCCCTGGTGCTAAAGGAGTGCCTCGGCTTGCCTCCTGCAAAGGCTGCCCGAGCAGGCCTCGCCCCTTGCAGCACTGCGGGCAAGCCCCAGCCAGAGATCCCAGCATGGCTGAGGTGAGCAGGGACCTCACCTCTGGAGGCCACCATGTGCAAAGCCCTGCTCGAGGAGGGCCAGTGCTTGATCACTCTCCCAGTAAAGAAGTGTTTGCTGATCTCCAGGAGGAACCTCCCTCGTTCCAGATTGTGCCCGTTGGCTCTTCTTCTGCCATGGGGCACCGCTGCAAAGAGCCTGACTCCCTCTTCTAGCCTGTTCTGTTGCCTAGCCTTCTTTTGCACGAGGGCACATTGTTGCCTGATGGTCTTTTTGCTTTCCAATGGTTCCCTCAGAGACATTTCTTCAAAGTTGCTGTCCAGCCCGTCAGCCCCCAGCATTTATTGGTGCATGGGGTTGTTCCTCCCCAGGTGCCGGACTCTGCAGTTTCCTTTTCTGAAACTTCGTGAGTTTTCTGACAGCCCATTCTTCCAGCCTGTTGAGGTCCCTCTGGATGGCAGCAGTTCCCTGGGGTGTATCAGCCACTCCCGCCAATTTTGTACAGTTTCTGCCCCATCATCTAGATAAACAATGAAGATCTGCCCCTGGCATACACTGCTCATGACTGGCTTCTAAGTAGACTTTGTTGCACTGATCACCGCCCTGTAGTCCTGGTTATTCAGCCGCTTGTCAATCCACGTCATTGGCTGTTTATCTAGCCCATACTCCATCAGCTTCTCTGTGAGGATCCTATGGGAGACAGTTTTCAAAGCTTTACGGAAGTCAAGGTGGACAATCATAGAATCATAGAATCATTTAGGCTGGAAAAGACCTTTAAGATCATCCAGTCCAACCATTAGATCATCCAGTCCAACCAATGCCCCTGCTCTTCCCTCATCTAGCAATCCACTCATTTCTACCATAGAAGCTTACCACATCGGTCAAGCAAGCGTCCCCCTTGGTGAATCCTGACTACTCCTGTTGTCTTTCTTGTCCTTCATGTGCCTTGAAAGAACTTCCATGACTAACTAATTCATCGCCTTCCCAAGGACGACAGGCTGACCATATATAATTCCATGTGCCCTCCTTCTCGCTCCTTTTGAAGATAGGAGTGACCTTTTCTTTCCTCCAATCCTCAAGCATCTCTCCCAGTTGCTATGATTATTCATGATTATCGAGAGGCATCACAGTGATAGAGTCCAGGTCCCTCAGCACTGGTGGGTCCACTGTGTCAGGGCCCATGGATTTATGTCTGTTTAGTTTACTTAAGTATTCTCTAACCTGATCCTCCTCTACCAATGCTATGTCTTCCTTGCTCCAGACTCCTGTCACCATCATTCCTCCTGTGCTGTCTGTTGTTTCTGTCACTGAATGATGTTGTTTGTATGTTAATCACATTCCTGTCCTTTCTATAGATCTCACTAGACTGAACCCTACCCTCTGGAATTTTATGATTTTGTCATGAAATGAGACCACACTCATAATTTTAATTTTTTTTATTACTCCAGCATAGTGCATTGCGATTGTCTTCCTAGCATTCCAAACAAACATTTACTTACTTATTGAGCATGTAATTCTCCCTCTAGCTTCCATGATAGGCAGTTAGGAGTTTCTGGTTTGGAGGTATTTTCATCCTATCTCATATCTGAGAAATCTGCACATTTACTTTCAGTCACACATACACCAGTGTCTACAGTGAGAGGCAAGCAGAGGCTTGGAGACCTATTTCATTTAATGAAGACCATATCAGATATTTTCATGTGGGGAGGGTAATTATATATGCTGGAATGTGGGCTGGTCTCTCATGTCATCTCTTCCCCTTTAACAAAAAAGTACTGTGGAATTTTAAGCCCCTAGATTGTCAAAAACTGCAGTAATATTCTTGCCAATGAGTTTACTGTCATAAGCATTTGGCAAAAAAGTCCATTTTAAAAGAATATTCATGAAAAACATATTCTGAATACATAATTGGGAGAAATGTCACAGCAATTGTTAGAGTTACACTAACTAATTAGAGAAAATACAAAATACCATGTGATTTATGTGTTCCATCAAAACTGAACTAGGATTTCTGATATTGTATATTCACAATGAATTTTGCTTGTGTTCAGTATACAGACCAAGCTTCAATTGCAAAAATCACTCACTGAATCATCAGGATGGAACAGATGCAAGAAAATTGTGATCTTCTTGATGAGAAACAGTAAAAAAAAAATATAAAAAAGATAAAGGCACTGGATCAATTATTCACTGCAAATTACACACTTGGCTACCATGATCATTATAACCCCTTCACATCCCGTTACTCTACACTCCATTATTTCTGCTTACCCCTATGGAGCCTGCCCTTTTACCTTCCTGACACTCCCCCCTTTTCTAGCTGTCAAACAGTGTGTTTCATTCCCCGTTTAAAGGATTTCTTATTTCTCCTTTGTGTGCTGCCTGTATCCTGCCATCCCTATCTCTCCTCCTTGCTCTCCATCAGAGTAGTGGCTTTCATGCCTAAAATGGTGGGGGAAATGGTGGTTTAAAGACCATCTGGCTTCTATTCACAGGGACACTATTGAAAACCAAACTGGTTTCTTAAAGCTCCTACTGAAGTGTAGAAAAATGTTCTTCCCCCCCCAACCCCCTCCTTTTAAACTGAGGGATTTTTTATATTTTTTCAAAAGTCTTCAGACTGGTTCTTGAAACCTCTGCTGACAAGCAGGAGCCCTGTATAGCTTCCATAATGAATAGTGCTAAATAATTTTTAACGAATCCTTCCTTTATCAGCAGAGCTCAGCACAAGAAAGGATTATGCACAGTGAATTTGATAAAAAGGACACAAAGGTACTGTCTTATGGACTAGTTGTTAATTTGTTGGGGTTTATTAATGATATTTCTTCAATTTACCATTCAGCTGCCTAGGGTGCCTTTGACACTAACCTAAATGTCATCCCCCCCATTGCTGTGAGGTGGGGCAGTGTCATGCTTTCTGTTTTAAATTTGAGTTGGCCAAAATTGGGCAGGAAGGAAATCTAGTAGCAAAGAAAGAGGGGAAAAAACAAAGTGCCTTGCAATCTATGCCAGCACTTTAAACATTAGATCCCTTGTCTTCACAAAGCACGGAAGAGCTTATCTTACTGCAGTACTCTAGATTTCATAATATCTAGAACTGCTTCATGCTCTTAAGGCATAAATTTACTTTTTAACAATTACCGTCACTGGGGAGGAAGGTGGAGGCAAAGGCATATAAAAAGTTTGTGTTGAACCCAGATCAAATGTTAACTTTCTGATTGATAGTTCCCATGCCTTCCTGCCTATCTGCCAGTAAAGTAAGTGTATATATGTTCTATCTATAACTTAAATCCAGATTTGAGTCTTTTTCATCAAAATGTCTTATATATACGGACTTTCACATGGTCTGTGGTAGAGCCTGAACCAGCCATCATTTTGGGGCATGACACTGGTACTAATTCCAGTTCCACTTCCGAAACCATGCATGTTCCTTTGGTGTTCAGATCAGATAGACCTGGTTTAGGACAGGATTTCAGCAGCCTCAGCTCAGGAACAGGGTCCTACGTGACAATGTTCAGGGTGGCGTATGCTGGGAACGTGACCAAAGGACTCCTGCTTTGAATGTTACTCCATTCTTCCTCGGCCCAGTGACAGCTCGGGGCACATTGAAGGTATTTAAGCCAGATACTGAAAGGATACATTTTATGGTGCTGTGAGATTGCATAACCAGCTTGAAGCTTAACAAGATTAAAGCATTTGTGCTCTTTATTTATCCAGTCTTCTCAGTCTGGGTGCTCAGACTGGCTCATAGCTGTAAAGAAAACAAGTCTGAAATTAGAATATGGAAACATAGAAACTGATATGATCATGCATGGAAAGAGTCGGAGAAGAAATAGGTAACAACACCCTTGCAGTAGAACAACAGGAACTTTACATTGGATTTTCCTTTAAGTTAAGCTCATTATATCTGGGACTTGTTCTGCTTTCATTGGCTTCAGATTGAAAAAAAAAGTTGGAACCTGTTCATTGTGTCTAACCTATGCTGTTATGTGAATGGAGGCAAATGCATCTCCAGTTTCATCTTGCTACCTGAAAGCAGTAGAAGTACTAGGACTTCCAGGTTTACTTGCACTAAATAGGCATTATGCATGTTATATAGTTGCCTAATTTTAATAGAAAATATAAAAGGAAAAGAAAAATCTGCATAGTTTGCAGAATTTGATTCAGTAAAGTCTGTGAGAGTATGTCTTATTTAAGTATGAGAATAGTTGTATTAAAATCAGTGGAGGATAGTTGACTAGAATGATGGCCTCATACCTGCAGTTTTGTTTTCATCTTTCTTAAAGAATTCTACAGAAATCATGAATTCTGTATCAAATGTTTGGGAGAATTAAGAAGTTCTATAATCTTTTCTGATTTCTAATTTTCTTGTATAAGAGAATTTCATTATGGAAGTCCTATTTGCAGACAACTCAAATGTTTTGAGAAGCACTTCTCCAAACTTTCTCTTACTGATTAATCCAACTGATCATATAAACAAGGTTATATAAAAACTCCATTGACAGAAGCTAACTCATTTTAAAGTGAACTGAGCCCACTCCTAAAATTTGCTGTTAAATTGCAGGCCCTGCTGTCTGAGCAATGTGATGAATCTGTAAAGTACTTCACCTAAGACATCTTTCAGAAAAAAATTTAGGATAAAACCAGTAGGACTACTCAGGAAAATACTCCTGAAGCTTTCATCCCATGTGGCAAAAAGGTAAAAACCAAATACGACATTTTGTAGGCATCTCTGGAGTGCAAGCTACAGCCATGAAGCTCACCAAATACAGAGACAGAAGAGGAGCTTTCTCATTCACTCAGTCCAAAGGCAAAAGTACTCAGCTGTTTCAAAGGGCAAAATAGCCAAACCCCTAGAGAGCAGCAAAAAAAAATATTGGGTGAGCTTGTCATTGATCCTCAACTCTTACTCCAGTGCAAACACCAGAGGAGAAATAAGAAAGAAAAGGAATAGTTGGCTTCACTGAAAATGCAGCCAGTACTGAGCACTGGCACAGTGAGTCAAATATCACACCACCAACAAAACATTCTTGGCCAGCTGTGTGAGGTAAATCCAAACCCGTGGTAACAATTTTAGAGAAGAAGCTATTTTGTAGGGCCCAAGAAGACAAAACTTCAGACTTACAGTAAACATTTTTTCATCTCCATGGATACCTTGTTTATTAAATAGGTAGCCAGATACTATCACCTCATTTGCAAAATCCTCTCCTTACAGCTCTGATTCCTGCTCAGGGAGAGTCATACAAAAACCCAGGTAAGTCAGTTCTTTATGGGACTGTTCTGCCCCTTTTGCAGTCTGGAAAACAGAGCCACCCAAGGGGTTAAATAGCTGCGCTGAAGGTCACACAAGGTGAAATCCAAAGGGCAGAAGGCTTTCTTCATCCTGTATGTACCACTCAATCCCTGTGTTGACTGTCTAAAGGGACCTTCAGGGAGATGAAGTTAACCGCTGCGTCTAGGGATGAATACGTCAATGACAGCAGGAGGACTGAATGTTTTCATCTCCTCTCTAATCACCAGGGCACAGCCACCACTTTGCACACACAGGAGTGCCTGCATCACTTCCTTATCAATGTTCCAATCACGTGAGTCTTAAATCTGCTGGAATGACATCTCAAGGCTGATGTACGAAATTGTAGTTAAAAAGCCAGCAGATGGGGGAGAGAATGTCTGTTCTTTAAGTGTATATATATTCCTTCTTCCATTTTATACATTTGTAAAAAATCCTGCGTTTGCTGTGCTAACTTTTGCCGTCTGAGCAGCATGAGTGTTGCAGTGAATCAGGGTTTTATATAAAAAACAGGTCAGCCCAGTCCCTCATTAGCTGAAATTAGAGATTTCTTTTCTTAAAATACATATATAGAGAGCGGTGGAGGGGAAAAGTGTCTGGACACGTACTTTATATCAGTTGTCTGGTGATGGCGACAGGTGCATTTGTCAGGCCCCAGGGAGCAACTCCGTTAGATTCACTTTATTAATTGAGCAGATTACATGTTTTAGGAGATCTATGCCTCCTCCTCCCACCCCCCCTCCCTTTTCTTTGACATTCTATGGTGAAAGCAGGGAAGGGAAAATAAACTTCCTTTTGGCTTTATCAAGTTATAATTAAGCATGAGCGGAGTGGAAGGATCTAACAGTAATGCAGAGGGCGCATAACACTGACAAGGTCAATTATCTCCTGATAAGTCCCATGACGGCAAGTATTAATAATACGAATAATATTAATTGAATGTGAGTTTGTTGAGTTTTAATTCCTATTTTAAAGTTTTCTTCCACATGATGCAGACCGGATGGCGGATGCAAGTGAGAGTTTGATTAAAGGGCCTCCAGCCCTGCAGGATTTCTTACTAGTGCATTGTCTGAGGGTCCTTACAGTATTTGCTGCCTATCAAGACATCTAGGATGAAGAATGCAGCAAGCAGGAAAGGGAAGCTGGGGTAACCCCATTTCCCTAGGATTTTGGATGCTTTCTGTGTTAAAGTGATTTCAGCATATCCTAGTTCCTGAATAGTCAGCAACAGAGCAGCAGAACAGTGTCAGGTTCAAATATCCCAAGATTTGGCAGAACTGTAGATGTATCATATGTTGGGAAGTGAGGTTGTGAGGAATGAATGAATGAAGTCACTTAGTCAAAATTTGTGGCTGGCACAACCATTGGGGCCTTCCCAGGAAACTGCAGCTCGCCCAACATTTAATGATACTGCTAGAGAATTTTTGATTTTTTGCAAGAAAAATTCTGGTAGTGGATACAAGGTACTCCTTCCATTTCAACTGATTGAAATACAGTTTCAAATCTTCTAGCTTGAGATATTCTGAACTCATGGCTTCTTCCAGGGGTTTTGACTCAGCTTGATCAAAGTCCAGTTCTCATTTGAGGTACATCATAATAAATCAAGAATGTCCCCAGTGCAACCAGACATCTGAGTGCATCTCAACAGACCTTTTCTGGCATCTCTCTGAAAACTCCACCTCAGGAATGGTCATAGACAGAAGCGGTGGCTCTTACTTATGGCAATATTATTTAGCTCATGTGCTGTTCCTGCTATTAATTATAACTTATATTCCAGGTTATATGTTTAGGAAAATTTGTTTGTTTCCTTAGGACATTGCCAAGGTATTACTCTATTTAGTTTTACCTGAAGTTATCTTATTTAGCAACAAATATAAATTAAAAGCCTTTTGTACTTTACTGTGTCTCAACCATGCTCCCACATTCACAGACTATTAATATGGCTAATTAGAGCTTCCTTTAACCCATTTCATTCATTTTTTACAGTCCAGCCCAGTGGGTGTACTAAGCGATACCAAATTTGAGTTTTCCTGGAAAAGCTTGTGCTTTCCAAATGACCTAGCTCTGTGTTTTATTCTAGGTAGAATCACAGTGACCGAGCACGCCTAACCAGTCAAAAGCCAATATATTTAGCCTTTGCTCCAGAGAGACTGAATAAATAATATAGATACTTAGATTGCCCACTGCTACAAGCATGCATTTTTCATGGAAAATTTATGATCTAAGTACACAAGATGTTGTGGATATACAAAAAAAGGCCAGTAATCCTGAGTCTCTGGAAGACAACAAAAAAACTATTTAGATTCATAAAATGTGCTCACTGGCGGGGGCAAGATTCATAGGGCGTTGTGTGCACAATGCAGCACAAATATTGACTAGTAAAAAGACTGTTTACTGCTGAAGAGATGGGAGACTCATTAGTGGCATAACAGAACCATAAGCTGGCCTCCTCCAGAGGCACAGAAGTTAGTAGCAATGAAAATGACGTCTGAGAAGGACGCTGCCATCTGTAAGTTTACACATTGGATGGCTTAGGGGGGAAAGAAAGGCATGAAATTATTCTGAAACCCTGATGAAAAAGTTCCTAAGAAGGAGAAGCAAACACTTGGGAAATAGATAGAATATAATCAGAAAATGCTTTGGGTTTTTGATAAAGCATGGCAGTTAGTGAGAAAAAACATTCTTTTATTTTTTATGTTTTTGCTTTTAAATGCCATTTTCTTATTTCCCGTGGGAATTATAAAATATAAATTTACATTTTGACAATATAGTCCTATGATAAACAAAGTGTCCTAATGATTATCTCTGGGCCATTTTCCCCCAAACCTTAACCCCTGTGAATTGAGAAGTGTGATATGGTGAGTGACAGCAGTCTAGGGACAGAATATTAAAATTTGAAGCCTGCAAGTCGTGTTCAATAAAAATACATCAAGGGGGATGAAACCTTTACAATTCACCAGCACATTTTACTCTACAATTTTCAAAAGGAAAGTAGCAGGGGTCTCAATCGAAGCACGTTGAAATGTTCCATCAAACACATCTCTTCTAAATGTAGCCTGACAGTGCCTGCTTCCATTTCCCATCTTCTCACTTAAATGGGTAACACGTGGATAAATGATGTTTATTTTATTGTAAATAGAGTGTTGTCTCTGCCCTTTAATATCATGGCTCTGTGCTTGCACCCTTGGTGTCTCCTTTAAGTGCTAATGCGGTCCTCTCCCCTACACATTTATTAAGGCTGGAACGGAGGCCTCTGGCCAGCCACCCCATCCCCCTGCATAGTGGCAGGGTTGGTTTCGTAGACTTTTCCCATCCCTGATAATTGGGTATCACATCCTGCCTTGAATATCATTTCCCCGTTTACACAAGCTCTCCCGGCATTTTATTCTATTGCCTGAACTGTTCCTCTGAGGCTGGTTAAAGCTTTTCTTCATATTTAACCTATAGGTTTTCTGCTGAAGTGTTGTGTACAATGTCCTCTTCTGCCCTTATTGAGAAACAGCGGAAAAGTTGTTCTATCTTTTCATATATCCCTTAAGAAGGGTGTGGTTTGCTCTGTGCTCCCCATCATCCCTCTGTGCAACAGGGAGTGACGGGCGAAGGAGGGATGGGGCTGCCCAACCGCGCGTGAGACGGCTTCACCAGCGACGCCCACGCCCACAGCGACACCGCCATCACGCGCGTTTAAGGCTTCGGCTGACTTTGGGGAGCACAGAAACTCCCGATTTCTTCAGAGACGTCGGACCGGTGGTCCCTCTAGTGGTAATTTCTGCCCGAGATCACCAGCTGCTCCCGAAGCAGCAGTGGACGGTGGCATCCCCAGGGGCAGCCTCTGCGGCCCGCTCCGTACCTCAGCCTGCTCCCACACCCTGTTAGGCCACGTCGTCAGACCCTCGGTCCTTGGGTACTGATGCCTTGCTTCCACCTCAACCAACCACCCTGAGGCAGAACTCTGCTTTGCGTGTGTGCGCGTGATGGTATTCTTCAGCTGCGTTCCGCTTGATGGCAGGCACACGCGCCCTTCTCTGCCCACCCAGTGCCTGGCCCAGCAGCGGGAAGGCAGCCGGCTACCGCCGCCTTTCCTAACACGCTTGCCCTTTGTGACGGCCTGCTTTGGAGCCCCGGGGCGTTTCCTCGCGATTTCAGCCAACGTGAGCATTCGGAAATGCACGGGGTGCCCGTGCCCAGGTGCTGGCAGCGGGGCGGGGGGCAGGGGGGCCTCTGTGAGGGGAGGCCGGGGCTGCGCCATACCGGAGGCAGCCGGTTCCAGCCGGCTCTGCCGCGGCCGCGCCACAGGGCACGGCTCCGGTGGTGCCTCTGCAAAAAACGCCTTTAAGAAATGGCACGAAAACACTGGCCAGAGAGGAGGAGGGAAGGACAAGAGTAAGAAGCAGCCACGCGAACACGGGAGGAGGAGGAGGGGAAGGCGGTGCGCCAGGGCCGCAGCAGAGCTCCCGCTGCGGCCTGTGGAGAGGGTCGCTCTGGAGCAGGTGTCCACGCTGCGGCCCACCAGAGCCGGTGGGCATTTCTCCTGGTTTCGGCCGGGATAGAGTTGATTTTCTTCCTAGCAGCAGGCATAGTGCTGTGTTTTGGATTTAGTAGGAGAAGAATGTTGATAACACGCTGATGTTTTAGTTGTTGCTAAGTACTGCTTATGCTAGGCAAGGACTTTTCAGCACAAGAAACTGGGAGGGGGCACAGCCAGAATAGTTGATCCAAACTGCCCCAAGGGCTATTCCATATCATATGATGTCATGCTCAGTATAGAAACTGGGGGGGTTGGCCGGGGGGCAGCGATCGCTGCTGGGGAACTGTCTGGGTACCAGTCGGCGGGTGGTGAGCAATTGCATTGTGCATCACTTGCTTTGTATATTATTATTGTTATTATCATTATTATATTGTTATTATTATCATTACTATTTTACTTTATTTCAACTGTTAAGCTGTTCTTATCTCACCCCAGGAGTGTTTCTCACTCTTACTCCTCCGATTCTCTCCCCCATCCCACCGGGGCAGGGGGAGTGAGCGAGCGGCTGTGTGGTGCTGAGCTGCTGGCTGGGGCTAAACGACAACAGCATTCCTGAAGGAGCTGAGGCCTGTGGAGACCCCATGTCGGAGCATGGGAAAAGTATGAGAGAGAAAAAGCAGCAGAGAGAAACTGCTAGGTACTGACTGTACCCCCTTCCTCCCTGGGCAGCTTGGGGTAGGTAGAAGAGTCTGGAGACTCTGGCACAGTGAGAGGAAAGATACTGCTTTAAGGTTTGTCTTTTTTTTGTTTATCACTACCCATATCCATTTTATTTGGCAATAAGTTCATTTTTCCGTCTGTTTTGACCATGAGAGTAATTAGTAAGTGACCCCCCCTCTCTGTATCTCAGCCCACAAGCTTTCTTGTTTCTGTTTTTCCTATTTTCTGCCCTGTCCTTCTGATGGGTAGGGGGGAGTGAGTGAGCAGCTGGGTGGGAGTTTGCCTGTTAGTTAAGGTGAACCCACGACAAGGAGAAAACAAAAACCAGCAACCAACCAGAAAGGATTGTCAGCTGTAAGGTTTTCTGCATGGGCTTGTTTTTTCTTTATAGTCTATAAAGAAATAATTTAGGTCACTACAAAGAAGTTAAGCTGGAGCATAACCTGATCAGCTCTGTACACCCGTTTTAACCTGTTAATTCATCCTTCATTGGTTTAGTATCTGGTTGTATGAATATTTCTGTTAATAACTTTACACACATGAATAGACCCATTAATCACAACTAAGGAGACTGGAAGGCTTTCAGATGTTTGCAAGAGAGGGCTGTTTGACTGCAGAAGTCAGCTTCACACAGGTTTTCTCAGTGGTGGTTTGCCTTGTGATGTTAACCGAAGGACATAAAAGGTCAGGAACGTGAGCATGTGTATTGGGTTTGTGTGGCAAGGTTGTGGTAGCAGGGGGCCTATGGGGGTGGCTTCTGTGAGAAGTTACTGGAAGCTTCCCCTGTGTCAGATGGAGGCAATGCCAGCTGGCTCCAAGACGGACCGACCGCTGGCCAGGGCTGAGCCCATCAGTGAATGTGGCAGCGCCTCTGAGATAACATAGTTGGGGGGGGGGGGGGGGGCAAAAAAAAGCACAACTACAGCTAGAGGGAGGAGTGACAACATGTGAGAGGAAGGACTCTGCAGACCCCAAGGTCAGTGCAGAAGGAGGGCAGGAGGTGCTCCAGGCATGGAGCAGAGATTCCCCTGCACCCCTGGTGCAGCCCATGGCGAGGCAGCTGTGCCCCTGCACCCATGGGGGCCCCCGGGGGAGCAGAGATCCCCCTGCACCCGGGGAGGAGCCCACGCCGGAGCAGGGGATGTGCCCCAAGGAGGCTGTGACCCTGTGGGAAGCCCATGCTGGAGCAGGCTCCTGGCAGGAGCTGTGGCCCTGTGGGAAGGGAGGAGCCCTGGCTGGAGCAGGTTTGGTGGCAGGGCTTGTGATCCCATGGGGGGGACACACTGAAGCAGTTCATGAATAACTGCAGCCTGTGGGAAGGACTCACCTGGAGAAGTTCATGGAGGACTGTCTCTCATGGGAGGGACCCCACGCTGGAGCAGGGGAAGAGTGTGAGGAGTCCTCCCCCTGAGGAGGAAGGAGCGGCAGAGATGATGTGTGATGAATGGACCCCCGTTCCCCTTCCCCCTGTGCCGCTCAGGGGGAGGAGATAAAATCAGGAATGAAGTTGAGCCTGGGAAGAAGGGAGGGGTGGGGGGAAGGTGTTTTAAGATTTAGTTTTTATTTCTCCTTATCCTAGTCTGATTGATTAGTAATAAATTAAACTGATTTCCCCAAGCTGAATTTGTTCCCTTTAGGACTCTTTTAGTTAACCATACTCAGATGTCATCTAGTGCCACAACCTCTTTCTCTCTCCAGCTCTATTTGTGCTAAACAAAAATAATCAGAGGATTGTAGTTTAGTCTGACCTATTGGCACTGGACATCTGGACTCACAGAGCAGGTGAAAAAACATAGTAAATGAAGGTGCTCTAGGCCTACTGCAGAAAGAGAGCAGTGTGTGAGACTGACAAGGTCCGTCCATGTTTGCCTGTCAAGCCAAATTACGTTTCCATGCCTATCCTGGGACCTTCTGCAATCTAGCCCAATATCCTATTGACAATGGCCAGGAAGAGTCCAGAAGCAGAAAATGCACAGATTAATACTTCCCCAATATTCCCCATCTTCAGTCAGCACACAGCCTTGACACCTAGAGTGTTTACATCTTTGTCTATCTATTAGAAAGGACTTTCATTAATTTGTCTAATCATCTTTCGAATCTGCTTGATGCCATTGGCATCCACAAGTTACTGTGGCAACAAGTTACACAATTAATTCTGTTTTATGTAAAAGTTCTTTCCTTTGTTTGCTTTTAGAACTTCCCATCTGATAATTCTGTTTGACTACCTATAATTTTTGTGCCACAAGAAACAATAAATACTCATTCGCTATTCTTCTTCACAATTTAGAGACCTCTCTCAATCCTTTCAGACCTTTTTTGTCTGAGCTAAAGGTCTTTGGTCTATTTAATGTTTTCTTGTATGGAAGCAGTTTTGTATGTTCATTCTTGCCTGCGTCCTTCTGATGGTTGTTTTATTCTTTTGAGAAACGAAAGAAGGACATGACAGAATGCACTCCGTGTTTGGTGTGGGTGTTCCATATATGAGAATAAGGATTTTGTTGTTATTTATTTATTTCTCATCAGTTCCTGATGTGCCGTCACAGAAATGCCAACATAGGTGCCTATTGTAGATGCAGTTATGCCAGCATAAACTGCTTTGTGATACATGGGAATGGGAACAAGCCACACTAGGATCAAGGAAAAACATCATAAAAGTCAAAGTGCATCCACTATGAGGGCTGCAAAGTATCAGTAATAACAATAATAGCAATGATTCCTCTCTGTCTTAAATAAATTGTACCAATAGTTCTGTGCTTAGTCCATGCTCATACCAGCCATAGAACAGAGTCACCCAGGAAAATGTTTCCGTGTATGCTTGATTTCAACCTGTGAATAATTCTACATATATTCCTTTCATTTTGCTGGGAGTACTCATCTGCTTTTCATCTGTACACATGCTTTGCTGGGTCAGGGCCCAAAGCATTTGAACAAATATTTATCAGCTATTTCACAGAATATCCATCTCCACTGGGAGCCGGATTCGTTACACCCCTGCATGTCCTTATGCCAGGAGTGAAAATGAACCTATTCTCTTATACTTTGAAAAAGAACTGATTTATCTGATTGGAACCAGGAGCCTGAATTTTAAGCACATTAGTAACTCAGTTCTGTTTCTAGTCTGTGCACACAATAACCAGATTTGTATTCGAATAGTGCAAAGCTTTTCATCCTGGTGGCTTAGTACACAGGTGTAATCCCCTACAGAATGGATTACTTTTACAAGCTGGATTCTCTAAATAAGACAGCGGGTAGCATTTATGGCTGCCTACATTGACTTTGCCATTCTGGGCCAAGAATCATACTTAGGCTTGGTGTGTTCCCAGACCCACACTCCTTTATCCATCTGTAACTTATCTGTGGGCTCCCCAAGATCAAGCTAATTACAAATCCCATGTCTTCTTCCACCATGGGACATTTTGTCCTTGGAGGGGTACCCTGAACTCGTGTGATTCTGCCGCAGTCCCTGATAGGATAAGTACAAGTGGCCAAGACAGGCTCAATATGCATTGCAAGTATGTTCTGTTTTTCCGTGGGGGTTTGAACCCAAAGTTTCTCTGTCATCATTTCCTAGTTGCAGACTCAAAGCTATACCCAAGAGCAGGCTAGCATAACATGGACGCCAAGTGATTTTTGGACACAACTTTGAGCTTCAATTAGCATTTCAAATGTAGTGGAGAAGGTAACTTGGATTAGTTAGTTATCATCCCATGGGGAGCTCTGGATGCAACCCAAATGTGTCTTCAAACTTGGGCAGTTACAGAAGTGGGCAGATGTATATGTACTTTGATAGACTCAAGCTCACTTTTGGCACCCTGTAGCTAGTGTAGAGTGAAGTGCTGGCTCCTGTCTACCTATCCAAAATATAATGGGAGTAATGGCCTTGTACATTTCATGATTCAATAATGACTTAGGACTGCATATATATGTTAGCTCCAGCTGTCAAGCATACAAGTTAGGTTTTAGCACCCCTCTGCCCATTTCGTTAGAAAGTCAATCATTCACCCCCCTCTTTAAATGTTTTTAATATCTCCTTCCTAGCCTAGCTGGTTACTCCTTGCCATACCCAGAATTCCTCACATCTGAGGTAATAGTATTATTTAAAGTTTGCCAAGTTTTTGCTGTTTCCTCATTGTCTAGTGATATTAACAAGATCTTACTTGTATTTACTGATTTTTTAAAATGTTTTGTTGAAGATGGGTTTCATTTGAACACAGTGAATTGTGTTGAATTCAATGTCCCCATTACTTTCCAGCCATCATTAGCTTGTCCCTTTGCTCATTAAAACAGTCCTAAATGCTCTCTAGCCAGTTTCCATGGATGTATTCATACAAGGCCTCTTATTCTCCCTAGCTTCTTTGGCTAGCAGTAATTTGCAATGCTTTATTTATTTATTTATTTGCTATTATTATTATTTCCCATCAAACCTTAAGAGATTTTATACTTGTGTGGTTGCTGGGCTATTAAAGGAGAGCCACAAGACCTTGCTCCAGTAGAAGAGTTAACCATGTTGTTGATGAAAACTGGAAACAAAACCGTTGCTAGGATTCAGCTGAGTGAAATGGGGTGACAAGACTGGGGAGATTTAAAAATGGAGAGCTTAGGATATTGCCAGGGGATTTTAGCCAGCTTGATTGCTTTCTGAAGAATGAGGTAATGGAGGGACACTGGACTAGAAGTAAAAATTTTTTGCTCTAATGTCTCAAATCCAACTTTTCAAACTGAGAAATCTCAGATTATATTACAAACAGAATTACTCATTTAGGGCTGAGACATGGTAGCCAAGGAGCTTTTCTTCATCTTCTGTTGTTAATAGAAATCATCTGATTTAGCTCCCAGTTATCTTTTCGTTTGCTTAAGCATAAAGCGTCATTTTCTTTCCCCTCAAAAGGCACAGATCTTCTACTCTTCTTGATTTCCTTTAAGACTATGGGGAAGTCCTGTGCAGGGACCCACTCTTTTTTTGTTGTTTTTACACCCCCTGATGTAATGATGATGAGGCTGGAGTCTGGTGACAACAGTTGTGAGACTTAATGTCAGAGTTTGGAATTGCTCATTTCCAGTGTCAGGGAAAAACTAGCTAGGTAGCTAGCTAGCTAGCTAACCAGCCCCTACACAGCTGCATACAGAATTTAATTTGGCAAACATAGAACTAGAAGTAATAGAAATCCATAGCACTTGGTTTCTTCACTAGATGACTTTCATGACAGAACAAAGTGACGGAGGCAGCTGGAGCAAGTCAGAAAGGAAGGTACCTTTCCTTTGAAAAATGATATTATCAACAGAATATAATGGTTGTGACACACAGTGGACTGACAGCCCAAGAAAAGAGAAATCTTCAGGTAACCCTGGCAGTCCAACTACATTACAGATGCAGAACTGCCAGAGGGACCAATTATGGTAAGGTTGTCTCCTGACCCACCTGCTTACAAACCTGCTTCAATCTGTGGCATAGACAGGAGCTTCCCTAGGGTTAGATTCGGGTGCTACTACAAATTGGACATGGCCAAGTTTTAAGCTTAGTGACAGGGCATGGTTAAAGTTGTATTTACCATCTTGACCTGTTATGGCAGAGGAGGACTTGATTGGTTTGGACTTGTGGCCCCTGCAATGTTGATCGACCCACCAATGGTCACACAAATCCTGTATAAAAGCTTGTATTTGTTTTGAAAAAAAGTTTGAAGACACAAAGGCTTATCTGAGTATATGTAGATTTCCAAGGGTCAGCCAACCATACCAAAAGAATCATTCAAATAAAAATTTTCTCCAGGGTTCTGGAACTTTTGCCTCCACTTTTAAAATGCAACTCTTAGAAGGAAAAAATATATATATGCTATATACTGTCATGTTTCAGTGCCCAAGTGTAGCATTCAAATTTATACAAAAGCAAACTTTCCCAACTTTGAATTGCATTCATGTTCAGGGCCGGGTTTCAACTCACAGAAACAAAGCGCTAAAATGAGATGCAGTATACTTATCCCTCCCTGGTTGTTTCTTTCACAGGGTACTCGATACGTGCTGGTGGCTATTGAACAAGAGTCAAAGCCAGAGCTTAGCCTCTGGGGAGCCATGGTTTTTTATATGTAGAGCCACCAACTGATTATTTTGTAACTGTCCTCACTTATTCTTTGCAATCCCATGCCTCCATCTGGGTGAGGGGTTTTTTTGTTTGTTTTGGTTTTGTTAGTTCGTTCGTTTGTTTCAAAAAGGATGCTGTTTCTATCTGAGTTTTTTAGTTCATGTTTGGAGACGAAGACTCACATCAAATTTTTCCATTGTGCATGATTTTCTATGGGAGTCATATATGACATCTGACTGGAATGGAGATCAGTTCTTAAATATGAAATTTTATAGCTTTTACATATGTAACTTTACACATTTTCTGGAAGAACTGTTATTTTTACCTGGCAATGAATTGTAAATACCCAGTAAATGATACTGAAAATATTCTCTTTTGGAGTTACTGATTCTAATGGCAAATATAGGAACTCTATTTGATGCATCTGTAACCTGTAATTTTCATTAGCTGGATGAAAAGATGAAAGATCAGATTCTGGTGTCAGTTACCTCAGTGAAACTCCATTGTTTCCCTCTTGCGTAACTGAACACAGAAGGAAAAAAAAAAATCCCAACATCTGATTTTCTATCTTAACTTTTCCTAAATATTGCCTAAAATTCCAACAAGAAGAACAGAACCATCTGGGCTCTATTCCCTGTATCATATGTGTTTTCTCCATGGAGAGAGAGTCAGTTTTTATGTAAGTCATCCCCACAGGGGGAAGTCCTGCAACCTGTTAGCACAGTGCCTGATTCTTCAAAAAATTAAACAAAATGCTGGTCTTTGATGTCGCTCACTGAATTACAAATTGGGGAGCTGGCACATCTCTCATTTTATTCATCCTAATTACAATTGCCCTGTCACTGAGATGCCAGCCTGACTAAGAGCAAATCAGGTAGTGACTCCCCAGGGTCTTCTTTGTAACAGGAAGGCTGTCTCTAGTGGCTTCAAAATGACAATTTCCTCTCTTTTACTTCAAAGTGGAGTGCTTCCCCTGGACAGTTTCACATTTGATTATTTTCACTAGTCTCTCTGTCTTGAGTTGCTTGATTAGCATCTCAGTCACCTAAGAAATTAGACTAAAGTTTGTGCCTTGGAAAAAAAAAAAAGGCAGAGAGGAAAAAAAAAACCCCAAAGCTAGTGAAAAATTATATTTCCAATAGAGAAGGAGTTGATGGTGTGGGAGAAATGAAGCTCTGACCAAGTTTTGCTGCATTAAACTGCATCTCTTCTGAAGGAATGACTGGCTCCTTGTTTGGGAAGTTTACTTTAAATATTTCCCTGCAGAAATTTTAATGGGATAGATAATTCATACTCCTGTTTGAAAAACTGTTCATCTATTGTTTTGATAAGTACCTTCAAAAAATACATCATAAACTTTAGCCAAATAACTAGAAACAGAGTCTTTGGCTCCATTGTTGGTGTGTGACTATGGATCCAGTTGTGTAATAGTAGAACCTCTAGCTTTACATTGCTGGTTATAATCTTTCTATCTTGCCATTTATAACACAAAGAGACTATATACATACCAACGACAGAGACAGTTGTGTACAAGTAATATGGTGGTTTAGTATTTCATTTTAAAGGTCTGTCTGTGAAAAGCCAAAGTTCAGCCTAGGTACCTGGGGCACATGAGCCTTGCTGAGGTTAAAACTTGTGGTTCTGCCTCATCGAACTGTCTAATTTATTTGTCTTTCCAGTCTCTCCTATACCTGTTACCCTACTTCCTAGGCATCAGATACAAGAATTAACATAGCATAAGGATTGTCCAAAGAGACACCAAGTGATCCTCTGTTTTGTGAATCACTGGCATGTCTGTGTTCCTTAGGGTTGTCTTTATTGCTTCCCTTCCTGCTATATAATGCAGCCAGAAAACAAACTAATATTTTGAGGAGAAGATATGAGTTTGTACCTTATCTTAAAGTCCCTTCTACAAGCATTATGGAGGGAGCTTCATCTAGACTCCACAATAATGAACAGAAAATTTTTCCCTAGTTCTAATAATCTAATAAACCTAATAATTAGGTTTGTATTTAATTACATGGTATTGTTGATATTTCTGTATGTTTCTTATTCCCACCCAAAAGATTTACAAAAATAAATCTGGAAGGAGTTAATATCACATCTGTGTCTCATCCTGAAGTGAAAGATGGAATAATTTAGTGTCCAGTTGCACTTGATCAAATGATTACCATCTTTCCATCTGCTTGCAAAACATTCCCACCTTTCACTAATTCGTCTAAATTCCTGCTGTTCTAGTCAAACTGGAATTTATTACTGCCCACTTACCCTGATTTACTTGTGAAGTGATTTGCATGGCTTCTGTCATTGCTATTTGCATATCTTTATTATGAGTACTGCTTATTTGGGGGCAGATTTGACTTATGAGATTTTGGCATGGTATACCTAGTTATTTAGTTTTCGTTTCTGATTTACACAAAAGGAATGAGAGGGGAGGTAATTCTTCTTCTCTTGATGCAGAATATGTGCAGGACCAATAACACATGAATAAGAAATTATTTTATTTTGTTTTATTTTGGTATGAGGGTTCTCAAATGTAAACAATTACATGTCTTATTGCAAATTAAAATTAGTCTTTCCTGTGTTCAGCTCAGTTCAAAACCTGTGTAGAAACTTGAAGGGAAAAATGTAATTACTGAAACAAATGCTAGGAAGACAGGAAAAGAGCACCAACTGGAAAAAAACTTTTTTTCTGCTGCAACATCTTCATCTTCACTGTAAAGAAAAGGCATGTGTTCTTCAATGGAGACACCATAACATGCTGTTTGATGTGCCTTTTGCTTTCTCTCATGCAGCTTTATTCATATGTTAAAACCCATAGCTCACCTTTGCTCAAAGGAAAATAATGGCAATAATTCTTTGCACTTATATGTTTATACAATTCCATGTTAATCACTTTTCGGACTATTTTTTCCATGAATTATTGGGGTATATGGGTGAAAGATATCCATATTTTCCTTCTTCTCCTCAAAGTCAAATATATAATTTTGTTTCACTGAGCAGAAAACCATTTGAATGTGTTTTGAATCAGAGCAGACTTCACAGTCCAACCTTTGGATTCAGGAGCAGGTTTTGAGACCACAGTCTTCTGGTAATAGAGCTAGAAATGATGCAACAGAGCCTGGTTACTATTTCCTACAGACTTTTGCATTGCGCCGAAGAAGGATTATCAGCTGAGATCTGCACTCACACCTACTTGTGTCTAGTGATAGTAAGAGTCTGAATTGGCACTTTTAAAATAGTTTACAAATCAGGTAAACGTGGGGGTAGAATTCATGTAATTTAAACACAGCCATCTCAAAGTTAGGTCTCTGATGCAAAACATGGGATTATAAAGGATTCCTTTTGAGTCAAAGGAGGGACAAGTATTTCTGGAAAGTAAGTAATTTCATCTGTTGTAACGAAATAGCTTAGGCTGATTGCAACTCTGGCTATTCTTAAACAAGTACAGAGAAGTATTCCCAGATGAAAGATGTAATTAATAGTTCAGCCTCTACTAAATTAGATAGAACAGAGAGTATCCTGTGTATGCTACTGTCATCGCTTAATGTAAGAATATTGTTACTTCAGTAAGTTTTATGTAGGTTGAATTGCAGTAGCACTAGTACTGAAAAAAATTATGGTAAATACTAGGCTCTTAATTGTTGTGCAGTCAAAGAATGATTGGTTACCTGAAAATCCTTCTTCTTCATTGTCCTCCATACAACCATTGTGGGAGATATTCCCCGCAACACCTTGTTGCAGCAAAATAGTATTATTACCCTTTTACATATGAGGACAGGGTATACAGAACATTTGAATATTACTCAGTGAATTGGTACCTGAGTGAGAACAAAATCCAAGCCCCTTAAGTATCAGTATTATGCTGAATTCAGTAAAGTATTCCTCTTTATAAGTCACCTTTTCTGTGGTGTCTAGAAAACAGTGCCATCCTGCAAGCCAGCCTAATATGACCCAGGATGAAGGGCAATTTTATAAAGAGGTGTTTGTTTTAGGACTCTTTCAGCCTTAGCTTTTTCTCCTCTCCTGTCCCTGCTTTTATTCCCTGGTATGAGGTAGATTTTTGCCTAAGAGAATGGCTCCTAGAGAGACTGAGAATGGCACCACTAGTGCAGTAGCACAAGGTTTACTAAGCTAACTTTCCTGCTACTAACGAAAACCACTGCTAAATCTTGTTTCTCTGAGGAGTGCAGGGTATACTCCTAAAGTCTATCTCACTTCTGAAGACTAAGTGAGGATACTGGCAATGATGTTATTTGACACAACTTGTGCTTTTGTGCTGTTCATTTTAGAATGCCATTGTAAAAATTCCTCATTCTCATTAGCTGGTTGCTATGTCATTAACTCACTATAGAGCCCCCATAATGTCCCATTATACTGTACTTTCAAGCTTTTGGCTGTTAATTAAGCATGGAACATTCTCGTTTGTTACAGGGCTGAAATTAAAGGAAGGAAAACTTAAATTATGAATAATACTGTTAAATAATAATAATAATAATAGGATTAATGGACACCCAACTATGTACATAATTAGCCTAATTCCAGTGAGAGGGTGATGGTGAATGTTTTATCAGTGTCACCAAGACCCCGTAGTATAATTACAGACCTATTTGTTCAATGCTTAGCATGTGCTATTCATTATATTATGTGAAGAATTGAGCCTCTGTTTGGAAAAAAAAATACAGGGCAAACAGTTTAAAACTGGTTCAGATGGGTTCTTTTAGGTTTTGTTCATTGAGAAAGTTTTTTGCTTCTTTTCATTGGCTAGTTCCTGTCCTCATTTTTGATCAGTAATTAAAATATCAGCATAACTGCTACTGATTTAATGAACAAAATAAGCTACAGTAATAAAAGAATACACTTCCAAAATGAAAAGGAAAAAAAAAAAAAAATCCACTCACTCCCAAAAGTATCCCCAAGTAAAGATTTCTAAAGTAGAGGTGATTATGTTATTTCTGGATTATTCAGGTATACTTTAAGCAAGTCTTCCAACCTTCTGCCCACTCCTAGGCACAGCATAGGATCATTCAATGAAGGTGTTTGTTATGCAGGCCAGCTATATGTTCAAATAGAATACACGCCACTTGCACCTCTTGTTTCTATTTAAAGCTGTCTCCAACTCCGCTTTTCTGATTTTCAAAGGTGAATATGTTACTTATATTCCTATAATCTCAATTATATGTATTTCATCTTTTCTGGGTTACCTCCCTACGCCATTACAACTTTATATGATTGAGCATTGAGTATATTTGGATCAGAAACTGACTGCATGTCACCAGACATGACTGTTTAAGTCTAGACATCTCCTTTTTTTCCTTTTTTGACAACCTGTGGAAAGTGATACTGAACAGTAGCCTTAGAAACACAATAATTTTGTTCAGCTTCCAGCTTAAAACAGAGCTAATTTAGATCAGGTTCTTAATTCTCCTCACAACACAGCATTTTGCATAAAATTGGAAGTGCGTCCTGAGGATGAAAAGACAAAAGGATCCTAAAACATCAGGCATCTGTTTTAGGAGGTCTACAAAATATTTGAAATTATTATTTCAAAATGTATTTTTTCCTGCAGGTCCTTCCATCCTTCACTGGAGTAGCACATCAAAGTAGTCAAGCTGACTTCTGTTGTGGAGGGTCCAAGTACAAGACCCTCTTCTAGTGAATACTGGTTGAAAAGGAGTGAATAGCTCTAAATGTAAGACTGGAAAAGATACACCTAAAGATTAATAACTTGCAAGTGGTTTTGACACTCTGTGAGGACAGAGCAATAATTTGAATTTAGGTGAATGACCTAGTGAGGAGTCTTGCCTATCTTGGACTGTGTGGTTGCTTTTTTCTTTTGATTTTGACAAGAATGTAGATTTAAGACTCACAAAGTCTCTAATAGTGTAAGTTGCAGGAAAAAAAAAAACAAAACCTTCACCTTTGAAGCTATTGGTTTGGATGAGTCTGCATTTTCTTGCCAAATCTGGCTATTTCCACTATGCCCCCTCTTTCCTCTAAATAAAACACAACTATGTTATTTCAAAATATTCGCAGCAAACTTTCCTATTTCTCCTCCACAACAGTATCTTGTATAAAGGTCAAATCTAGACAGACCACATAGTACAGAAGCCACATAGTTTAAAGTTTAGTGTGGATAATCTTATTTACTCTCTGTTTCCCCGATGAACAGTTATCAGCTACTTGTCTGGATTTTATTCCATTTTTTGTTTTACTTCTTTGAAACTGATTTTGGAAGTGCATGCCAGGGTGGCTAAAGACTATCCTTAAGAAACTCTTGTCGTTGGAAGGCAGTCATTTGTAGAATACGCCATGACTGTGGCTTGCACTATCATAGCTGTTAGTCATATAAGCAACTGCTTTGGTTTGGTATTTTATCTTACACATCTTGACATGGAACTTAGGGGACACGGTTCAAAAACACTCCTCCTTTTTAGCCTAGATTCTGGTAAATAGGAAGCCATTTAAATGTCCCTATATGACACTGAAATGTCAGAGACCTGTGAAATGGAGTATTGATCCTCTGACCCATGACTGTGATTTTTCCATTATATTCAGTCCCTATTCCATTGCAGAATATGTCTAATTTGCTTTCCATCACCCCAGAGACCTGTGTAGCTCTGTCCAGAGATTTTCCCTTATTCTAAAGAACAACGCTTTGTGTTACTTCCTTTCCTTGGTGTAGTCAGTATCATTTCTGAAGTATTTCTCAAAATGTTGTTTCCAGCCTGTGTTTTTAATTCTTCCTAATATCTAAGCAGTTTTTGTAGATGTATTTCTCTGTTTCCTAGTTTATTTCCAGACCTCTGCAGTTTTGTATTGTTTGGAAAGTCAGAATTTTCAAGGTCTTCATCCTCACCCTAATCCAACAGCTCACTGAACAAGGATAAAAGAGCTTGATTAGCAAAAGATCCAAGTTCTATGTTCTTCTTGTGTCTAGTAACAATTATTTATAGTGAGTGTTTATATTTTGGCATGATCATTATTATTAGCACTGCTGCATTTCCAAATACTGAAGAAATGATGCTGCAAAATGCAGTTTATTTGAATATTAAAATTCTGTACTCTTAATTCTTTTAAAAGAGTGGTCAAGAGAATAGATAACCGTGACAAAAACATCCATTTAAATTCATGCAATAGATCTAAAACTACCAAAATTTATAGTGCTGTTCAGATCTGTCCTTTATTTATCATGATAATAACAGTAACTTATTTTTATAGAACAATGGTCCATGAAACAGGGTGAAATGAATAGGACAATAATCCTTGTCCTAATTTTTTAGTAACAGACCAAAGCAAACAGGTTTTCAAAGGATAAAATGTCCTTCTAAAATATGTGCTTCTATCATTCTCCACCTCTCTACAACCCTTGCCTTCATAATGTTTTTGAAACCTTCTCTCTTCCCAGCATCCAGTGGCAGTTGTCCCCTCTGTGCCAGCTTTTCTGCTCTTACGGCTTGCTTAAACTCCAGAGCGTGTTGCCTTTAAATTCAGTTCAGCCACGTGCTTCCCCTGTCTGCAGGGTCCCTGATCTAAGGAATCCCCCCCATCTGGAAGGATTGGTTTGCTTTGGGAAGGTTTTTTGGTTTGTTTTCTTTCTAAGTGGGTGCATGTGCAAATGCATTCTCAGGTGATTTCCAACACACAGATCGCAGTCAAGTCCCGCATCTAAGGGTAGTGAGTAGTTTGTAGTTAGCATGGGGTGGTCTAAAATCAAAATTACCTAGAAGAACTTCTCTTCTGTCTGTCTGTCTGGTTTGAACAGAAAATCCAGTTTAGACTATGAAGTCTGCACAATTTGCCTCGTAAAACAGAACACCACTTGCCAGGCTGGAAAGTCAGTGTCCTCAGAAAACTGTCATCATCCTGTGTTCAGCACATGGGTAACTGGTTACATGGTAATTTGGGTAACTGGGTTAAGATCTTACTTTGCAACTTGATGATTTTTGAGAAATGGTATGTTTCTTCAGCTTCAAATAGAGTCAAAAGAGGCTGACACCACTGCGGAGGTACATTAGGCATCATTACTCACATGAACAGGCTGTTTCGGGAGCTTCACTTTTGTTTGTAATTCTAATAACACAGACATCCTAGCCTTTCTTATTTTTTTTTTCCATTCTGGGACAAAATATCAATATGAGTCAGAGAAGTGGTTGTGGGTTTTGTTTTTGTTTTTAATAGTCATTCAATTCACTGGGAAGTAGCAAAAACCACAGGTCTCTCATAAGCCTTCAAGTAAGTTCAGTCATATTCTCCAGTAGTATAGAATCGAAATAGGAGGTAGTGTGGGGAAGCAGGAATAGATGAACCTTCTAGAACTGCATGGTGAGGGAGGGTGGGAGCGGTTGCCCATTACAACTGAAAATCCCAGCTGTTTCCTAGAATATAAATTGGTCAGCGCAAGCAAGAAAATACCCAGCTTATACAGGTTACTCAAAAGCAGTGGTAATGAGTCTGCAGACTCAGGCACCAAACACAGAACTGAAGAGTGTGAGCCACATGACTGCTTGTAAAGGGAAAGAGGAAAGTGGGGGGCATGGAAGAACGTGAGTAGCACATAATACAAAATGAAGCCATACTGGAAAAAAACCAGTCTTGGTCTTTGTGGCATATTTTGTCATGATGAATTCCAGTGTCCTTTGACATGTGTTAAAGAAAAATGACTAGCACTTCAGACACTAAACACTCAAGATCCCTCCACACATACGATCTACAGCGTGAAGAACATAGCTTCAAACGAGACATTTCTGACACTTGACTAGCAACTCTGTTATCTAACAGCAGTAGCAAGCAATTATCACCTTAAAGACATGAAGAAAAAATGTCAAAAATTCCTCATTTCTTATTGGAAAAATCAGCACAGACTATTTCATTTTAGTACAGAAACATTCATATCGAATCAGTTTGCATGATCAAACTGAAGTTAGAAACACTCATTTGTCACCACCTTACCCGGTGGGAGGTGCGGCTGACTACCTGCTACCCTCCTTTCCTTTATAATCAGGCTTCTCTGATGGACTCCATCTTGCAGTTTCCCCATTGTTTGAGTTTACCACTGAAACGTATGATGAGAACTATATTCTAACTAGGAGTTCAGTTGTGAATGGAGATAAAAAATTGCACTGGTTGCAAAATTACACTTTGCGTCATAAAGGACAAGAGAAACCATCTAAATTGTAACTCCCAAACTACTACAGCATCTGATCCAAGAACCATGGAGGATTTTAACTGCATGTGACAAGTTGAAAACCATCTTCCTGGTTGAGTCTACTGTATTTTGCCACATATTTTGCTATTTACTGTCTTTTTTTTTTTTTTGCAATTTTAGCATTTTTTATATACACACACACATATATATAAAATGCCTTTTAATCTTTTTTGTGTCGGGGTGAAATAAAAAATTCAATGATAAAAAGCTCTCTTTGAGAAGAAAACCCAGTTTTTCTACCTATTCAGTACTTTTAGACATGGGCTTTAAAATATTTTGGGGCAGCTGTCAAAAATTTCCTAAGCATTGGTAAGTTAGGAGTTCTAGACCTAAGTCTGTAACCCTGTTTCAAGACAGTAATCCAGTTATCACTGAAACTTGAAATTTCTCTTCTCCAGGAAATTCACTTGTTTTGAAGTGTCTCTTTTTCCTAAATCAGAATTAACTATCCAAACATCAACATTACCACAAAATTAAAGTTCTGACAAAAAGAAATCAACATGACCTTATTAAAGCATTTAATTCTGATAAAACAAGGTGCTTCAGATATGCTTTAATTCTAATGATGCAAAACTTCATAGAAATCATCTCAGCCAGGTTTTTGGTGAAAATAGCAGTGAAACTGCAGTTGGTGCAGTGTTTCATTTGGTAAATCAGCATTTCTGACAGAAAATTGTTCCATCATAAAAAAAGTTCTCTTTGCTTTAATGTAATTACTGCTCAGAAGTTGATTTCTTTTGAACAAAATGGGATTGATTTTGTGAATAACATTTTGTTATATTAATCAGATTTTCTAGGCAGATCCATTACCTCCCTGTTTGTACACGTCCTTTGACTTCCCTGTTCACTAGAGCTTGCACTGTTTATGACAAACATTTTAATGCCTAAATCGTCTTTAATGCCTCAAGCATCTTTGCAGACCACCATCTGCAATGGTCAAATGAGAACATCCTGCTTTTTTCATATGGTCAAGGCTAGCAGTTCTGGGACTAAGTGCCTCCCTGTGCTAAGCAGGAATACTGGGACAGCAGCAGACAAGGAAGTAAGCCAGAAGCAATCATCCCATGGGAAAGCTGTGATCTACAGGCTGTTATTTGGATGACTCTGCTTTTTAATATTAATTGACCATCAAGTAATGAGACGTCACAATTGCCTTGCTTTTAGTTACATTCTTAAGTGGCTTAAAAATACTTGAAAACTGTCAAGAGTTGGCAAGAATTTGCAAAGAACTTTGTGTTGCTAGACTTCGGCCTGAAGAAATTTTTCTTTTCCTTTTTTTTTTTTTTTTTTTAAGGAGGAGTGAGGATATGGCAGATGGAAAAAAAGCAGTCTTTTCATTTATATGATAATACATGTCTTTCATAGACAGTGACAGGCCTACAATAGAATGTTATTAGGTAACCTTCTGTCTATAGAGATGCTTTGAATACAATTCTTTTCCAGCATTATTAAGTTACTGCCTTTGTTAAGCAACCAGTTTTGGTCAGTCCCACAAAACATGCTTCAAATAAGGTGTGACTGTACAATAGAACATTTCCTGTAAAGTTTAACCATGAAATAGTGCATTTTCATATTTAAAATAGGGATGATCATTAATAGTCTTAATGCTTTGCCCAGGCATAGGGGGAAAAAAAGGATAAAAAGGAGACTTTTAAGGACATTTATAATAGTTCTTTTATTCTCCAAAGCAAAATCACAAGTTAGGATTATTTTTACTTGGCTTTAGCTACCTGAATATTAACCTTCTAGTTTAAGCTGTCATCCAGAAACTGTGTGTCAATGAAAAGTGACACCTAGAGATGGTGATTCATCCCACCTATCTAGACAGCAGGATGGGATGAATCACGCACCCAGAGCTTCCAGTATTTCACCACTGACTATGGAATGAGACTGAGCATCTAGTTTTGACTAGATATGTAAGGCTTTTATAGGTACATGAGATATATCCCACTTCTAGTGTGATGGAAAACAATAATGAATTCTCTGAGTTGCTTATTAATGCTACTTATTTCCAGTGTAAACCTTGGCCTTCTGATGAAAGAAAAGGTAACTTGTCTGAGAACTTACAACAAGGATCAGAACACTGAATTTTGGTAACTCCTGTTATAACTAGAAATGACCACTGCAAGATGTTTGCTCAGAATTTTGCTTCATATTGACATCTACACATGCAAGTTTTTTTGGTCACTACTTAATTAATGTTGGTGGAGAGGGATGGCTTCTTCTTATAAAACTGAACTATTGATGTTCAGAAATTAATCACTGGACCACACCGTCTTATTCCTAGGGACTGTGACAGGCAGCTGTTTCTTAATTGCATAAAGAGTCAAGAGAAATTCAAAATAATGGGGAAACAGTTAGCCCTGGAAATATTGTGCATACATAACTCCTTGTGTGGCTAAAACCAAGTATCAATGAAGTTAGCTAGAATATGCTTCATCATTAAAGTCTTGCTTCAGAAACTGCACAATGACAGCTAAAACTTTTTTCTTTTTTTTTTTTTTTATTTGAATGCTCAGAAGAGATAAGAAAGCCAGAAGAAGAACAGATGTGTTAGAAGTGTGAAATGGATTAACATCAAAGCCCCCTGGGAAAATCTGAAACATGAAATGAAGGATCCTGAATGACAAGAGCTATTCAGAATGCATTAAAAGCTCTGCAGTGCATTTTGGTGCTGTCTGTGTGAGCAACGCGAGGCCCTGTGTGCTAGGGAGAGATGCTGATAACGAAAGCTCTGTGAACTTCAGGGAAATTCAGTTCATCGCTGAGAACTCACCTTGTGTTACAATTTGAATGAGACAGAAAAAGCACCCAAACTAGTGATTGCCAATATTTATTGTCCCCAGTGATATGACATGAATAGATAATTTAAGCCTTGGACTAGGCTATAAGTGAACCAGTAATGAGTTAAAAATCAGAGCCTATTTTAGTTATATATTCTTTAAGTGTTTAAAACTCTCTGTTAATATACATCAGTTGACAGATTGACATGGACAGCGTATTTTAATATGCTTAAAATCAGAGAAGGTAAACAAGAAAAAACAATGTAAGAGGCATCTTTTCAATTTCTTGTTTTTTACACAGATTCTTTGGAAACAGATTATTTATAGCTTAGGCAAATTTATGTTCATAAATGGTTTCTGAACTGGTGGGCACTGGTATCCATATAGTAATTGATGGAAAGAGGTCATCAATATTTGAAATGTGAAGGAGACTGTACAGGCTACTGCTGAGTTTTTACTTCATCTAAACTCAAAAAAGTCAACGGAAATTGGTCAAATAATACAGAAAATATATCAAGATTTAGTCCCCAATTTATTGCAGACTGAACTTACTGCAGTCTCAGAATATAAATCTCATACCAGATATTTTGGACAAATACAAGCCCAGCTAAAATTCACAGAAAAGGGGAGTCTTTCAGTTGGCTACAATGGACTTCTGATGAGGACTCAGAAGAACTTACAGTGAAAAGCTGCCTGAAGTCATTTCCAGCACTTCATACAATACAAATTATATTAATTCCTGAATATCTCTCTTGACCAGACATCATCATGACTTGAGGGGAAATCTCAGGGCCTTTAAGTTCCATTCCAAGTGGTGTTTTCATCCCACTGCTGATAGAGAGCAAAGGGTGATTTAGGCCAGACAGTTTCCCTCGACAAGGTGCTGCTTTAGTCATCTGCAGGTGTCAGGCTAGGTTAAAAACAAAACAAAACCAACAAAAAAGCCCCACAAACAAAAGCAGGATTTCTCACAATCTGAAAAACAGGCCAGTCCTCAGAGATTAGCATCCTCTTGGTGCAAAGGTTTCTGCCTCTATTGATCTCTGCCAATTCTGGGACAGGTGCATCAGGGTCTGATACAAGCGGATTTATGAAGCAGACAGTTCCATAATTTTTTAGCCTTGTCTGGCAGTTAAGTTCATATATTGTCCAAAATATGTCATGAGCTTTAGAGAATTTCCAGCTTACTTGTGTATACTATCAACAAAACCCATTACTCATAGACTGAGGTACATCCACTGCATCTGCCATACATGCAATTGACTGATTCTTTTGAGCTTCTTTTCTGCTTCTTTTTTTGAAATGGCAAGGGATTAACTTGAAATCACATAACTTTCTTTTACTCTGTACTGGTAAAGCTTTTAAAAATATAACCAGAGGACAATTCATTTTGATGCTTTTAAAGTAAAATAACATTCTCCAGACTGAAAGTTTTATAGTTTGAAGAATCTATTCTAACAGAATCTGTTAGTTTGTAAATCAATATCCCCTGTTGATTAATTTCCTAATAAAAAGTGCATATGTCTTTACGCTCTGTTCTACCGAGTGCAGTTGTATTATTGGACTAAACAACATGATTCTTCCAGCCTTATTTATGTTCACACAAATAATCCCGTTATATGTTCAACATAACAACTGTTAAAATGAATATTCTCAGAATGTGTATTCCAGCACGGAAAGTTTTTGGCATAGACTGAAGTTAAAATTTTAAATAACATGTGCAAGAGTTGGGCACATAGGGAGAGGTTGATCTTACTTAATTTTAGAGTTATAGAGCTGAACCAGTCATCTTTGCCTCCCTTTATAGTCAACAGAGAAAAATAAGCTGTACGAGAGAACCATTTGCCTGACATTTTAAGGATCTATTTAAGCATGAAATGAATCACAGCCTAGAATTTTTTATTTCTATCCAGTAACTATACAGGGAGTGGCTAATTTAGCTATAGACACCTAAAATTTTGATGATAGGTTTAAAAACTTGTCCTTGTATCCATCACTTCTAATGGAATTAAGCATTACCATGTCTACAGTATAAACCAGATAGGCTATCTGTGTTAGAAAAAAGATGTTACTTTGAACTAAAAGACTCCCCCAAACGATGATTTTTGAAGCACTGAGATACAGAGTTCAGTCTACTGAAAGACAAGTGGAAGGCTGAGTTAAACAACAATAAGCAGTCCTCAAAATCATTCTCTATGTAAGTTTGCCATGTAGTTGACACATATTTTCTTCCAAATAAGAAGAGTTGTGCCTATAGGTATATCTAAGTGTCTCATCATCTTGTTGAAGATGAAACTTTCTCTGTTGTCTTTATGAATCCATTCTCTGCAGCTGTACTTGTTTTGTGATAGCCCAAATGAATACACTAGAGACTTGAAATTTTGAGACACTAGAACTTTGCACCATACTTCATGTAATACAACTTCAGTTGCACTTACATTCATGCCAGAGTATAAAGACTTCTTCAGCTTACATATTGTGAGACACCTTGTAGGCTAAAGAATAATTCAAGTATCCATGACAGTTTGCAGGTACAGTCTAGGATTTTCAAATTAACTATTTAATCCCATGAGATCAGTTTGTAGCTGTTATTGTAAGAGCTATTTCAGATTCATCCTTTTCTGAAAATCTGGATGGCCAGAGGTGTCTCAGCTTGGTTGTACAAAGATGGAAGCATTAGCTATTTTTGAAAATATAAATCCAGCTTTTTCAGTACAGCAGTGAAACAGAGAAAACAGAACTAATGCAGTTTTTGCACATACTGAGTAAATTATAAAATAATTAGTCATGTTTCGGTTTAAATAACATGAAAAAACTCCTTTAATTAAGATTCTTAATTAATAGTTGAAAGATTAATCAATCAATAATTATAACTATCATTATAGGGTGTAATTGTGCTTAATTGGAGGGGCTGATTAATGATCAGAATAAACCTTTCAAATTCTCACACTTGAAAATGGTGGGAAGTGATGGATTCCAACCCATAGAGTTAGAAAGGAATCCAAGGATCATAGAAGATACGTGCTCAGCTGCTTGGCCACGAATTGAGAGCATATGATTGAGGTGCATGAAAGATTTCCATTGTTAGACAAGTATACTATTGTATTACTAATGTATGTGTGGTTTTGATTAGTGTGAGCAAAATATCTCTTAGAAGAACGTAAGCAATACCTTTTCTGAAAACAGCAAGCCTTGTTTTCTTCATCCAAAATGTAAATTTTGGTATGTATAAATACAGTTCTGCACACCTCTTCTTGGATCCTGCCTGGTCCTGTAGGTCCCTAACGTTTTACTTACCGTTCAACAAGAATCTGGAGTCATAACTTTGAGTAGGACAATAGTTGTCCCATACATAATAACTGTGTTAGGTGTGCTGTACCATGCGTAATTGTGTAATGCATTCCAGCTGTCTCTTGTGTCTGTGGGACTTCAGAGTTGAAGCTGTCCTCAGCTCAGATGTTTGATGGTCTTGTTCTGGCAGAAGATAGAAGTTTTCAGGAAAAATAAATGGAATCAGGTAAGATTTAAAACACATTTTAAAACCTGCAACTTACTTCTTTTTTGTTTCATACATTCAGTAGCCTACAGGTTAGTGCAGTGTCTGGGATCGCCATCTTCAGTCCAGGGTGTAGTGGAAACAGTCTTTGACAGAGGTGTTTCAATGTCACACCACTCCCAGGAATGTCTACAACAGTATATGATCTGCTCACTGTGATGAAGTGTGCGGACAGTAGCACCGATGGGCTTTGGTTAAGGCACCCTAGTGACTGAGGACTTGTCAGCCAGGGAAGAGCCTTGCAGTCTGGTTCCTGCTCTAAGGGGCACTTTCTGATTTTTTTCTGAACAATGTTTAATGTCACTGCTTCTTCCAGTCTAGCACCACTGAGTTAATCTGCTTAGTCATTTGGGGATGAAGAAAAAAAGTGGAAACATGAAAATTTAAACTATTAAGAGAGGCTTTAATGGCATCCTTTATTCCCCCTTTAGCCATAGAAAAAAACTATGGAGAGAATACCATACTTTAACAGACTGAAACACTGTGTTAAAGATAGTAATAAATGTTCTTTGGAACAGAAAAGCAAAAAACATCCTTACAGAAGTTAGCTGGGAAGGGCCAGGATTGCTGTTGTTGCTAATTTGCTTCCTTTCACGGAAAACATGGCAAACGTGTAAAACGTGAGTGAAAAAAGACAAAAAAAGGGCATAGGCAGAAAAACACAGCAAACCTACAAAATTCAGCTTCTCTTTCTGATGCTGACTCTACTTTCCAACCTGGAGAAAGACAATCACAGCACACATTCCTGTTAGCTCTCCAAGACCTTGTACTTACATTAGGCTGTTTAAGATGTTGCTTTTGCTGCCTGTTTGGTCACCAGATCACATCAGTTTTGTGAAATAATCTTGTCTGGCTAACCCAGACTGTTATTAAACAGAAGACTAAAGCTCTCTCTCATAGGAGAGAGGAAAAATAAGGGAAGAAAAGAGTAGGACAAAGAAATTGAGGAGTGAAAGCAGAAAATCAGCTTGTATATTGCATACATTTGGGACTCTGCTGAGACTGCTGATGGGCCATTCTCTGAGCCTTTTTTCCTGACCCAGTCTGGAAAGATTTTCTCTCAAGGAAAACATAGCAATGTCATAACAAATCTCTGGGTCCCAGAAGTGGGGGTTGCCAATTTGGTGTAGCTTAGAGAAAGTGTGTTGCAGCTGCTTGCTTTTTGTCTGTTGTGGGGTGAGATGAAACACTTCAACCTTCAGGACCATCACTCTAGCACCTCTCAAGAGTGCAACATTTATGAAATGTCTTTTTGAAAGTTCTCAGCATAATTGCAGTACAAGGTGGGTTTCATTATAATGACTCTGAAATCATGATACACAGTTACTCATCCTGCAACGCACAGTCAAAGTCAACCTTCCTTTGGCAAAGATAATTGGATTAGACCCTTACAGCTTGATCTTGCAAAGCACTAAGAACCTGGGTGATAACTGAGCAAAAGATTTAATCGGTAGTTCAAATTTAATCATGGTCCTGTGGATTTCAGTGAAAGCATGCAAATTTACTGTAGCTCAGAGATCGGTATTCTTTATACAAGAAAACAATATAAATCTTGTTCTTCATTACAATGCACAGCTATGCAAAAACAAGAACTTCTTAGAAACAGAGGAAAATAAAAGTCTCATTCACAATCTGACTCACAGAGCCATGCCATTAGTCAACACTAATATTTTAATATTAGTATTGGAATTATTTTCTGGCACTGAGGCCAAGTGGTACATAATGGCTTGTCTTCATTATGTTAAATTATTTGTCTCCGAGAATGGGCGATAACAACTAAGGTGCTAACTGAGAATGTCCCTAGTACTTAAATAGTCCTGAATAGCCCCAGGAATTCTGGGAAGGAGTAATTTTTCCCTGAATTAACCATACCAGAGACTCTTTCATAGTATGTGAGCTTTGATACCTGGGAACGTTCTTGAACACAGATTAATTTAATAGTATAGGTAACACCTTAGACTGTTCTTTACACTGGAGAAGACAACAGTCAGATAACTGCTGAGAAGAGGAACTCAGAAATTAAAGTTGTATCTCAGACTAGACTGGAATAATCTTCACTGGTATGAACTGTAGAATTGCTGAGAACCATTGTTTTGCCTTTCGTCCCTTTGTGAATCTCAAGGACAGTGTCCTCATGGTGTATGGCAAAACAAGAGGTTCAGAACTGTAGCCAAGGTCAGAGTGAAATTCAGGAGCTTTCTAAAGCTCACAGAGTTTGTAAACGCAGCTACATGGGAGAAAAGCTGGAAAAGGAAAAGGAGATGCAGCAGGGATACATGTCTCCTTGCACTGTCCTTTCCAGGAACTTCTGGCTGAAGCTGGTAGAATTCATTTCTAATGGTCTTGCTGAAGTATTGTTTCTACTAGTTCAAAGCACCTGTGTCCTGCTTCAGGTAAGCTTAGACAATGACTCTGGATCAGCAGTGCTAAGTGAGACAGACTGTGTTTGAAGCAATACCTTATCTGTCTGCTTCCAATCGCATTTCTGAGGCATATTTCTCAAGGTAGTATTTGAATAAAAATATGGAAATTGTGTCCAACTGCTATATTCAAGCATGCAAGCAAACACCCTTCATTTCAATTCCTCGTGGCTTATCTGGACAACAATACACTTAACATCAGTCCTTTATACCTTGCATCTAAAGTGGTGAAACTGGACACAAGCCTAGATCCAGATTCTGGATTCAATACAACATCATGGAACAAAAAAAAGGAAAACCAAGAATCACCCTGAATTAGTCATCCAGGTTCCTGGTTTCCTTTAGGTTCTTGTGTAAAAGAGGTCTACCATCACTATTTTATGAGAAGCTCAGTCCAGTAGGCACACTGACAAGCTAGGCAAAGAAAACCTAGGTTTTGAATCCCATTTGGAATTTTGGCTTGAAAAAGATGCTGGGCAGCTCCAGATTTAGGTTATATTATGGTAGAAATATATGTATCAAGGGAAATTTAGTCAAAAAATTAAAAATCCATGAAATATATATATAAAATTCCAAGAGCAGATGGCTACAAGTCAGGGTAATGTGTATATGGGATGCAGGCTAAGTGGCAGTCAGGACATTGTCTAAATCCTTTTCTGCATCTGCCTTTTAATCTCTTTGGTTTTCAGCTCTCCATCTGTAAAATGGGAATAACTACTTATATTCTGCCATTCTTTGTTTATTAAGAAAAGAAGTCACATAGGACAGTGCTACATTTTGCTGCATCTTATAAATGAAATGCTGATCCCTACTGGGGCCCCTGGGCACTGCTGCTGTATAAATAAATTCACAGCTATGGTTGTCACAGAGGGAGAATATTGACTGCAGGTGAGGAATAGGTAGCCAAAGCAGATTAACTCTTAAGCAGCGAGGATCCTGTTTTCCAGTCCTTTGTAAGAAGAAGAAAGTACAGAGAAAAAGAGAAAATATATGACACATAAGATGAATCATTTCTAAAGGGAATGGTTTTGAAAATTTCTCCACAATGCATCAGCAGCCTGTCTGCAAGCATCAATTTTTTTTGCCTCCTTTACACATTTTTTAGCAAATTTCATGCCAGTGAAAGATACAGGATTGACATTCTTAAATCTCCCTTTTATCCCTAGAAAAGATAAAGCATAGTCAGAAAATATGCAGGTTTCCTCAGATTTTCAGGCCAACGTGCCTTCATTTGACCTGAAGGGACACCTCTACAGGAGGGAAAGGCAGTTTAGTCACCATTCTCATTTTATCCTTGGCCTTGGTGCTGAAATTATTATCCTGAGAGTTGAGTGGGATACTTTGGTTTAAGTATGATATGGGCACCTGTTCTCTCTGCTGATGCTATCCAACTCATTTCACATGGGCCAGTGTACGGTCTCCTGAAAACCTCTTTCAGTCACTTCCAACCAGAACACAGTTGCAAGTCCATTACAGCCTGAAACAGTAAACCCTGATTTAGGGGGCTACACAGATCAGTGCCAGTCTCCCAGAGCCATCCAGCCATCCATAACACTGCTGCCTTGCCCCAGCATGCCTCTGCGAGATATCTTCTAAGGGGCACGGATGAAATTTGTTTTTCACGAAGGCCACCAGCTCTCACTGCTGTCAGTGTAATATGGTCACTAAATTCCCAAAGACAATATTACTGCAAATCACCTCAAATGTGCTGCAGGCGGTAGAATGATCCCGTAATCAAAGAGCTAGGTCTTTGAGGACAAGTTTAATTACTTTAATCTATACAGCCTGGAAAACATAATGGTTAATGGGGTAATCTACTGAAGTATGTGGAATTTTAAATAGTATAGACTATGCCACTGTATGACACTACTCTCAGCACAGCAGAGATGATAAAACCAAGAGTATAAATGGTGACTGAAGAAAGCCTTAGATGTTCATAAATCAATAATTGATAAAATGTACTCTTGTGTAACTAAGTAGAATTTTATGTTGCAGGTAGAATAAACTGATTACATGATACTATAGTGCTCAGTGGAATTATGGAATGAGCTTCATTCATTCACTCTAATTGCTGCATATTTGTATACAAATGGCTGAAATGGTTCTATCAGTTTTGTAGTCTATAAAACTGCAAGAAAATCCTGCCCTTTGAGCCCACAGATGAAAACCATGATATTTTCCCAGCATGGGGTCCGTGCTCCTGGAAAGCTGAACATCAGCAGATACACAGAGGTTGATGTTCTCAATACATCTGGCCATTAAAGATTTCAAAGCACTTTTCTCATGGGTAGAGGTGTTAACCCCTCTGTCCTGGCTAGATTCCAACCTGGGTAACAAGCCACCTGGACCAGATGCTGAGGGAACTTAAGGATGAAGTGGTTGGGCTGCTAACAGAAATGTACAATCTCTCATTAACATCATCCACTGGAGATGTTTTATCTGTCTTTTAAAAAGACATTAGGGATGATCCTGGGAATTACACACCAGTGAGCCTTACTTCAGCAAATGGACTGCAATGATAATTAAAAGTAGGATTATAAAAAATCCTAGATAAGCATGATATGTTACAGACAAAGAAATGTGTGTTGTGTAAAGGCAAAACAAGCTTCTTTAATTTACTAGAATTCTTTGAAAGTGTCAAATAAATATTGGATAAAGTAGAACTGGCTGACATAATCTATTAGGACTTTCAAGAAGCTTTTGAGAAATTCTCTCACAAAAGGCTGTTAAGGTAACTAAGCCGTCGTGGAATATGAAGGAAAACACATTATAATGGGGCAAAAACTGGCTAAGAAACAGAATGCAAAGAAGGGGTATAAAACCTTCATTTTAAGCAGGACTTGGCAGGAACACTTGATATATACTCAGTTTTTACAGTTCTGATGTGCTTTTGTTTTTCTTTTTTTTTCCTTTGTCTTGTTATTATTGGTTGCTAATTGAGGAAATACGTTGTTGAAATTTTTTGTGGCATGAAATTGAATTTATCCATTACTGTCATATTTGAGAGATGGAAAAATGCTTACATTTCAACAAACTAAAGGTAGATTTTAAAAAGGAAGTTAGTGAAGTGTTCATTTCTAGAACCAACTCCTGTGATAATGCACTGTGCACACATGTGCAGTAGCCACAGTGTTCTAGGTCCTTTTGCAGTTAGAGGCTACCTGTTGATAGCAATAGACAGTGCTAGATGACTCAAATGGTCCTATCCAAGTTTCTGGTTTAGTAAAGTAGAGAGACGGTCTAGGTTTGGGTGCTAGGTTGGGAGACGTAAGACCCTTGGCAGAGCTGTGGGGTGCCTGTAAACTGTAAGCCTTCACCAGCTTATATTCATAGGGTATGTTCCCCCTCCACACCCCACCTCTTCAGTTTTAACAACTGATAGAAAGACCAAATTTTTAAAGATGTGGATTAATCTTGTAAAAGATTTCATTGATTTTTTTAATTCAGATTGCACTGCTTCTTCCAAGGCCCTTCCCAGTACTTTGCAGAGCAGGACTCTGTCATGTGAGGCTGCAGCTACCTTCGCTTTCCTTTGCTATGTGCCTACCCTGTGTGTTCCCTATCTGTTCGTTTGTAAGGCAGTTCTTGCAAAATGAAAGTCTACAGAGAACAGGAATAGAAGGGTGGCATGGTCCCTGTCACTCCAAACAGAAAATGTTCCAGTGATCTTTTTTTTTCACACCTTGTAGAATTTCAATTTTCCCTTTAAAACATGGATTAAACAACGTTGCCAAAAACATATGCTTCTGTGTCAAACATTTCACTTATTCAGGAATCTAGAGGCAGCTGGAGAGTTCTCACTGCCAAAGTGACTTCAACAATTGTCTCTTTCACTTTTAATTGGAAACATGCTCGTTTCAGGCGTAGGTGTGGATAACCAATATGTGGCAGTGTTAATTTCCCTCGCCATTCAGTGTACATATGTCCTAAGTGACCATTCTTAAATAGCTTGAGGAAAATTATCTGAATCCATTGCCAAAGTGTCCTGTGGTCCTGTAAGTCTATGATTTGCCATGGCACAGATTTCATCTGCTGATTAAAGATGGGAGTGGTCAGCACAAGATAAGACATCAGCAGCCTCTTGCTTCTTGTAAGACCTGCAGTGAGCTACACCAGAGGGTTACGAATGAGTTACTGAAGCTGAGGGCCTTCTTATTACAGTAGCTTTAACTACTACAAAAGCACAGTTCCAGCATTTGTTGCCCTGTGGATATTTACTCTGGGTTTTCTCTGTTGAGTAGATAGTCTTCCTCACGCTTCCTCACAGCCAGTCTAACTACAAACCTTTCTGTGCCTGTCACACTCTAGTTCACCTTGTTTAAGGAACCTCTTCTCATTCCCCACCTTCCTGCTTTTTTTTAGGGTGTGGGGGATGTCACGCTTTCTAGTAGGACCTTGAAGGCAAAAGCCAACAGGTCAAATCTCATAGTTTTTCACATTTTTTTCATTCTCAGCCTCAGTTTCTGTAGAGATGGTCATGGCCCTCCTTCCCCAAGCTCCCTTCCTTTCTCCCCTTTTAAAAAGCTGAGTTTGGTTTGAACCTCATGTTTGCTCATGTTGCAGGAAAAAGATTGGAGGAAAGTTCTATAACTGCAATATCAAAACCAGCCTGCACCAGGTATTTCAAAGGAAAAGAAAACATCGTTACCAGATGCCTGTGGCAGGGCTGGGGTAACGTCTCTGAGAAACGTGCCACATATTGACGTACACGGGAGGTTCAAAACTTGATCTTTTCTACTTCATGATAAGCTGTCATATCAGATATCAATATCCCACTATCCCCTTTAATGCTGGATCACTGTAGCACTCTGTGGAAATGGCTATCCACCATTTTTTTTTTCTTCTTTTTAGTTCCACCCTATCCTTTCTTCTGTCTGCTGCTTCTGCAGCAAGTTTTATTTCCTTGCATGTTTTTAGGTGCATCTCTAGTGCCAAGTACGTGTATGCATGCACTAGAATATATGTATGTAGGTTTGAGACTGAGGGGGTGGGCCCTGAATATGTTCTGTGCGCAAGGAAACCTGGATAGTTTACTATTATCTTTGTAGTTTACTATTATCTTTGTATCTTACACTCAGTGTGATGAGCACTTTGCAGATGTGTAAACAGATACATACACAAAAAGCTTCTAATCACAACTAGTTTAAGACAATGCTTGGGAGAAAGACAAGGCAGCAGAAAAAGTCTGGGAGAACGGAGGGCAAGGAGTATGGAGATCAAATTGTACGGGGGAGTAGACTCCTTTATATCCTTAATGGAGGGGTTTATATGAGTTACAAGGCCTGAGATTGCTTCTGGACAGGTGCTCAGAAATACCCCTCTACGTCCTCAACAGATAGAGGTAACGCACATTTTGTTGTTGACAGTTAAATTTCCTTTTAAAGCTAGGATGAGTTTGCTAATGAATATTCTGCTGATCTGTTTTTCTTTGCGCTTAGGATATCTCAGTGCACGACAGCATCCAAGATCCCCGTGTCTTATCTGCCAGCCCCCATACACACGCACGCACCCCTGCACCAAGAGGGATCTGGCTCTTGCAGTGCTGGGCGAGGGAGTGAGGGATGTTGCCATCTAGTGGGTATTTATCAGGCAGAAAAACAGACTTCCTACCCACGGCCGCTAAGAGAATTCTGCCTCAAATCAGCAAGTGTGGAGACACACATTTGAGGGAAATGGAAAAGGAAAACCAGCCTCTCAGGCCGGCTTTCTGGGGGAGTACATGGAGTATTTACCTGCTCGCTCAGCCTCGTTCAGATCCTACGTCTGTGTGACCGGATGCTTTGGGAGGCAGGGATACTCTGCAAAAAAACTGTGAAGCCTTCTCTGCCCCTGTGTTCGGGGCCAGGACTCCTGATGTGCTTCCCCTTTGATATGCCCAGGCAGCAGTGCACACACAGAGCCGCAGAAATGAGGAAGGGTGAAATTCATCCTCCCCCCTCCCTCAAAACTCCTGCTCCTGTCTCGGCGGCAGGGCCAGGCAGACACCTTTTCTATTGTTCCAGCTGATCCCTAAAGCCTTCGTCATGAGGGGACTTTTGCAGTTAGCATTAAAATACAGAAGGGTTATGCATACGCAGGCAGCTGGCGTGATCTTATCTGTCAGCCCCACGGAAATGAGGAATTAAATAGTAATAATAATCATCATAATAAAATTAGCCCTTTCTTTCTTTCGAAACCTCCATTTGCAGCCGTTGCACTGGAAGCCGAGAGGTACCGGGCCCCGGGAGCGCTCAGCGGGGCAACACCCTCCTGCTCCAATCTGCCTTGCATTAACGAGCTGCTTGACTGGGATGTGATGCTGGCCGGGCAGCAGCTGCTTGGAGCGCGCCGTTACGGAGAATTAGCCAAAAGTTTATTCTTAGCTCTTCCTCTCAGCTCCGGCAACATGTTCAACAGCTTGTGCATTTTGTAATGCCTCCTTTCATCGCCATGGCAACCGTTAAAACTTAAGGTGTGTACGACTTGCGCGCTCTTAATGCTGCAGGCTGCTGGCAAAATGAAACCCTCGGTCTGCGCTGCTTCTCGTTGCTGTTGATTCAAAGGACCACAGTGTGCTGGGAAGGCAACTGGGAACATGTGTTTGCAAAGTACTTTAGGCACAAGAGTGTGATTCAGTGTTTAAGAGAGATTGTGAATCTGATTTTTCTATCTAGCTAGTCATTTGAGCTGGGGTAGAGGAACTATTGCTTCTGGCTGAGTTGCTTCTCCTCTTCGTGTTGTCCTGAACCAGCTTTGGCAGAGACCGTGTGTATTGCTGCCTCATAAAATGCAGCCTGAAATAGTTCGCAAGCAGTCGGGTAATGGGGAGGGCAATAAGAGCTGCACCGTCACAGGTAGATCAATAGGATGTAACTTGGTGCTGAGAAACTACCAGCTTCTACCAAATGGCAGATTAAGGAGCCATTTCCCCCTTGAAAGAACTCGCTTTTATACCTGAGTTACTCACTACAAGCAGTCTGATTTCCCATTCAGCTGGTGGCTGTGCAAGTCTACCTCAAAAATAAAAAGTAAAAAAAAAAAAAAAAAAAAAAAAAATTGGACTGCCTGGGGACTGAACCCTCAAAATGTCACTTGGGTAAAGTGTCACTGAACCCCTGTATAACTTTATATCACCACTGTGGCTGTATCCAGCCCAAATTTGACTGAAGGGGTTGCATCAGCCTAGAGCTGTTGCCTGCAAAAGCAGACCCTGCTTTACACTGAAATCTTTCATAGTGAAGCCTTTTTTCCTTTCTACAAAACAACTTTGCTGTGAATCAAATCCTGCAGCCACTAATAACTGTCCCTATGGAGAAATCCTACAGAATGGAAAACGTTTGAAACCTATAGGGGTTTATAGAAATTAAATTGGATTCTATAGAAATTACTCTAAATAGACACTTAATTTAATAAAGGATGCTACCCCTCCTGTTGAATTTTCACATCGTATGATAAATCTGAAGGGAGAATAATATCCCTGCAAATAGAATTGTTCAGATTGGTTTAAAAATCCTATGGAAAACTTATTTCTCTATCTTAATTTTGCTAAGAATTTTGTTTGCACCAGTGGCTTGAAATCGTAAATCTCAAAGCATTTCACAAAGAAAGAGCACAACTGTCTGGAGATCATGCAGCCCACCTAGTGCCACATTCCATGTCTGGGAAAATAAATCCAGGTAGTCCTGCACTCTGAAGTCACCTTTTCAAGCAGGATGCTTTTAGCATTTGAAGCTGTTCCTTTCTGTTTTGGGGAGAGAATGACAGAAAGTCCCAAACACCTCCCCTTTCTCCCTCTCCCTGCAAATACCTAATCTTCCCAGAAACAGGGGACTGTGAGTCATTCTAAGCTGTTTCTTCAACATGACTTCAGCTCAGTGGTGTACCCTACAACCTGCAGAGATTTGGAGCCGATTAGGTTACAATTGCAAAATGAATCCTTTTCTTTTTATGCATTCATCAGATTTTTTTTTTTAAATATCCTAAAATGATCAAAATACATGGAAGCAGAGAGCATGGATAGAACATTTGCATTACTATCTATATACAGTTTCTTAATTTTTTTTAGTTGTGCACTAGAACCTGTTAAAAATGTTTGTGTTTTGATGTGTGTGCTGCATTCAAACTGTCATCTCCAGCTGCTATATATTTGGTGGTTAGTAATCTTTTCCATTATATTTTGAAAGGAGCAGATTTCTTCCTGTCTAAAATAAGCAACCAGCTACAAGGAAGCAATGGCTACACTGTGGTTTGCTCTTTTGTTGCATGCTTAAAATACTGGTGCTCTGAGAAAGCTGCAGGTGATGCTGAAACACGGCTGCTTCTACCACTAGAAATTTTAAGCTGAACCCTCATCTAGTGAATGTCAGCATAGCTGTATTGACTTGAGTGGAATTACTTTGATTTGCACTATATATGAGTCTAATTTTTTAATTATTTTTATGTTTTGGGTATTTTTTTAGTTCTTATTTTCAGCTCCAGTGCATGAATGTGTTCAGGGCAAGATGAATCTCCTGATAGGGAACAGTGGGGTGGTAGTACAATGTGTACCCTACTGTCCTGGGGCGGGTGAAATCTGCTCAGTGCATCATATCCAGAGGGATTATCCGGTGGTGAGACGCTACAGAAAGCACACTGGCCTGAAATTCAGCCCTAGGATTGTTTAAGACAATACTATAAAGCTAAAGAGATGGTGACAGTGATCACAAATGTCAGCCTAGTCTGTTTGGGGGAGGTCACAAAGAGACACGTAGAAGAAAAAATGGACTGGCACAGAAAAGCTCTAAAAGAACGGTATTTTAGCAAATTTCTCTAAGAATCCCCACTAATGCTTGCAATTAAAAATAGATGGCAAGATATCACCAGCAAGTAAGACTGCCCTGAACTCTCAATCTAAATTGATTAGGGCAGCATTTTCTTACCTCCAGAAAGGGAATCTCAAACCTTCTGTACCTGAATATACACTTCACTGGCAGGTTATTTTCTAGTTGCCTATATGGTTTCAGGAAATTTCCTCTGAATGAGCTGAGTTGAGCAATTGGTCAGCTGCAAAACAGTCCTAGCACACAATACTCCTACCCACCAGCTCATCCGAGCACTGGAGGGAGGTGAACCACAGTTCTGGCAAGTCTTAAGGTCTTTTTCTGCTTTCTCAGACCTGCGTGGGGAGAGGAAAAGAATGTATCAAGAGCTGAGGACAGACAGTTGCTCCCAGTGCATCGAACAGCTGACTGGGGCCCTATCTCTGGATTCGTTATATAAAACCAAGATTGTCACAATCAGGACAGCAGTCAACAGGGATAAGAAAAGAAATAAATCCAACATCCATTAGAAACAAAACTACAGAAGCCCATTTTTTAACAACTATCCCATCACCCTACAAGTCCCCATACTGTCCCAGAATATTCCTGCTGCCCTTTATGCCCCTAAGTGTCTCTACAAGATAGTGCAAGATCACGGTATGTGAAAGTGGGTCCTGAGCTATGCGTGTGGTGACTGCTGGACTGTAACACCTGATGACAACTGATGAGGCATCCTTCCAGGTAGAACATCCTTTCATGGGCATGCTCTTTTGGGAATCGATCCCCTAAAAAATTGTCACTTTTCCTAAAAAAACTTAAGAACTTAAATTTTCATCTTCCACAGTTACTTGAAACTGGCTAACAGCTCCAAAAGTTTGGCAGGGAAAGGGGAATTAGACAAAATGATCATGATCACAAAGGTTTTGTTTCTGCAGGAAGTCAGGAACCATGATCAAGAAAAAAAAAATAAAGGCTCTTGAACTTTTATTGTCAAACACAAGAATCACAGATCTGGATCCTCACCTCTTATGAAGTCTAAAGGCAATAACAGCACAGGACAAAGGCTGTAATACTCTCTGAAATGTTATGGGGTCCTAATATCTGCTCAGCTTTCATGCTACTTGACAGAGAAGAGTATAGGTTGTTTAGGTTACAAAGCAAGCACTATAGCCAACACTGAAATCAATAAGACTGTGCCTGAGAGCAAGTCCTCCCTGTAAAGATAAATAAGCACCACAGTGGCTTCTTGCAGGCTGGCAGGCAACCTGGGAGGGAGAGCAGCCAGCAAGGAGAGACTGGGACCGGCTCCTGGCTCCCCTGCTCCCTGGCTGAGTGGTCACCTTCTCATTTGTCATAGGTTTTCTGTCCACATTAGGGGGACAGATTGTTCCCATGTAAGTCAAAGAAGCATCAGGACCCTTCTCAACAGAGACCTTCTTGCAGAGAATGACAGGCAGTGCGTGCTGGGAAGCCAGTTTTATTTCTAGGACTTTGTGCATTGGCTCAGAGGCCCCTATTGCTTCTAAATTTTATTCAAAAGCTAATTTAACGCCTACTTTGGTAGTCTAGTGGCCACATATATTTTTTCTGTGGTCCGCAAAGTGAAAGGACTCCTTCGAAGGCCAGTCCAGAGCAAGTGTATAGGTGTAGTTTCACCAACAGTTTCAGCTAATCTAAGGCTATGCAGGTGTCAAGAAAGCATGAACATGTATTTTGCTCTATTCCCAACCATGAATTAACACCTCCTCCCCGTATCAGTACTAAGACTTTTCCTAATAATTTTTCCTGGATTTTTTTCAGTAAGGCCTGGCCGACCACAAGGCCATCTGAGCGCTAGCGCTGTGACACAGGACAGCTGTCCCCTTTCATAACAGTGTAGTCTTAGATTGGCTTAAAGGTGACCACACCCTGATTTAAGCTAAACACCTAACCTAAGCAGCATCCGGAAACTAAGGTGCGTGACAGCTGAATACTCATTTATGTGACTGTCCTCGCCATCCTGTTATTGTCCCAAGGTACTTTCTTCTCAAGCTGTTCCCTAGGTTGTGCTGGCTCCAAGAATTTTTACATGGCCACTCAGTAAAACTGGATCAAAGAACTGAGCCAGCTAAAAAACAGCCTGTCCACCAAAAAATGGTGATTTTCCCGTTCACCCTTCTGGTTCATGCTGCCCATGCAAAGGTGTGCAGGAACTGTTTAAACTGGTGAGAGGATGAACTGTGCTCTTCACTTCAGGAGTCGCTGCTGAGGCTGTGAAGTGTTGCTTTCCCGTAGCAGTTCTCAGCCAGACTGCTTCCACATCCCCTGTGCTAGAACAGACACGAATGAAAGACCCCTACAGAAAGTTTAGCGCCAGGAGAATTTTTTAATGAAGATTTTGCAACTGGTTTATGACCCTTTTATGCCACCCAAATGTTTCCAAGGATTCCAGAACTAAGCTGCAGAATCACAACCATTGCATGGCTTTAATTAACTGGTGCTTGTACAATACACTGAACATAAACAGTGTATCTCTAAATGCTAATTGTTGTTATTGAACCCCCATGCTTTCTAGTGCAGTAATAACCTGTACAAAGCCTAACTTACTAGTATACAAGATCCAATTGTGTATCTTCCTCAAGGGATATTTATCTTCACAGCGTGATTGCTAAGATAAATGCTAAAGTTTAAAATTCAGAAGTGCTTACTTCAGGGCATTATGACAAGACAACAAAAATATAAACTTGACAGAAGAAAAGCTTATGCATATAAATTATGTAGCCTTTTAATTGAAATATATTTCATAATAGATTTCATAGCCAGCAGATTATTTTTCAAGGCATTTCTTTTTTTCTTAAATAATAATAATTTGTAAAAGGCACTTTTTTGTTGCCTGTAGCTTTACAGAAATATAGACAAAAATTCTTGAACAGCAGAGCATTGCAATTTTAGCCATAATAGTCAACATAACAATTAGAACAGTTTGTTACGAGGACAGGGAATAGGACTGTCTTCAAGCAATGCGCTACGGCGAGCGCTGGCGACTCACTGGCGTTGTACGCTGCTGCTTTTCATCTGAAGGGGAGCAATGCCACACAGCAGCTGTTGTAGGAATAGCAGCCACAGGAGACATTGTCTTCAGCAATGATAAGCCAGGCTGAGACGCTTAGCTTTGTTTCATTTTCAGTTTTCGGTTTGTGGGGTTTTTTTGTCTGTTCTTTGTTTTCTTCCTTAGGAATGATGTGAATTTTTTGAATTCTTGGCGACTCCCATAACACAAGAGAAAAGTTCCGTGCATGTTTCGTGGCAGTGCAATTCTCTTGCAAGGCAACTACCCGGGTCCAGTGGAAACAGGACTGATTTTTCCTGTGAGATTAAAAGCACCGTCAAGAGATGGCTTTAGCGTGCATAGCCTTGACCCATGTATTTTCCATCTGCATTGCTGACTGTTTGTCTGTCTGTAACTTAGGCTTTCTACACTCACTCTGCAACTGAAACAGGCCGAAAATGAGCTGTTCTGGTAGCCACAGTCCCACATGTGCCCTGTCTGCTCTGTTTTCACCGAAATAGGATAAAATAGGAGTGCTTAAGAGATCTCTCTAAATATCCACCTGAGTTCCTGGGTAAACCGTATGGAGAAAAAGTCAAACTGCACTTGGGAGTAGGTATGGGTCAGCATTTAACTGACAGACATCACCCAGGAAGAGAGGGCTATCGGTTCTGCTTCTAGAAATTAGGAGAAATTAGATCAGCAACAGCCCTTCGAGCCATTTAATTGAAGAGCTTTCTGCTTTTATATCTGGCAGCTTCCCCTCTTTCCAGAGGTGTTATTTAATCTAGCCACCAAGTCACATCTGCAGTTTTAATTAGCATGTGTGTGTCTGTGTTGCTTTTCCTTCTCTGTGTAGCACACTGAGCACCAATGCGTATCAAGCCCTTTAGAGTGAACACGTTTACTTTAAGTACCGCCAGGCCAAATTCTGATTTTCAGTAATTTCCCTATAGTCCTGCAGACCTCAGCAGGACCCCTCAGATTTACACTCATCTCACTGAGAACAGAATCTGGCTCAGGGTATTTGAAAGCCTTGTTATCAGTGAAGCAGGCTATCGAGTTGCTTGGCGCTCTCATTTTTACCTTGTTAGTGGCAAGGTTATCTTTCAGGCTAGTTTTTCCATTGCAAGTTGTAGATCCCAGCACAGTGGTATATGCTTTAAGCTGTTCTCACCAGTGCAGAAGCATAATAATAATAATAATAGTAATGAGTATTAGCAATAATGAGGGCAATAATAACACCCAAACAGCTAATTCACAATAAATCTTAATAGCAAGAAATCTGACAAACATGCTCAGGATCACTTATTATTTTGGAGATGGACAAATTGAGTGATAGGGAAGCTAGTTGCCTGAAGCCACCCAGAGAATGATTGTGAAAGATGGGAACACAAACTTATCTCCTGCCCTGTGCTCTGTCCACAGAGGACAACAGCTCTGTCTCCTCAATGTTGGGTGCAGTTCTGTTATTATCTGCATTTTCTTGATTAAAACCAAACCAAACCAAACCAAAAAACCCGAACAACCAACCAATGATCCAAACGGGGAGGGGGGGGGGAACAAAACCAACAAGCGAATGATCAGAAAGCCAAATAGAAAGGATTTTTAACTGCCTAAGAACAGTACCAAATGCCTAAGGTTCTGTAGACAGGGGTACTTCCATACCAGGTGATGTCTGTCGATGGTATGGCTCTTCCTATTCTCAGCTCCAAAGTCTGGAGCCTCCAAATTTCAGATTCTTATTTCAGCTGGAGGTAAACCTAGAGGTAAATCAAGTGGTGAACACTTTGCTGTGGAGTAAAACCAGTCTTCATCAGCTGAAAATTTGATCCACTCACTGCCATAGATTTGTTTTGAGATTTACTCCAACAAAATCAGTATTTGTGTCTTTGCTCCATAGTTGTCTCCTGTGGTTTACTGAGTTTTTTCCTGAGCTATACGTCTGTCTGCTTGTCTGTTTTACGCTTCTGTCTGACATTATAACAAAGAACAGTAATAAAAAAAAATCTTGGAATGCTAATGAACATTCTTGTAAACAAATGCTACAAATTAATTGCAAAAAGAAAAAAAGCAAGTGTCTGGAAAATTTTAACAGCAAAAGATCTGCATCTCAAAAAGGAAAGAAAAAAGGGGTTAAAACAGAGTGCTGATGATCTTTCAGAAACCACAGGTTTAATTCCCAGCACTTCTGATTTTATTAAGAACTGCAGCCTTTTCCACTGGCAACACAATTCTTGAGCTTGACAAAAACAGATGGGGAGGATGGTGGAAGTGGTAAACTCCAGAAGTAGCACTCTGTCTTCTAAATCAGGAGGTCACACCTTCAAAGTCTTGACTGAAAAACTCAATCTTCCCCAGATCCCGCAAACCCTGTTATACAGGTACTTGCTTATATGAGTCCCTGAGTGACAGATTAAAAAGCTCCCTCCTGGTGACTTGTTCCCAGGAAAAGATACAGTGCTCTGTGAAAAAAAAAAAAAAAAGAAAATACAAAAAAACCTCATCAGAATAATGGAGGGGAGCTACACCATTCCTCGAGAGCCATGTAATAACCTGTGCCTGCGAAAGCTGGCTGTGCAGGGTTACAGGGAGAATAAAGACTGTTTCGCTCTTCTGGCATTAGTAACATAGCTACCTATTTCCTTCAGGAATCAGTATTAACTCTTTCCACATCCAGCAGTCAGTACCATTCTGCAGCCAAAACATGCTTGGAGGGAGGAAATTATGGTGCTGAGTCTTTGTGATTTGGAGCATATAAATGGGATGTGTTATCCACAGTACTTAATACAGACTTTGGTTCTCCCTGTGAGCAACATCCCTGGGGGCTAGGGAGATGGCAACATTCAGGAGACAAAACAGAATTCCCTAGTTCTCAAGTCCCCTGATCCCTACAATGAATACAAGCAATTAATGGACTTCCTTAATCTGCTCTGTATGGTTTTTGTTTCTATGTATAACAACAATTCTCTGTAACAAAAAATGATTGTGCAGGTCAACTTTTTTTTCAGTTTCTGGCTGATTACAGTCTCTCCTGCTCCAAAATCCCTTCTCTTCTGACTCTGTAGGACTAGGATTCTTCTAATTATTTCATGAAAGGAGTGTGACTTTTATTTTGTGTGGATTTGCCTGTGTGGAATTGCAGTATGCAACTGTTGCTGATGTTGCTTCAGTTTGAAAAATACACAAGATTTTGAATGGATTAGGTTACATCTTACACAAAAACAAGAGTAGAAAGAACATCTGTCTGGAGGACTGTTCAATCAAAAGATAATCAAATGGGTACCCATCAAGTACATTTGTATCATAGACATAGGTTTCCTTACATGAATCAGTATTGGTCGATTTTCCCCAGTTGTACTTTCTTTATGTGAATTATGCTAGAGAAGCTACAGGCCTAGATGAAAAGCAGGAGAATGTTTCTGTTTTAAAGCAACTTCCTTCAGTATTTGTTCTGCCAGATCCTAGCATTGCAAGAGAGTTGCCAGAGTGCCTTTGTGGTATCGGAACAACAAAGCTGATGCTAGTTTACAAGTTGGCTCTGTTATCCGTAGGTTTTGGCTGCTCTCTAATGAGGATGATACAAAGTCACTGAAGATACGTTTCGAACATACATCATCATCACATCCATAACTTCTTCCAGCAGAGGATCAGTCCTACTTTAAAAGATTTACCAAACTGACTCCAAATTAGGTAGCTCTGGCTGAAAGGCTGTATACCAAGACTTGACAAACTTCATGAAGACTCAGTCTGGCTCTGCAGAAGACATTTAGGATTTTACTCTCCTTTTTGGTGCAGAAATTAAACTGAGAAACTCAGTTTTGACTATCAAATGTGCATGTGGTCTGCTTGATCTGTACACATATGCTTGCAAAGTTTTCAGAATCAAAAATGGATGTTCTGAAAGTTGGGGTTCTTTGTCAAAGAAATGTGTTGAAAGAAAAGGAGAAATCCTTTCACCTTGTTTTGGAAAGGTTTGATTAATAATTTTCTATTTGCATATTATAGCCTATATACAGGGAGGCTTTACTATGGATAGGAATAAATACTTTCATTTTTAAAGCATACACATCTCCTGTTGTATCATCATAATAATAGTAGGTATGAATGACACCTCCATTAAGGTTTCCAATGTAATTTATGAAGATAGGACCTGTAGTCTGTAGCTGGTGTTTTGATGGATGAAATATGTATTGGTGGCTCAGATAATGAATCTAGTGTTACATTAGTATGAAAAATCCAAAAGGAAGAATAAATCTCTGTGAAAAAGAGGAGAAGGGAGGGAAATCCAGTTGGAAAACTGAGTTGCAAATTACATTAAGGCTGTGGGGCTACAAGTATGTAGAGCTTAGGCTCTGTACATTGTACCTCAACATATGCTGAAGGGAGGTGCTTTTAACAGAAATAAGGCCCTTCCAGGGTCCTTGCGCAATTTCCTAGTATGGCAGTTTCATAGGCTGATGAGAGTATAGCCCCACTAGATTACAGACTGAGCAAAGGTGCTGCAAGGAGAAAGGAAAGTCATACCTTCCCCATACCACCAGGCTTTCTGTGCTGGAGGGAGAATTCATCCTTCAAAGGGCAAACAGCGTATCTGCAGGCAAGAAGATCTGCAGAAGAAACAGCTTTCTAGCTCGCTGGAGGTCCTTGAGAGATGTCTCGGTGCCTCCCTTGGTCTCATCCTCTTTTTAGCATATGGCCTGCCTTTCTGCTCTATTGCTTTATGTTGCTTTCCACCAAGAGAAGACTTGTGTCTATGTCTGAGGACTTGTACAAGGTCCTGGTTCCTGAGGCTATGAAAACATGAATATGCATAACCCACTAACAGATCAGAGTATAGCCTAAGGCTGGACATGGAGAGGGGGAAGACAATTCTCAGCTTTGCCTTAGCGTGTAACCTTGAGCTATCTATTTACAGGCAGATCCAAACCAGCATGTTTGTACCCAATATACAACTAATGTGATTTAGCCATTTAGAAACATTCCTGTTCATGGAGCAAGGCACATGCTGAACTGTCCAGACACAAGATTGCTCCAGTCAGCAGGCCACATAGCTATGTTAATAAAATGCTGAGCCTAAGCCAGTAAACCTTACTAAGAAGCAAGATGAACTACGTGCAGCACTTAACAATCATGATGAAAGGGCTTTCATGAGGAATATGAGCTATTAGTTCTGCAGTGCAAGTGTAATCACCTTCGGAGTCTAGATGGCCATATGAAACAAGTCTTTTTTTGCCACAGAATTTGCTAAGCCTCCTAAAGTTTTGCTGGTGTAGAGCTGGTGCTGCCATAGAGTAATGCTGCTGTCCTAGCTGAGGCAGCTAGTGAAACACCAGAAGCTATCCAGGACTCACAAAATTGGTATCCTATACTTAAATACTGAAGGGCTTTGAGATGGATGGTACCGTTTGTACACCAGGACAATTACTACACATATCCTTTATATCACAATATAATGTCATGTTGTTTCCAATCCTCTCACATGTTGCCACAGATCCCATGTTATCCCTATCTGTTCGTCCTTCATTTGTCATCTCCCACTTTTTAAATACCGGGGACACAGAAACCACAGTATCATTCTTCTTTCCCTCCACCCCTTCTCCCCATGGATGGTTCTTTTGTATTTTAGACCTTACCAGTTTATAGCACAGACTGTCAGTATTCACTCACAGTCTGAGCCAAACATTCCCTACTCAAGCAAAACTACCATGGGGATCATAGGGAGTCTTTCCTGCGTCAGAGCTTGCTGCATTTTGCTTTGACAACTTAATTTCCTTTCCTGAAATCACTCCTTGCATTATTAATCTGATGAGTTTTAAGACAGGTGTTATTCTTCTGCCTTTTGTGGTGTTTTTATTGCATTTATTTCTTATTTGCATTACAGCAATGATGCCACAATGAAGAATAAGGCCTCACTGCACTGTGAGCTGTATGCACAGTGCCCTTGGAACAAGTTGCATTGCTCTGGTTTTATAATACAACTAGACTTCTTGGTTTTATATCCTGCTAATAGGAATTTTCCCTCAGGTCAGTTTAGCACACACTGCAGAGTTATTCCTCCTCTCCTTTCTAATCCTTTCTAATGTGGTACGAAGTCCACTTCTTAACATCAGCTAACAAATACTGTGCTATTGCAGGATCGTAGGACATCAGCAGGGCTTTTGAGCTCAACTTCCCTCTTCCTAAGAACAGAAGAAGTTCAAAGGCTTTGCATCTTTTGTGTCAAAGATATATTTTCTTCTAAAGCACTGGCGGCGCTAACATGTCTTGGGCTGAATGTGAGAAAGAAGAAAAAAGAAAACATTTATGCTTCTGTGAATCCTTCTAAAATGAATGAATGGGATTTATTAATCAAGCTATATCATCCTGAAAATCCAGTGCTGAGTCTAAGCTGGTAGGCTAGTCTTCTTTCTCAGCCAGTAGCGAGGGGTAGGTCCACTTCCTAATGGCAAAACACTGTAAAATGTCTCAATTCCTTTTGAAAGTGGCAGTGTCTCTGTGAAGGGAGCCTAGGTTACTAGTTTAAACATCAGATTTTTAGACCTTTGTGTTTTAGTGAGGTGAATTTCATGCTAAAAAATTGATAAATACTTGGAGAGGATACGAAAAGTGTGTAAGGATGGAATCAGCAGAAGCCCTAACACCTTCTGAAGTGTTTTAAATTTTGTGTGGTTTTGAAAATTTCTGCTAATGATAAATCATGCTTATTTAATTATTATTATAGACATATGGATGCCAGATAAAGAACAGCAGTGTTGTATACCCCCAAAAAATTCTAAGTAAAACAGTGAAAATCAAGTCTAGAAGTGTTATTAAGTGCTGCTATTAAAATGCTGGAGGCTCCATGACATTATTTAGTCATAACTCTCATTAACTTAATCTGCAGATACCTTGCTTCAGAAATTGTAGAACTATATCCTCAATTTGTGCAAACCAGTGAAACTCTGAGGATGTCTTATCTATGCTAACTGATGCTACCTGAATATCTAGCATAAAGATGTATAGGGCAGGTTTAAGCTGACCTTTGGAATAAGGGAGGTGGTAGAATTTGTAGAAAAGTGTGTTTCTCAAATAACAGTTTCAACTGGAGCCGTGAACAAAGAAGCACCAAGAAAGCTCAGAGAAAGTTCAGACTTTGTTTTCACAGTGCATTTCAGTCCTAAAGCTGTTTCCTTTATGTTTAACCAGTCAGATGTGGAAAATTGCAGAAAGAACACAAAACATGGAGGCAGGAAAAGTGTAACGTGCTATTACAAGCAAAAGTCCTGTGTCACGTAACATAGCTAAGCGTTCTGATCACAAACTATGGCATATAGTCCCTGACACCACAGCAAGCGAGTTGATGGTCTACAGGGCCTCATTCATTATTAAACTATGCAAACTCATCAAGTCTTTGTAACTGCCTCACAGCCAAAAGAATTGGCTCAATTTTGGAGAACTATCTAAGATTATGTCTTCTTTTAGAAAGCATACAGCAGAACATTTATTTTTTTAATAAAACCTTGGTCTGTTCTGTTTGTGTATCTAAGCTACATCTGTAGAATTTTTCATCCTTCAGTTACTAGTGAAGAGCAAAGAGGGTTAGGAGAAAACCTTCATAGGGCGTTCTCAGTAGAATCTCAGTGCTATTCACTCTCATGGTGTATTGCTTCTTTTCTTTCTTCACAGGAAGAAAACGTTAGGTTTTTTAGAATGTGCTCATCACCAAGTCTCTAAAGCTTTATCTCCACTGTTGGCTAATGCGTTTGTGTCAGAGTAGGGTAGGAAAAGATCACATCACCTGGTTGACACTACTATGCTGAAAGATGCTTGTAATGGATGCAATGATGCCAACAAATTGTTTTTGTTGCATTAGCTTATGTCACTGAGGGAGATGGTACAGGAAACAAACAAAATGCTTCCCTTTTCCTTTTGGCATCTCATCAGGAGACTCTGCAGGTATCACATACTAGTGCTGCTGTAACACCAGAGACTTGGCATGTTTAGTGCTTTGTACGACAACCTGTTTTGTGGCTGTAATTCTCCCAATATACCCAGATCAGCACTTCCATTTAGACTTAAAGCTCTCTAATTGGGGTCTCCTCCTGTGTATTGGTTTGGTTTGTTTTTTTTAATTCTTGGCACTTCAGTATCTTGGTCTTTTTTAAAGGCCCTTGTTGCACATTTATTAAAAATAACAATAGCTGTTCACAGTAGTAACAATAGTTACATATAAATTGCAGTAACAAGGAAACTTTGTGATTGCGAATTATCAGTCAAGATTTTGTGCGTCCATGTGTGCGTGAGTGGGTATAAGACTGGTTTGGGGGTTTTGGTGGGAGTAGTCTTTTGTAAAAGTCATGGAAAATTTTCAAGTTAGTCTTTATTTGCTTCTGTTCCCAGAGAATTGACTCCTAGAGCTCGTGTCTTGCACCACCCAAGCTAACAAGCACTCCTATATCAAGACACACTGGGGAGATTTTGTAGAACCCATGTAGATCTTGAAGAAACACTGTTATCTCTGTATATATTTGTGTCACTAAGATTATCTCGACTCATTGTCATTCTGTAACTCTAACCAAATTATACATCCCATATATAAAGGCCCAGCCCGCTCTGAATTGGTTCATACAGCTTTTCTATCATTGTCCATGGGAAGCATGCCTGAGTAAGGTCTAAAGGCCGTGGCATTTGACCACAGCCATGAAGTCAGATGAGATGTATTCACTCTGTATCATTTCTTTGCTGGTCCCCATCCTCATTCTCATCAATACTTCCAACCCTAAAGGATGACGGCTGCTGTGGAGACTTCACGGGAGCAGGTAGAAGGAGGGAATGTAACATGTTCCATGATCCTATTCATTCCTTTTGCAGTCACTTAAGATTTCACATGAAGCAGTGGAGCGAAGGTGCTGCTTCCTCTGCAAGTAGATCTGCACACAAATGCCTGATAGCAGCCCTGGGAAAGTGTGAGAGGTCTGAATTTGAACATAAAAGAAAGAGAGCAAACTTCTTTGTACCCTCTCAGTTGTTGAGTTTAATGGAGTTATTATAAGGGAACAGAGATGCTATGGTATTAAATATAATTTCAAAGCCTTTTCATCTTGCCTTGCTTACTTTTGTGTGTAAGAACTACACACTAGGTCTTTCCTTTATGGTTTTCTCACTTTGTTTTGTGTATGCGTGTATGAAAAAGAGGAGGAAGTTCTCTTTTCTTTTTAATCAAACATTCAGACTAATAGCAGGCTACTACCACTACTCAACCCCATCATCATGCAAATTTAGAGATAAATAAATTAGCCTCCTGATTATGGCACTATTATGAGCAGAATCTCCCTACACATGCACTCCTGCCCCTGCATTCTGTTCTATTTTATAGCGTTATATGGTGATGATACAGAGCATACAGTTGCTTTTTTTCCCTATTTTGATGCCTTTTCATTTGGAAGCTGATGTTTTGTTTGCTGGCCTGGAAGCACAGTGCTCTGTGGCATTATGTCTCAGTGTGTTGACAGTGCTGTCACTTTGAGTTTCCATCACAGCTTTAAACTAATAAGACGGGAGTAAAGATTTTGAGCTGTGACTAAACTTGGGCAAATGCCCCAAAGAATTTACTGAAAGTTCTCACATACATTTTCATATAATTTCACATCGACTGCTGCTGCTCCCTTCACAACAAAGTACTGCAAATAAGCCTTACTAGCACTTTTGTCATTTTGAACACAAACTCATTACCTCAAACATCCAGGCCTTCTGCCACCTACTCTGTTTTGCTGATGGAGCTGTTATATTATTTGCATTTTATTTGCTAGAAACACCAGCCTTGACACACCTAAGTCTTCTTCCCGAAAGTACTTTTTTGCTCTCCCTTATGCTTTGCTGAAGGAGGGGAAATATTTCCCAGTCAACATCTGAATTATCTTCCTCCAGTGATGCTCCTGAAACTGCAGCCATGTCCAGCCAAGTTTGATACTGACACGCAGGCATTTGCCCAGTGTGTGCAAAGAGGGCTCAGTTTGTTTGGCTTCTGTAAACTGAAGAGAAAAGATTTTTCAGCTTAAAGCTGGCAGATTTTTGAAGAAAGAAGAAAAAAACAAAACAAAACAAAACAAAACAAACCCCCAAAATTTACATCAGAAAAGTAATAGTTGCACTACTGTGACCCAGAGTGAGTAATCAAGGCAGGAAGAAATTTGAATAATTTCTCATGAGGGCTTTTAGGTCTTGCCACACTGGAATGAATAACAAGTTTTACATTGCTGTCTTCCATTCCATGTCATTTGACTTCCATGGGGGGAAAACAAAAATTCTTACAAAGGAAAATAAAAAACAGCTGAAGAGACATTTATCAGAGGTAAGCTGTTAACTATTAATGGTCTCTGAAATCTTAAGATATGAATCTTCATATACAGGATAATGACAATATTAAAAAAACCCACAAAATTTAAAGGTTTTTTTTTACACTGCAAGTGTTTTTCTCAATACTATGAAAAAGAACTTTTTTGCAATGTTGTAGTGCGCAATCAAACACTTAACAGACTGATTACTTCCATACATAGTGCTGCTTAAAAGCACAGTGTGCTACAATACTTTCTTATCTCACTTCTATATGTGAAATAGATTACCCTCTCCTACCACAGGTTAAAGATACGCAAAAGCCTTGAAGTCACAATGAGGTGAAAGCATAAATAAAATAATTAGTATTAATAAACTGGTGCATAGGAACTTTTTTCTCCAGGGCAAGTTGCTTGTGTGTCCTCATCCAGAAAAAGGATGATCTTGTAGCTAATGTAGGCTGTCTCTGTGGGACACTGCTGTATGATGCTGTTCCTTTATTTCCCACCATCTGTATAAATATGAAAACAGCAAACAAAACTTTTTTTTTTTTCCTTAACTTAATTTATATTCCTGTATTTTCAGTCTTCCAAACCAAGTAGGCTCAGATTTCATATTAGTCAGACTTCTTTCTGCCTAAGATGGAAGAAATGAAAGTCTTCTTATGAAATGGGGAAATAAGGTCAAACATTCCTGAGCTCCCTTTTTCTGAGACCCCAATTCTTTGCCATAACTACATTAAATTCTACAGAGAAATGTCAGCAGAGAATTTCATCCTTAAATTCCAAAGCTTTTAAAGCTTTTAATTACTTACTTGTGTTGTTATTTTCATCTGCGGTACTGTATGCTTATCAAAGTGTATTTCTTTGCCACAGCTGGAACAATCAAAATTCCTTTTGTTACTTATAATAAATAAATGCTCAATTGTAAGTATGTCCTCAGGGAAAGTTCATTAAAAAAAAGAAATGAAAATGCCGAGAAATAAATGGTTACTGTGATTGCACTTGTTTTGATATAATATGCAAAATTTAATTTGGCTCTGCTATGTTTGAGACACACACACACACATTCACCAACACACATACACATGTAGTGTAAAAGAGAAAACTTGAAGACATGTTTTATTAGCAACAGTATTTCAATTTTTTATTATTATTTTATTACAAATCTTTATGTTATGACCCTGTTTGATGCATGTGCATTGCTGTTTAGAGAAAAAGAAATCTATTATTATTTACATTATTGGTGGCTAGAGGCTCCAGCTGTTTCCTAGTTGCTTTTATACTAGGGATTGTGCAAATATAATAACAGGCTAGCATTGCCAAGAAGAGTTTAGCCTGAACAGACAAAACATGGGAAGAAAAGCAGAAAGGCAAAATGACCAAGTCAAGGTTACACAGGTAGGTAGCAGAGCTCAGAATCTTCACTTGCATCCTGTAACTCTCAGTCTGCTCCCACACCCAGAGAGTTGCAAAGCTTTTTGAGATGTCACGACATGGATTGACGAATGATCACGAAGTGAAATATAGATGTCAGATTGGAAAGTCTCTCTCAGAAATGGTTACAATTCCCTGTTTTAAGAAATCGTTCTTGGTTTGGATGTGGTTCTGTAATCACTGGTACCTGGTTTACCAGGTAATTAAGAAAGAAGAAAAAAGAAGAAAGTAGGTCTTGTTGTTCTCTTATACATGTTTTCTGGTGGGAATACAGTTAGTGAGAGCTCTGCATTCAGTCATGACCCTTTCATTGACGACTGTCTATTAAAGCCTAGATGCAACTTTCATTTCCAGATATCCCTAAATTTTGTAATTGTTGGAGTGGCACTGAGTGTCTCCAGAGTTTTGCTAGTCTTCCTCCCACAAATTCCTTCCTTCTAAGCATCTACTTTCTCAGACACATACTGTCAGTTCTTATGTTCTGTAACTTGGATGCTATTTCAAGTTCCTGGGTTGTTTGTGTATTTGTTCTCCTCAGAAAAGTTTGTGCAGAGGTCTGAATCCAACTCTTTGAAATGGGAAAATCTCATCCAAATTAAGAGGGAACCATTTTATTTTCTGGATGGCCACAGTAAAACCGGGATTTTATGCACAGGATGGCATCTTTCTACCAGTGATAATATAAAAGCATTGAGCACTGATTTTATTTTTTGAAAGCAAGCACTATATTAGGATGAAAGTACCAAAATCAAAGTGGGGAATAGTAAGACTGAATATTCTGTCTTCAGCATTTCTTAAGTAGCTGCAGAGGTGCTACCTGTTCATCTCTCTGTCTTTAGGTACTTCCTTGCTCTTTGTTTTAAATTCCATGCTGAAACAACTGACACCTCTTCTACACAGTACAGGAATAAAAAAAAAAGGCTTTTAAAATAGAGGTAGATAACTTTATGGAGGCTGATCTAATGATCTCATTTACAGGCTTGTTTCTTTGCACAGGTTAAACAGTTGCTGCAAAGTTCATATTTGCAAATTTTACATAGAGGGTGAAGTTGAAGCTTCTGACCACCTCTGTTCCTCCACTGTGTCATCATCCTGTGTGGCTGGAGTCCACATGCACAGACTTTGCTCCTTTTGCTTACAAGATCACTGTGACCAGATTTCATCTCTGCTTTTGAGCTATGTTACCTTTAGAGAAGGTTTTTAATTTAAATTGTCCAAGCTGCATTCTGTAGTCCCAGGGAGCTTTCAAAACAAAGGAATTTTTGATTGATGCATTACCACAGTGAAGTTACAGGGAATAAAGCTATCAGGAGGAGTGTCTGATATTCTCATGAGCCTTGCCTCTTCACTATTGATGCCAGAGAAAGTCCTGGGACCCTGTACCCAATTATGCCCCTTTCCTGACTCAACATCACAGTTCTGGTGACGTGTGACACAGACAACTCTCCTATGTACTCGCAAGTTTATCACATTTAAGTGTGCTGGCTGTGAAGCTCGCCCGACAGGATGTCTGTCTCAGCAGTCTGCTGATGCTGTGATGCCCAAACTTTCAAACGTAAACTTCTAAATTATGATTTGATATCATGCAAACAGTCAAAATGCCAAAGATACTGAGGTCTCAAATTCCCATAGATGACAGAACAATTAAGAATTTAAATATGATTCGGGGTACCTACCTTTAGAATAGATCTCTCAGAATTAAAGTTGTATTTATTAGGAAAAAGAAAGAAAGAATCGTATCCAAGCCTTCCCATTTTATTATTGTTCCATCACATGTAATATTCAAGACTTTAAACCTACAGTAGAAGTATTGGCAATCAAATAAAAAATTAATAATCATAAAATAAAAAGGGTAATGATAACATTTATTCTAATAAGCACATGGTTTTAGCCAGTAAAATAAAAGGGAATAATTGCCATTCCTCAAGTCCATTACAAGGAGAAGTAGGAGGGGAGAAAGGAGTCACTGCAAAGAAAAAAAAAGCCAATTGTAATACTAGAAAAACATAATGTCGGTGCTTTAGAAAACACATTTTCTAAAGTTTTAGCAGGCTTAGCCATCAATAAATTTCAAGAAAAATATACCCTTTATACATGTATTTTTCTGCAGCTTGTCTGCATTTCTGATACATTGTTTAAATGGGTTTCGCCTGCCTTAATAAGGCACATCATTTGAACAGAAACCTCACTGTGTGATAACAGGCAACACATAGCGAAAAAATGCCTCAAGGTTTTTTCCTTGCTATATTTGGCTCTCTGGGCTAAGTCGATTTGAGTTGGGCTGATTATAATAAGCCAGAAAGTCACTATGAACTAATTATTTTCTGTTCATTTATGTGATTAATGGTGAAAACTTGGATAACTTTTACATATCTCGAGTCCCATATAATTAATCATCTTGAACTTTACAAAAAAATAAAAAATAAAACCCTCAAGGTGCCCCTGGATTTTCTTCCAAAGCACTGGAGTTTCACTGGCATTAGCTCATGCAACTGACAAAATCAGGGGATGTTTTGCAAGGAAGTGACATGTTTGTGTAAGTCCTCAGAGGGCATTGCTGAATTTCTTCAGCCACCAAAAGGCTAGAAAATTAAAAAATGTGGTAGCAAGTAAGTTATTGGGTGAACTACTGACAGTGCCAGGGGAAAAAGAAGGCGGGGGGGAAACAAGTGAAAAAGGACCTGTCCTCCAGAGAGACTATACAGCTTGGAGGAACTAATATGGGGAAGACAGTTGTTTTGGATCAGTTCATTGACAGCCAAATCAAGCTCATAATAAGCCCAAATCCTGAGGCAAATGCCAGCATCTGAGAAAGCTAAAGCACCCTCTTCAAATTGTCAGGGTAAAAAGCTCTACCTTCCTTCTATTTCATTCTTATTTTACCCTGCACATTTTGTATGGATATCCTTGAAACTAGAATTTATGCTTTAAACATAAAAAAAGGTAAAAGTTCCACACTACATATTTCTTCAGGTGACTACCTTTGTTTTTGCTATGTAGCGAAGGCTGACCTGACAGCAGAAGGTGAATGTTGCACTCGAGGAAAGAGCAGCAATCTCTTGAACAATGACAAACAAATGCCAAATTGCAGCCCTGTCTAGTGGCACAGATGTGTGTGAGAGGCTGGCTCAGTAATGGGACATGTGAGTCCTACATCTGGTCTTGTGCTCTGCATCACAACAGCTGCAGCATTACCAAAATGATACGGATGGACTCCGAAGTTCACTTGATTCTTAGGGTGTGCTCACACTGAAATCAGGAATCACATAGGAAGAGAATTCCTGTTCAGGATCTCAGATCATGTAGACTTTCAGAGAATTTAAAAGTTTCGTGTTTGCTCTGTAGTCTAAGAAACGAAGATGGGAATTTTGGTTCAAATAAATTGTTGTTACACAACCCTTGTGATTTTATTGAAAGCACTTGGATACACCAGGTGATTTTTCCTGACTCCTGTAGATTTACTGTTTGCAGTACTAGATGGTAAAACCTTCTAAATAGTGGTCCCTTTTGCTACCCTCACAGAAGGTCTGAAACAATTCCATTTCCCATTCAAGAACTTAAAATTAACTAATGTAGTAATTAGATTAGGAATCTCTCTGTACTTAGTTATTACAGGATTTGAATTTGTTATTGCCTAAACCAGGCTCACCCACAAGCTATAAGCAGAGGATCCCCTGTCCAAACCCTGGGAGAGTAACCAAGGACGGGTGCTGTAATTACCACTCCATCCCAGGTCTGGTTGAAGTCAGCGTCGTTGCTGTGGAAGCTCAAGGAAACCTGTCCCTTGCTGTCGTATGTGTAAGCAACGTTCATCTTTTGGGACATACCTTGAAGGCGCTCCTCACTTCCAATATGGACCCTAAGGAGAAGAGTCTGTGTTCAAAAACCTCTTAGAGGTTTGTTAAAACTACAGACTTTGCAATTACTTAATCATCCTTGGTGATCTGTTTAAAACCCCTCTGTGATTTCAGATGTTTGAAATGAAGATGTCCAGAGGTGGTTGTGGCAAGCAGCCCTCTGCTGAATGACACAGCCGTATCTGCTGCCACTAATGTCCATTTGACATTGATTATTATGTGCTCTATTATTTAGATGATAAGGTACTTACTGGTTCAGGCTGGACTGTAATCTCTTGCATAATTTCAGCAAAGAAAGGGAAAGAAAAGTTGGCATGCCAGCTCCTTGACAAATGGCTCCTTTTGTCAGAATCAGTATCTTCACTAAGGAAGGCAAGGAAAAGAAAACCTGGTGAGAGAGCTAGCAGATAAGTGTGAATTGACAGTAATTACTTGAGGAGGGCCTAGCAGAAATTCTCTGAGATCATACTTCTTCAGGGAATACACTAGAGGATCATCACATTGTGCTGTAATTATTACACCCTTCCCAGTCATTCGCTTTTCCTCACAACTGAATTAGCCACTAGTGAAAAGTGACATCCTTTTGTTTAAAAAGCATGGGGAAGGGAGACAGCCTAAGGGTTGGAGCAGAGGAATTTCTGAATAAAAACCATTATATCTTTGGCTAGAATATTGACTCCTCCCCACCTTTACACAGTACAAGTTGAAGATACTGGCTAAATGTAAACATCTAAATATAAGTCAGTTGCACTAGTTTCCCTTTATAGTCCTTATAGGTTCCCTTTATAGTGGGGAAGAAAACAGGAACTCATAAAGATAAGCTTTACCTCACCCTAAAAGAGCTCTCTGAGACAAATCACACAAATCATGCCCTGGTTCTCTCCATTGACTACACAGGGTGTCTCAATGATTAAATCAGATCTTGAAGACTAAAATTTGATAAAGTGAATCTCGCTATTAACTTCTTTTGGCTTTGGATATGACCACAAGTGGCTAGGACCAGACATTTAGAAAAAAAAAAAATTAAATATGTGCTTAAGTTTGTCAGTATTAAGAAAAATATTCAGAGGCATACTTGCCACTAAGGTGCGCTTGACTTAGTCAGAGATAAGCACATAGATGTGTCAAAAAGACATTCAAACTGATTTTTATGCTTTTAAAACCAGTTTGTAGCCTACAATTTTCATATTTTCTCAGACATAGGCTATCTGCCTGGGTGCACACACATGACTGTGTCCCAGTCTCTTGTCAGTAACTAGTATAAAGAGCCTGCAGCATATATTCAAGCAATCTAGTCTTGTAGGTGCTGGCAGCCTACACAGTTCTCATAGAGCAGAGATTGCCCAAGACTGTCATTCCTCTAACTGTTCCAATGAGTTTCTTCTCTAGGTTGAACTGTCGTTCCTGATGGCCCCAGGACAGGTGACATAAGCTATAGTCTTCTGTGGGATGGACTGGGTTTAGTCGTGTTGCTTTTGCTGTAGTCCCTTCCTCCAAAGAGACAGACAGGTGGAGTAGGCACAAGGACAAGACAAAATGTGCAGGGGAGTAAGTAAATTCAGAGATGGCAGAGGACAGCTTTCAGTAGTGAATTTGAGGTCAGCATGAGAAATAAGAGCAGAGGGGTGTTGGTGAATTTGTCTCTGTCAAATTCTTTTGTAAAAGCAAGCCAGAGACAAAGCTGGAAGACAAAATTTCAGCCTGAGACATCTTGAGGTCCATCTACAGAAACCTAGCTTGGATGCCCAGAAAAATCCCCATCTGAGTCTTTCCTTTTAAAGTGCTCTTTAGAGTGTATAGTGTTGTGCATCGGGGCTGGCAGTCTCTGCCTATTCCAGCTGGACATTACATGACCAGTGTAAAGTAGATATAGTCACTGGGGTTCTTTCCCTGAATCATCTCCAAATTGCTGTTATAAGGGCAGATGGGATTTGTAAACAGTGTATCCTAAGGCTGAATTTATGCTGCTAAAAGGACAGAGCAGAGATGCCCAGGTGGACCACCTGCAGTGTATGGATCACCCAGCTGGGATGTGATATTGGTATGGTCTTTCCCTCTTCCTCTGCCCAGCCTTTCTCTCATGCCATTTTCAACCCATCAGCAATCTTCTCTTGGCTTTGCTAGGTTTCTAACTGTACAGGTTTTGGCTGGGATGGAGTTAATTTTCTTCACAGTAGCTCATATGGTGCTATGTTTTGGATTTGTGACCAAAACAGTGTTGATAACACACCCACGTTTCAGCTATTGCTGAGCAGTGCTTACACAGCAACAAGAGCTTCTGTTTCTCACGCTGCCCCGCCAATGAGTAGGCTGGGGGTGCACAAGAAGTTTGGAGGCGACACACCTGGGACAGCTGACCCCAACTGACCAAAGAGATGTCCCATACCATATGACATTGTGCTCAGCAATAAAAGCTGGGGGAAGAAGGAAGAGGGGATGTTTGGAGTTATGGCATTTGTCTTTCCAAGTGACCATTATGTGTGATGGAGCCCTGCTTTCCAGGAGATGGCTGAACACCTGCCTGCTGATGGGAAGTAGTAAATTAATTCCTTATTTTGCTTTGCTTGTGTGTGCAGCTTTTGCTTTACTTATTAAACTGTCTTTATCTTAGCCCATAATTTTTCTCACTTTCAGCCTTCTGATTCTTTCACTGATCCCACCAAGAGGGGGAGTGAGCGAGCAGCTGTGTGGGGCATAGATGCCTACTGGGGTTAACCCATAACACTAACCAATATTCAATAACCCAGATATTAACTACTCCTTTTAGTGCACTGTTTCTGAAAAACATTATTACTTTGATGGCCTAGTAGCAAGTGATCCAGACTCTTAGAATTATGTTGCTCCCAGAAATGCACCTATTCTGGGATTTAGACTTTGCACAGAAGCAGCTGGGTCATCCCATATTTTGATCATCTCATTCTGAGATATGCATTGAAAGTTTTTGGTACTGACACCCGGAAATTCCACTTCTAAGTTTGTGGTGTGTCCCTTGCCAGTCAAAGTTATTTTAGATTTAGAAGACCACAGGAGTAGTTTACTCAACCTGTCCTTGTCCAAACATATTTGTCTTTGGAGATAACAGTATCTAGCCTAGCTACTTTACTGATGTTACACTTCAACTATTCTAATAGGATTAAGTCTGTGGAATCACCTGGGCTTCACCTGTTGTAAATCGGAGATGCCCACACCACTTTGGCAAGCTTGAGGCAGGCCTAGACATAACACCAAAAGAGTTTGGGCACTGTGCTGGGTCACAGCTGGAACTGAACAGTTATTCTAAAGACCCCTGCCGTATCAACCTGTGGACATTCAAGCTTCATGGTCCCCTGCTGTTCTGACTGTAGCAGTCCACTGGCACCGGATGAAAGCATTCAAGCACTGGTACAGGCTGCCCAGAGAGGTGGCGGAGTCACCATCCCTGGAAGTGTTCAAAAAACAGGTAGATGTGGCACTTTGGGACATAGTTTAGTGGGCATGGGGGTGTTGGGTTGATGGTTGGACTGATGATCTTAGAAATCCTTTCCAACCTTAATGATTCCTAGTTTTTACTTTCATTAAAAAATAACCCAGCCACCAAGCCAGGAAACATGAAATTATTACTCTACCCTGAATTGGTTTAGTGATGGACTTGGTAGTGTTAGGTTAATGGTTGGACTGGATGATCTTAAAGGTCTTTTCCAACCTAAACAATTCTATGATTCTATGATTCTATGATTCTATGAAAGTAGCAGCTATTTTATGCCTATTATTACTTAAATTGGGGCATTAAGGGGGAGGGGGCTCAAGCTACATTTGTGCAAGGCTGGTCAAGAGAGTAATGCAGATGTTCCTTCATCATTTGAGGGGGTGCACGTATTACTTTGGTGATGGCATTTTCTGGAGTACTTCAGACTAAGTTTATTCCCTGCTATGTCTTTTCTGCCCAGCACAACACCTCCAATACAGAGGGTAGAGAATTGCTTCCATTCGCCTTGTTTTCCCTGCCTCAAGCCACACTTGTGCCTTCATAACCTATAACTGAGTAATTAGACTAGTATATTATGAGCCAAAGACATGAGTTTGCTCAGATTTTTTTTCTCTTAGATTGAAAAGAGAACTGAGCATGCAGAATTGCTCTAAACGCTAGCTCATCCCATGTAAAGGAAGTTTACTCCTACTTTTTGCCCTCTAGAGGAAAATTTCTGCATACACCCTCCAGGGAACTTTCAGTGCTGTTAGTAAAGAAACAAAGGCATAACCCCCTTGCAGCCAGTATCAACACCAAACCCCCATATGATAGGGAGGATAATCTGGTTTTTAAGTTCTAAGTCAATGTGTAGTGGAGCCAGTCACCAGTAAGCGTTATTTGTTACAGCTTCATGGAAGTCAGCAAGACAATGCTGATTTATGCCAATTGACAACCTGGACTGGGGGAAATTCTGATGTATATTGTGTCTATTCTCTATTTGTTATTTATTATGGTTATGCATTTTATTGGTTTTATAAAATTTCAAAATACCAATAAAAACAGAATTTTTAAAAAGTTTGGGTGCCATCAAATTACTCTTTGGCAACACTGATTTTGCAATAAGATTGGATTGTACATTAATGTTTAATTTTCCTTTTATTGTATTTTTAACTGCCTTTTTATTATATGTATATTTATTATTCTGAAACGCCTTGAGATGACTTTGTCAAGAAAGGTGCCGTATAAACAAAATTGTATTGATCTGATGATAAGCAGAACAACAATCAAAGAAGTGAGATATTTCCTAATAAACTTGCATACAGCAATACACTGTTAATGTCGTCGTTTTTTAGCTTCACATTTTTACTGGCTAAAAGTTATGGAGATGACAATTTACTACTCCCTATTGGATCTTTGATTGACAGCTTTACTTCCATCAGCCCTCTTCTGCAAACTGTGGTAGAAAGGTTTAATTGTGTTTGTAATTAATTGGATTTTAATCAGACTGTATAAAGAAATTGCAGAAGTTTTTTTTTTTAAAAGCAGCAAAAAGCCCTCTTTTAACATATTGCTAGGGATGCAGAAATATTCATTGCTACAACAGTTTGAATAGTGAATTAAAATGCATTCATGATTCAATACAAAATTGGTTAGATTAGCTAGCATTTGAAGAACAGTTTCATATATTCCGGGGGGGTGGGAGGGGGTGGGAAGAAAAAAAAAAAAAGAAAACCCCAAACATGAAGCTTAGTTTATTTTAAACCAAACGTCTATCGCGTTGAATTGAGCTCTCAAAAAAAAAGGTACCTTCCGAGCCCTTTAAATTGCTTGCATTGAAATTGGTAAACATTCATTAATAATGTTCTATGGGAAATAATTTTCAACTACTTTTGCATAACATTGCAGCATCTATTGAAATAATATTTTGCCATATCAGAAAGATAAATCCTAATAAGGAAGGCAATTAAAGCCAAGTGGAGAAACAAAAACTTCCATAATGTTATCTCTAAGTACCAACTGGTAATGAATTGAATGCAGAAATCTATGTGGGAGTTCACAGTCTTTTCAGTGTCTTCAGGATCGGGATGAGTGGGTTGGCCCTTGTTCCCCGATTCACTACTTCTCTGCCTCTTCCATCTCCCAAGTCCTGACTAAATCTGAGTCTGGAGAGTTGTATGCATGCAAAAAGGCTGACCTAAGACTTTAACGCATCTGGGTAGGGAGACATTTGCGTGCTTCAGCAATTTTTTTTGAAGCTATTAAAAAGAAGAAGAAAAAAAGCGAAGCACAACCAAGAGTAACAAGTGTTTGACAGAATCACTAGAAAAATAAGACTATGGGCCGAGTGCCAGCATCACCATTTAGGTGCCCCTGTCCTTTTTCATAGGCCATGCTGTTGGGTCTGGTTAGATTTAATGACTTGCAGTGACTGACCTATGAAATGTTCAAATGGTGGTGATCTGAGCCAAGGACTCTTGTTCAAGAGGTCTGCAGCCCTACATTACTTGTTCTGTTTTTAGAGTTACTCTCCACAGCAAACTTGCACTGGTCTAAGGGAATTGACATCCTAGCGATATCCAAATAGGACTAACTGAACTGTTTGGATGTGGACAGATGACTGGATTAATCTCCTCAGGATGGCGAAATCCCTCTTAATTAGTTTTCCCTCCCGCTACTCTCCTTACTTCTTTCTCTTTGCACCTTAGCAATGCAGTCTTGCATCCTCTACTTTTGTATCCCTCCTCTAGCTTTTGTTACATCAAGCAACTTCCTGAAGCACAGTGTTTGTGGGAGAAGAAGCATTGAAGTAAATCGTCACAGCCTCATTTCTTCAGATTTTCTGTCACTCAGTTAAGTCACTTCAGAGAAAAAGGTATAGCAAAGTAATAGTAATAAACGTTAAAGGTCGGATCCTCAGACAGTGCTATGAGACCTAGTCTGATTCGGACTTAGGACTCTGCTTTTGCTACACAGAAGCAAGAAAAAAGTCTCTTTCGATAGACAGTGATCACACGGTTGCAGACATAATTAATTTCCTTTGCTTAAATAGTCTTTTCTCTTTTATTTTTTTCCAAGAGATTTACCCAAGTGTGAAAATCCTTGCCGAAGTTTTGTGTTGCTGCTTCCAAGCTGTTCCCTCTGTCACCTTCACTGCAAAGAATGACCCTTCTATGAAGTATCCCCAGTAGTGTATGCTTTAAGGTCACCTAGGAAAGAGTTAGCTGTACATTAAGCTATACCTTGCTGATAACAAGATGGATTTAGAAAGTGATGAGAAATGACAGGGTACACATGTACGTTAAAGCAGATGACAGGAAATTGAAAACATTACTGTAACTCATTAAACATTGATTTTCCAGACACTTCTTCATTCTGTTTGACGAAAAAAAATGTTAACAGTAACAACAGCAGAAACAATTGGAAAGGAATGTGGTCTCATTTTGGAGCTGGGACTGAGAAGCAAGATCAGAGAGGATAAGAGAACAACTCATGAAAACTGCGAGTCCAGACACTTAATAGACAACTAGAAAGTACCAAAGTGTTATGCTGAGGATCAGAGACTAAAAACCAACAGAAAAATGGGCAGTTAGGGAATAACCTCTAGTTTTACTCTCCTCTTGACTTTTAATGGTTTTTTTCAGAGGTTTTGGACAGTTCTGGCTTAAAAAGAGACACCCTTCAGAGACTGAACTTTGCCAATTTACTGATGGAAAAACATGATTTGCCTTTGCCAATTTTCTAAAGCTTATGATTAAGTTTGAAAAGTTTTCTGCAGTTGAGGATTAAGCTCAGTCCTGTCCTGAACATTGATCCCAGCTCAGAGGGATATTCAGAGTCCTAGCCAGGACCAAATGCGGTTATTCATACTCCTGTTGATAAGCACTATAAAAAATATTATGGTTTAATTCCAGGTTTAATTTGAACACAAATTGGTTGAACTAATGCAAAAGGCTGCAAAGTCAAATATGTTCATTTTAATGAAACTTTCTCCTGAAATCAGTTAAGAATAGATTCCTTCTGAAACAAACCAATGTTGAACTTCACTAAAGATTTGGCTTTACACTCATTGAACAAATTAGTAATCTTCAGCAGCAGAGAGGAGTATCTACAAGACGATATGCAGTGGTTTAACTAAATTACTGCAAACAGGAGTGCAGACACCGGTTGAATTCTGGGGAGGATGGCGGCATTGCAAAGGGAAGAAGCAGCATGGTGAGTGGAAGGGCTGTGTGAAGTCAGGCCAGGTCACACATGGTGACAGAGCAGGGTGGGCTCATTGTGACAACTGTAATGGTACTAGGAGCTGGCTGTCTTGCTATCATTTGACACCACACATATTTGGGATCTCAGCCTCACACCAGGATTGATATACTGCATCCTGACAGCTGTTGTCTCATCCTTGTAAGAAGTGGCACAATTCTTGGCCATTCATGGCATGGATGAACTTAAAATTACTGTCCCAATGGCAATTATAAATTAGAAAGGATCAGGATCAGGACCAATTGTCTCATATTGAGGACTTACCAGTAAAAATTCTTTCTCTGCGCCCACCCTAAAACAGAGTGGCCTAGCTCATGTTGCCTCCTGGGAACAAGCTCTCTCTGTCTGCTTTTGAACCCCTGTCTAGGGACTGCCTGGGAGAGGACTACCCAGCACAAGCCAAACCTGTGCCATACGCAAGAGAATAACTAAATAGTATTGTCCTGGTTCCAGCTGGGATAGAGTTAATTTTCTTCCTAGTAGCTGGCATACTGCTGTGTTTTGGATTTAGGATGAGAATAATGCTGATAACACACTGATGGTTTAGTTGGTGCTAAGTACTGCTTACACCAGGCAAGGACTTTTTCAGCTTCCCATGCATAAAAAGCTGGGAGGGGGCACAGCCAAGACAGCTGATCCAAACTGACCAAAGGGCTATTCCATATCATATGACTTCATGTTCAGTATAATAAACTGGAGGGGAGTTGGCCGGGGGGCAGCGATCGCTGCTCGGGGACAGGCTGGGCGTCGGTGGGTGTGTGGTGAGCATTTGCATCACTTGGGTTTTTTCCCTGGGTTTTGTTTCTCTCTCTCTTATTGTTCTCCTTTTCATTACTACATCATCATCATCATCATCATCATCATCATCATTATTATTATATTTCAATTATTAAACTGTTCTTATCTCAGCCCAGAAGTTTTCCTACTTTTGCCCTTCTGATTCTCTCCCCCATCCAACCAGGTGTGAGGGTGAGCGAGTGGCTGTGTGGTGCTAATCCACAAGCATAGATGATTACGTGCCAGTGCTTAAGCCTATCTTTTGACTCTGTTTAGTTTATCAGTATAGGTGTAGTCTGTAGTGCCTGAATTGCACATCCTCCAAATATATATTAAATATGGATGCACTACTTAATTTATTTTATATATACCGTGCAGTAATGTTTCATTCTCCAATGCATACCTCCACATGCAGAGTGGAACAGAAAATATCTTTTTAGGGAGGAGGTTTGAAAGTACTAAATATATCACTAAAAGTGTGGTTAGAGATTTTTCGTCAAAACATTTTTTAAACATCTGAGCTCTCAGATTTTTTGGTAAGAAACACTTGTCTGCATTTTTTCATGTGTCAATGAAAACAAACAAAACAAAAAGAGATGCAGTTATCATACCTGCTTCTTAAAAATCTGGGTTTTTTACTCTAATATACTTTCCTTTTCTGTTTTTACTTTCTAGATAAACAACAAAAATAGTCAGAATTTCACCATAATTTAAAATTAAACAAATATTGTGAGCATTTCCTAAAACAATAGCCTTTCCCTCTGTGTGTGGACTACTTAGTCAGGGGTTTTACGGTGTCCAAGTTTTCAGATATTTGTGGTGTTCCTGAATGTTACTGCTGGCTAGGGCATAAGAAAAGATAAAAAAGACAAAATACTTTCTTCTTTTAAGTATTTATTTTTCTCTCCTTCAGAACGATACCTGGCTACACAGTATAGCAGCGCTCTTATTGTACTTGTAGTGTTCTGAGGATTCTTTGTCTCCATTGTAAGTGGCAACTTATGACATCTTCCACGCTAAAACTGCTGAGTTGCTGGCATATTGTTTCCTAGGTAAAATACACCTGAGAGTGAAATGGCAGCTAGGTAAGTCAAAAAGTGAGGAGATGTTTGCTGGCTTTTGTGGGTGACGCTGAGAGTACTGGTGCTCTGAAGCACTAGGCTCCTGGCACCAAATTTAATTACAGTGCAATTTGGAACATGTTCAGAAACTACTCGTATCATTGCAAGTTCTACACATGCACATATTTTATGAAAGCCTTGCCTGGGGCTATTCAGCATAATGATACTTTGAACTAAAAAGTAAACCCTTTTATCCAGAAAGAAAGGTGCGATATATTTTTTTTATTCCCCTGTCATTATCCTCTTTGGGTAAAGGCTGACAGGGAAGTTCCTGAGTTGGGTCTCCCAGTCGTTCATGAAATGCAGTATTTAATTCTTTCTGTTGTATACAGAGGCGTAGTCAAATCTACTTACCTACCCAAGGCCTCACAGAAATGTATTGTTAAAATCCAGTGTTCCAAATCCTGAGAATCTGCTCCTGCTTTTCTGGTCAGTTAATATTGCCTTAGCTATTTTGACAGTGCCATCAGGCAAAACAGGCACTTCCTTCTGAGGAAGCACTTTTTTATAACTCTTATATTCCTTTATAGTTATAGCTATATGAAACAGTATACTGTCATCTCTGAGGACCTGTGACGGGGTTAGAAATCACCTACAGTAGTGGCTGAACTTGGTGTAATAAATAACATGACAATGAGAATTCGCACTGGATGCATCAAATTATATTCAGATGGATCCTTCCATACAAAGTGAATTCCTTCTGACAAAGGACATCTAGAAGCGTACATTAGAAATTTTTTTGCTGCTTTATGAACAGGTGAGTTACGAAGTCTACTAGAAGAGAGTCAGTGATTAATCTGCATAACTAATGAAGTCATGCAGTTATTTCTATGCTAATGCAGATGTAATATAAAGCTGCGTAGCATGTTCAGTGACGAGGAGTACATCTCATACTTGACATCAGGTAATCTGGCAAGGCTCAGTTTCACCTCCAGGAAAGTTTTTTAAGAAAAGAAGAGTGGAACTGAATTTAAAAACCTTAGGAAAGAGCACCGTTAATGACTCTGACAACTCACTTCAGTAATGAATTTCCCTATACGCATAAATCCGCTCTCATTTGACTAATGATCAGCTTCGCTGTTTTGCGGTATGTTGCTCAGTGTTTTGTGATTTCATAAGCTCCAAAGCCAGGCACGTGCTTAAGTTCTTGCCCATTTGATACAGGCCACAGACTTGGGCCTGCATGACTTTCCGCAGCTGCAATGTAAGAAGAAGTCATGAAGTCTCAACAGAGAGTTTTTTAAGAGCAGACTCATCGTCCTGTGACAAACAGCTTCTTGCAGTCAAAGCAGCCTGCGAGCTAATGCTAGCCGCAAAATGGCTCTCTGGCAGCCTGCTTAACCGTGTCCTTATGCTACCAGCATCATGGCTTTTGGAAGCTTTGCCATATGTGGTGGGATGACCCTGGCTGGACACCGGGTGCCCACCAAAGCGGCTCTATCGCTCCCCTCCTCAGCGGGGCAGGGGAGACAAGGTGATGAAAAGCTCGTGGGTCAAGATAAGGACAGGGAGAGATCACTTAGCAATTACTGTCACGGGCAAAAAAGACGTGACTTGGGGTAATCATTTTCATTTATTACCAGTCAAATCAGAGCATGATAATAAGAAATAAAAACTAAATCTTAAAACACCTTCCCCCCACCCCTCCCTTCTTCCCAGGCTCAACTTCACTCCTGATTTTCTCTCCCTCCTCCCCCGAGCAGTGCAGGGGGACAGGGAATGGGGGCTGCGGTCAGTCCATCACACGTTGTCTCTGCCGCTCCTTCCTCCTCAGGACAGGACTCCTCACACTCCTCCCCTGCTCCAGCGTGGGGTCCTTCCCACGGCAGACAGCCCTCCATGAACTGCTCCAACGTGGGTCCTTCCCACGGGCTGCAGCTCTTCACGCACTGCCCCAGCGTGGGTCCCTCCCCGGGGTGCAGCCCCTCAGGAGCAGCCTGCTCCAGCGTGGGTCCCCCGCGGGGTCCCCAGCCCTGCCACCAACCCTGCTCCAGCCTGGGCTCCTCTCCCCACGGGGCCACAGCTCCTGCCAGGAGCCTGCTCCAGCGCGGGCTTCCCACGGGGTCACAGCCTCCTTGGGGCACATCCCCTGCTCCGGCGTGGGCTCCTCCCCGGGTGCAGGGGGATCTCTGCTCCCCCGGGGGCCCCCATGGGTGCAGGGGCACAGCTGCCTCAGCAGGGGCTGCACCAGGGGTGCAGGGGAATCTCTGCTCCGTGCCTGGAGCACCTCCTGCCCTCCTCCTGCACTGACCTTGGGGTCTGCAGAGTCCTTCCTCTCACATGTTCCCACTCCTCTCTCTGGCTGCAGTTGCACTGTTTTGGTGTGTTGCCATGTGTGTGTGTGTGTCCCTCTTCTGAACTATGTTATCCCAGAGGCGCTGCCACATTCACTGATGGGCTCAGCCCTGCCCAGTGGTGGGTCCGTCTTGGAGCCAGCTGGCATTGGCTCTGTCAGACACAGGGGAAGCTTCTAGCAGCTTCCCACAGAAGCCAGCGCTCTAGCCCCTCTGCTACCAAAACCTTGCCATGCAAACCCTATACACCATAAGACCCAGTATTCCATTTAGCACGTTAAATCTTAAGGTCATTAGCAATATCTCCTTTTAGAGAGCTTTTTTTTGTGTTCTGGTGCCATACCTGCTAAATAACAATGAGATGGTGTTTGGTCAGGAGCCAAGACTGACAACAATTCAGACATCCATGAATGTCTTCCCATAATAACACCCTGAGCCACTTGAGGTACAAGCAACAAAGATAACCCAGCTGCTGTTACTTGCTTTCGAAAGCTATAACCCTAATAAAATCCAGGGGAAGAAAGTAAAAGAGATTTGTTACTAGTGTTGGACTTATCCTCATCCACAAACAAAATGCCATGATGCTGAGACCAAGGTGAGGTCTGTCCAAAAAAAAAAAAAAATGCAGCCTGCCAGATGCAAGGGAAATCCTGAAAATCATTTCCTCTTTTGTTGGTAAACTATCCCTCATGGTTGCTAGTCCTGCTGTACCATCTGTTAGCTGCATAGTGACCTCACAATGCAAGTGACAGTAATGTAAAACAAGCAATAGAAGCATTAGTAAAGTCAGCCATTTCCAAAGTAATTTTACTAATATATAGAAAGTAAGTATACAAACAGCCTCCCTTCCCCTTAGAGCCTTTGCATGTTCTGAACTACCTAACTTTGAATGAACACCTTAAAGGGTTGTGAAATATTCAGTTACCTTTTATTTTTCTCAGTTGTTTTCTATTTTATTGCATCCCTTGGTTCTAGCCAGGACAGAAGAGAAATTGTTGAGATATCCTGAGAAAGGCTTTTATTGTGGTATTTTTATGTCAACCAGAAGGATCAGAAATCTAATAAAAAGGCAGCTCTTACCAGTATTTTCAGTGGGAGGGGAGTGTTGCTATATTTAAGTGTTCATACATCTCATTCATGTTCATACAGCATATTCGGACCTCAGCCACTTGTGAGGCTTTGAGTGCTAAAAAATAACAACAACAACACACTGCAATAATCAAAATAATAACAATAATAATGCCAGATTTTACAGATAGAGTCCATGAGGTCACGTCACATGTCCCTGAGAAGTATGCAAGCTGTGGATCATGCACCATGCTGTTGAGAAGTGAAGAGGATCATGGGGAGGACTCTGGCTTGGTGAGGTGAGGCGAAGTGAGGTGGAGTGAGCTGAATTAGATTACTAAAATCACAGTTTACCTCCAAGTGTTCACCTGAAGCATTTAAACTGTATTCGTAACTTCATCCCATCTCTTGCGTACCGCTGACCATCCCCCCATCCCTTTACTCCTCAGCACTGGCTGAACCAGTAAATAACCTCGACAGGTCCCAGTGGGGGCAAGCTCTGGCCTTGCTGAATTCAGCCATGGTTTTTTTGCAACTGAGCCAATAGGGCAAATTCATTGTTTCATGCTTGCTTTTCCTCCTTTGTTTTTCCTGTCATACATCATAACAAGAAAATGCTACACAATGGAAACATCTTTTCATGATGGCATGATTTATTTGACCTCAGCTGTGTAATAACTACAGGACTCAACCTTATCCAAACAATAGTGGACTCCTTCTAAGCAATGCGGCTGTACTGTCTCCAAAGAAATCAAAACAAAAAAGGTGCGTTGCCACTGCATACAAAGTCTATATGTACTCTGAGAGATGTGGTAGTCATCAAATTCTTCCCCCTCTACCACAGAAACAGCAGTTAACTATGCCTTTGCCATGGGATGCTTTTTATTTTTCTGTGTGCAGTCACTCCACAGTCTTCAGTGCCCCAGTTTGTACACAGTTTATGTATCTGCACAGATTTATCCTCATAATTCCTTAATTTTGTAGTTAACCTCTTCATTTAGCATGATGGAAATTGAGGCACAAAAGACGTGAACTTGTTCCAAGGTCACTTAGGAGGTCTGGCAGAGCTAGTAATAAAAAAAAATTCCTGTGCTCTAAATCTCCAAACTGTATGTTAAACCAAAAACCTTAAAGCCGCTGTTCCTGTTCTTGTGTTTATCAATTAACAAGTACAGTACAACTGGGATATTATAAATGAGTTACACATTTACTGATTACTTCATTATAAAAGTAACAGCTCACCATGTTACATCTCTAACTTAAAGTAATAGAAAGGACAATCCATGTCATATATGATAGCAGAGACTTTGCTTCCCTTATTTCCTCCTTCATATCGCTGCAAATTTTTTTCTTTTTTTTTTTAACAAATCAGTAATCCATGTGGGCAAAATTTCCACAAAATATAGATGGAAATTAAGCATTTTATTGAGATTCTAATACTAAACTCCCATCAGTGCCTGTGAAGATCTTCTTCCAAATGTCTTTGTAAGGTTTGAGATAATGAAGGTGTCACTGTAGATTTACAAGAAGATAGTATTCCGTGATGAACTTTATCTTAAAATAACTGTAAGCATAATTATCCAGCATAAATGAGCCTCCAGGGAATAAATTTTCTTGAAAGAGACTGCCCCTAGTCCTAGCACAAAAGCATCTTCAGCAGCCACAGTGTACCGGAAAAGGGATCAAGAATATGTTTTTCTTCTCTGTACCTGCCTTCAAGATATTAATGTTCTGTGCAAATAATGGCTGCAGGTGCCAAAGGGTTATGTACGAAATAAGCATTCTTGTTTAAAGAGCCAAATTCCATTTTCGCCCTTTTTTTTTTTTAATTTTCATCTTCCTTCTGATGCCGAGCAGACAATCAATCAACCAAAGCAGAACACCAGAGAGCTTCCAGCACAGCACCATACATGGGAAATTGTCATAAGTTCTTAGGGAAAGGAACAATTTAAGAAAGATCAGAAGAAAAAAAGTTAGATCTGGATATTCAGACACTTGTCCTGAAGTAATTAATATATATTAATTATAAGGATATGAACCTGGACCACTGTACTAACATGTTCTGGTGCTGTTATTCTTGCTGAGGAAAAAAAAAACATCTCCACAGGTTGGGAGAGGAGAAAATCATTCTCACTGCACTCCTTTCAAACAAGGACTGTGTATAGCCTGGACAGCAGAAAGATTCGTATCAATTACCTTGCCTTTCATTTCACTTCTTTCCTGGGAACTAAATTAGTGAGCAGGAGCTAAAGCTGCTCCTCGCTCCTGGAGGCAAACCCTCCGAGTGTCCCTTTCTGATGGCTGGTTCCCACAGCCCTGCCCGTCTTCAGTTAACAATAGTTAACAATAGATAAGAGATGAGCTGGTGCCCGTTCTCTTTGTTGACTCACACTTAGCAGGGCATATGAGAAATGGGGTGGATGGAAGTAGAAAAGCCTTCTCTGCCACACATTGCCCATGGGACGGTCACTGCATTCATCACCTCATCAGTACTCTGTTTGTAAAATATGAAGATATAAACAGTTTTCCTTCGCATAAACTGCAAGTTCTTCAGGTCAGGGGCAAGTACGCTGCACTTCAGGGGCTGGTCTTCAGTGATGTCTCTGGACGCTGCTGCACTTAGTAATCTGAAGACCACAATACGTTGGAAACTGCAGTTACAGATACCCCCTCTAGCCTATGACATCTTGTCTTTGCAACAAATGCAGTGGTAGCCATTAGTTTTGAAAACTCAACAGCATTTATGTGTGAAGACACAGAAGGTTATTGACTTTCTTTTCCCACCTTTTCCTTTTTTTTTTTTTTTAATGAGGATTCTTATGTTACGGAAAATAAACTTGATGTCTTGAATGCTACACTGGATTCAATAGGGATTCTTCTGCATAGAACCACTGTTGACAATCAGGCAGCAATCACCAATCAATTTGGTTTGTTTGGATATGTCAGCATTTTGTGAGGCGAGTAGAGCTTCCGAGAGAAAAAGGTAAATTGGCATACACGTTGCTTGAATACAGATTTACAGAGTAGGTAATGGGACATTATTAATAAAGGGGGAAAGTTCTCTGGGATGCAGAGTCTTACATTTCAACATGGTTTTCTTAAATGAACTTCTTCTTAGATCAGAGATGGGGAAACGAACTGGTGCTCCAACTGTCTAGAGGCTTGGCATGCTGGTTTGCAGTGGAATTTAAATGAACAAGTAGTTCAATCACAGTCTGTGAAAAGTGATCACACTGAAGCACCTATAATGAGAAAAGCTGTGCAATGGACTGGGATTCAATCTGCTTTAGGAGGTGGTTTTTTTGAGAGACAGCTTTCCACACTGAAAGCTTGAGCATCTTGTCACCTTAACTTTCACTCTGACACTACCTTTCAAAAATAATAACCAGAATTTTAAATGCTGAACTTTTCTGGCAACTGGTTTTTGTCCTAGAAGAGAAGGTCATAGTTCACCTTCTGGATTCTTCTAACTTTCAGACACACGGGCCAATAAAAATCAGTCAATGTCTTACAAGTAGTGCAGTCTTTCCACACAAACCTGATGTTACCTCTCATCTTATTTTAGCAAGATTTCTTCCCTTCTATCTTGTATAGTAAAATCAGAGACTGTGAGATCAGAAAAGCTCAAAAGGTGACAAAAATCCTTCTGTGGTGACTTCTTACCAGATCCATCTTGTTCAGTTAGCCTTGAATTGGGTGCTTTCCAACTCAGTATCGCAGATGGCCGTGTGCCATCCTCAGCACAGGTGAAATGAAGAAGGTGAACAAAGTCAGCTTGGCTTTGCTATTATTAAAGGCAGATACCAAGGAAGATTAAACTTAAAGCTGTTGTGTTCATCAGAGGTTAGACTCCTGTATTTCCAGTTCCGTTAAGTAGCACTTTACAAGATGTATTGCTGACTGCAATGGGATTCTGGGAATATCTGGTATCTAAGAAAATATTTTCAGCCAATTAATGCAACAGAACTTATTTGATATATAAAAATTAATCTCATTTAAGTTTCACTAACTAGAAGTTAGTCATGTAGTCTTACCCAGTCACCCTGTAGCAAATGGAAAGACATAGGCACCCCCGTAGAAGGATCAGTCATCCCATTTGCTATTTAGGGATGGGATGAATTGTCTGTGTCTTTCCATTGATTCTACAGGTAGTACACATGGCTGGTTCAGAACCGACACTTTGCTTTTAGGTTGTTAAACACAGCAGAGATGACTCTCGTGTAATTATCATTTGATATAGTCACTGCAGACTGCTCTTCAGTGCAGTCTTCAGTGCAGAGCAGTCTCTGAAGTCACTGCTGTAGCAGTTAAAAGGCTGCTAGAGGTGCAGAGCAGTGTTTGTGGCAGGGTCACAACCACATCTGTACTGTTCTTCTTACTCAGCCTGATTAAGCAGGAGTATCCCCCCACTGACCTACGCAGCCATCAGAAATGTGTGCCCCCGTGTCAGTCTTAGTGGCTTACTAATTTACTACTAGCATTCCTCTAAATGAGTCTTCTTTTCACAGCGCTCGTGCCAGCAAAAAGGGAAATTAAGTTCATGGGTATTTTTGCTCCCTTATTTTTAATATATATTGATCTGCACTGTTAAGATGACCAGCAACTGACAGATCTTCTGAGGATATGAGAAGCGCTGTGGCAAGATCTTACACTGTTGTTGCAACTCCTCCTCTGCTCAGGTTCAATACGGTTGAATGCCTGCTTGCTACAGTCCTGCTTATATTTTTAGGGGATCTCACTAAATTCTGGGCAAACAGGTGAGATACAGTAAAACTGCTAACTGTACATTAACTCTGCTCCTCAAATGAAGTTTTTCGAGTCTGATAGTGCTATGAAATAGATTGGAGCATAAATCCTCATGTTTTGTGATATAAACCTACCATTTACTGATGTAGGCTGGGAAGAAATTTCCCCTCTGGGCAACAATTATCCATAAGGTTGGGAGCTTGGGAAATCAGGTATTATATGAGCTCTGGTCTTCTATTGTATCAGCTGTGAAAACCAAGAGAAAGGCAATATTTGCTGTCAATCCCCCAAATGAGGTACAACCCACTAACAGATCAAAGCCCTGTAAAGCATCCGACCATTGGACATTATTTATGATTATAGATACACTATTGACTCTCTATACTTTTATATGCACTGCCCATGCACAAAAAAACTATGAACATATGCAACTGAGGAAGAGAAAGATATGAACTCAATGGTTTTGAAAACTAGTTTATTAGCCCAGATATGCTGTTATGCCAGAAAAATGTTGCTAATGCAGATAAAAGAACAACTGTAAAGCTGTATTTTGTAGTACTACAGAAAAGCTACAGAGGTAGCTTGACAGGTGGAAGAAATTAGCTGACTAAAATACATAAAGAAAATAAAATGAAAATGGGTAGTTATTTTCAATGTCCAGCATTGCTGCTAGAAGTCTATATTCTTTCTCTTTCAATAGAATTTTAGAATATTACAGTGTAGACAAGACCAAAGAAATCAGAGGATGAATATGTGATAAGAATATAAATTACATGAGGTTGAGGTTGGGAAAAAAAGAAAAACAAACCAAAACCCACGTGCTAAATTACCTGGGAAAAATAATAACAATTCAATGAAGTTATATAATAGTATGCCAGTAATTGATACCCTTGAACACCAGAAAGGTCTGAAAGAGATTTCGTAAGAGCAGCAAATGAGATGTGAATTTACAATGTAAAGTAATATAAATGAAGTTCAGTGCAGTTTTGTTACTCATTAGTAGGTGTATCATATAAGAGGTTAAAAAAATGCTATAACTCTTTCCCTTTCCACCCCACCAAACACATGAACAAAGATCTCTACCCACCTCTCCCTGTGTGAACCGAGCCAATGCAGAACTCCATTCGTTCTCCCCAAGAACTTTTTAGATTAATACACTCACCTGTTTGTTCTCTATTACCTTGGAGCCACGGCTTAGATGTTAAATGACATTTTTATGTTTCTATTTAAAACAAATACTCACTTTATGCTGAACAGAAAGAAAAAAAAATCAGATAATTGTTTTAATTATTTACTTCCTATTGAACCGTTTTTAAAATGCAGAGTATATACAAATGGGTAAAGTTGCAACTTGTTCATATTTGGTGATTTTCCATCTATTTTCCTTGTCTTTACTACTTCTAGCTTTTTTAAGTTCCTTCACTTTCAGAAAAATGATACAGTAGCAAAACCAATCTGAAATACAGTGCTTGATACCTCTGATTGATCAAAACCTCTTCTGTGTCCAGAAAGTAAAGTGTCAAAATCCTTGTGTTTCTTTATATGTGCCCTTTTAAAATTGGAGAGAAATGAGAAATTGATAAAGTATTAAAATGTAAATACAAACATTAAAAAAAAAGAGGGAAAATAAAGGGAAAATAAAAAAGGGAAAATAAAGGTTCAAACCAAATATAAAATTTGTAATACTGGGGGAAAAAAATACAACATTCTAGCTGCTTTATCTAAAAGGTAAATGTTATATTTTTTTAATAAGGTTTAATAAAACAACACAGAAAAACATTTTGCAAGTATTTATTTTCAGCAAATCTATTTTAAAAATTCCAGAAGAAAATCTTTTTGCTTGTATTAAATACTGTGGAAGCGGGTAAACAAAATATTTCTAATGAGTTTGATGAGAGCTGGACCGGGACCCCTTTCAGGAGGCTTTATTTTTCTTATTCTTTTTACCTTGCTGTCAGTAAACTTCTACTGCTATCACACTAATTCATCATCATTAGCAAGAGGACTATTCCAATCATAGCATCATACAATGAGGGTAAAATTTAACTCTCAAATTTTGTGTGATGTTATTAACACTACTGAATCTACTTTGGTAACGATCCCTAAATTGAAAACCTGAGAGGAAAATAAAATTTTAGCTGCAATTTATTTTTTATAGCACTTGCCCATCAGCAACCTGATGCAAATATTTTTTTCAGCAGCTAACACCGATCACTGTTATTTCATTTATGTGTATTTGTCTGATCACTTGGCTGCTGAGCTGCTGTCTGTCCATTCATAAATAACAGCAAATAAAGAGACCCTGAAAACATCGCAACACAATGAAGTCAATTGATTTTTTAAAATATTAAGTTCTTGCATTTGTTCACAGGTGTATGGATTTGCTTGACTACCCTGCTTATAAAAACAGGCTATTGTTGATGCACAAAGAAACTACAATGAGAAGAGCATGCCCATCATGTAATGAGTATGGCATATTGCTTCTCTAAGCATATCTACTCTGCCTTTGTATATTTCTGTTCACATGTATTCATGTACAGGAGTAGTAAAAATGAAGAGACAATTTCACATTCTAAGCTGTAATAATGCTGTTCTTTGTAACTTTGTTTTTTGGTGAAGTACAAATGAACTTGTCAGAAATCTCAGTTTGTAATTTTAGTTTCTGTTTTATTTTTTGGTTTCCCTTTCCCAGTAAAAAAAAGGAAAGCAGAAGTTAAATAAAGTAAAAAGGGAAATTAATCTCAATCTGAACTTTTCTGAAAACAAATCCAGCTTGCAAATATAATTTATTATTTGTGGGTTTCTGATGTACAATAGAAAATATATGGGGAGAGCTAAACTAGTAATTTATGTTTCTCTGGAAAATTTCCTGGACAAGCCTTGCCATGTTTTTTAACATATATATTATAACATTATAATATAACCTTATAATTGCAATTGAATGGATAGCTGTATATTAAAAGACTAAATTCTGGGGTTTTGCTTTTTTGATTTTTTTCTTAGGCTAATGAATTTCCTGTTTCTTATGTTTTTTCCATGAAATTTTCAGAAATGAATCTTTTATCTAGTTTGGGGGAAAAATGGAACAAGTTGCATCCTTTCCCTATGCTTTTCACAGAATTCTGAAAAAAAAAAAACAACCAAAAAACCCCAAACAATTATGTGACGTAATTAAACATATAATATTGACAATGCAATATGACATTTGACTAGAGTTGCATAGGGAACATTCATTTTATTTTCTAGTGCTTGAATTGTAATCTTGATATTACTTTACAGAAAGACAGATTATTGAGAATTTCAAAGCTGAGTTACATTTCATAGAAGTGTGAACAAGACAAATATTTTTTAAAATAGTGTTTGTATACATAGTAAGAGGTTAGTCTGTTATACAGAAAACTAAATCCCTGTATTCTCCATATGCTTTTGTAACCAAAAAATGTCCCAAAGAATAATTTTGGTTTCAAAGTCATCTGAAATGTACCAGCTCCAAATAGACATCTGAAACCTACGTGCGCTTGCAATAAAAATCTGTTTATAACAAAAAAATCTAACCACAGTGTTACAGGGGCAAATCACCTTTCATCCACAGGGAAGTCAGAACTGGCCAGTCACTCAAAATAACTTCACAGAAAAAGTGGCACATTTTGTATATTTGAAAAGTGTGTGAACTCTCTGGAGCTATCTGGCGTGAAATGCTGATGCAGAGGGATCAGAACTGCAGAGCAGTGAATGGCCACAGGGATGTGGGTAAAAGTTCTTTGCCATGGATAGGTTAACTCAGGAATTGAAGGCAGTCCTAGAGCAAAGCCAAAAAAGGAAAACACCAGGAGCTCTGACAAAGTTTGACTCATTCAAATTTTCCTCCTCATGTTTTCTGTGGAGGGTCAGATAAGCCAAAGTTCACATCCACATTTGAATTTTCCTCTTGCATTTCTGGCTGACTTGCGCTGAATAAAATTAAGTACTTCCCAACAAATAAAAATCCCGCTGTTCCCACAGGGAAGGAGCCATCAAGTTGCAGCCACTGAGATATACAAATTTACTGAACGCTGACTTTGTAAGCCCCTGTTTAGTTGACAACGCAACTGTGCAACGGTTAACTTCTGCGCAAATCACACGTGCAGACTGTGGGTTTAGCTGGCAGTTGTGCCGCTGCAAACCTGCCCAGTTTTACCTTGGAGGTAGAAGCGTCTCAGAAAGTTTTATTCCTCTAACAGCAGATCTTTAATTAAATAGAATATTGTAAAATAAATAAATGCATCTGTAAACATGCTGGAGGGCAGAAGGACATGTTTTTATTTATACGATTTTAATAAAAGATATGTTTCTAGTTAAATCCCTGTGAGTAATCTAATATATAAAATGCAGTACAAGAAAGTGGTGTCTGTACGCTACAGCTTTAACCAACTTTGTGTTTTCATTTCAAAAAGATTATTGCCTCCTCTTCTTCTTCTTCTTCTTCTTCTTGCCCCTTCCCCCTTTTCCTTAAATCCCTTTGGGTAGAACTTGATAAGCACAAGCTTTGCCTTCCTGGATCAGAAACAGGATTAGTCTGACAAGAGTCAAAGCAGGGCATGCAGAGGAATGTACAAAAAACCCCTTTGGGGATGAAGCTGAGAGGGGTTTTTCCCATAAATGTTGTCTACCTATTGTCTCTAAGTTAGACATTGCTCAGACTTGAAAAAAATACTCTTTGGTATCCATCCTACTAATTTCTGTCACAGATGTTCAAAATTTTTCTGACAGTCCTTTAAAAACCCCCTCTAGAGGGTACGTTAGCCGGTTAAGTATCTAATAACTTTAAGAACTGTGCCTAAATCCTTGGTCCCACGACAACGAATCCCACTATTTGTACTGTCTGTGCAAAAGTGTTTTTCTTCATCAGTTCGTTTTTAGTTAGCTCTGTTTCATCTAATGTCTCCGTGGTCTTGATTACTGCCTGGAAGAACATCTGTCTACCTATTTCTGGCTGCTTCTGTGAAATTGTTCTGCTGTGCGCTGGTGGCACAGGGCTGTGGTGCAAGAACCGCATAGACCTACCCAAGTTAAGACAAACCGAGTGCAGGCTTCAGGGTTCAGCTGGTTCTCCTGTAACGCTTCATGCGTGCAGATGTACTTCACAACAGAGTAGTACTAGGACGGTTCCACTCAATACATTATGATGTCTGGCTTCGAGGAATTCACAGTACACTGAGATGGCTGATTCTCTCTCCCATTAAATGTATGAAAAAGAAGCATTTATTTTCCTGTTGGTTCAAATATATCCCCCCTCTTTTACTTTTTTCCCTTTTTTCTTTTTTTAACATTGAAAACTTTTTATGGATATTGAAATTGCCCTTGGTTTCACTTACAAGACACAGTTTAGACTTATTTTTCCTGCTGTGAAAACAAAGGGTTATAATACTTCACAATCTTAACTGCAGCAGGAATGCCTAGCTTCCCACTGCAATACCAAGCAGACCTTTCCCCAGGATCACATGCTGTTTAAAGTGTTTCATTTTCTCCTGGTACAAGCAGAAGCCTCATCAAAACTGTGAATTTCAGATAAGCTTTTATCGGACTTTTGCTGTAACCATCTCAGAAATGAGCTGTCATCAACAAATTTAATCTGTCTCTGGCTGCCTTAATTGTTAGTACTGTTTCTGCCAAATCCTTCACAATCCTCATAGCATGGAAAGTTTCTTTGAGACTTTTAATTCAGTCAGCAGAGATTGCACATGGTATTTATTTTTTCATATTTATGACTCACACATTTTAAAAGGTGGAGGACCTTGCTTGAACAGTTGAATTAGGGAAATGCAACTGCATCACTAGTATTAAATACTGAGCTTGAAATGTGCAGCTGAGAGGGTTTTGGGAGAACCCTGCCGGCAAGAATAAAGCTCTGGAAGATATTTTACTTTATTTGGAGTGAGGATAAACAGAAGCAGATTTTCTTTAACACTGTGTGTCATGGAATTTTATTAGTGTCTACAAATAATTGCAAAGCAGCCCCAATGTTAAGCACGCTGAAGGACAAAAAAGATGGCCTTAACGCTTAAAGTTGTTGCAGGAGGCCTCAGCAGAACTGGGTTGAGGCGCTCGCTTTGCCACAGGCTTTCTCTGTGACCTTGGGCAATTTACTTTGGCCTGGATTCTCAGAGGGTTTGGGGATATAACAGCCTTTGGAGTCTGTGGGAATTAGGCGCCCAAGTGCTTGTGCATGGCTGACCCCGAGTGCCTGGTCCTACCCATGAGCACTAATTACTACTGAACTTTAGCTGCCAGTTGGCTGCCTATCCAGCGAGCACTGAGAGATCTTCCTACAGTTGCGATTCGAGTCTGACACTCCCAACTGGGGATTTTTTAGGTATCATCCAAAATTCCTTCACTATTAAGCTCCTCTTACAAAACATTTATCCATATGCTAAAGATCATATGCACTAACTAAACCAAAAGGGATTTGTCTTCCTTTCCTCCAGTGAGCACTGTGAGAGTGAACTCATGAATCTAGAGCTAACTAGGTGATGTGTACTGCACAACTAAGTAAACGGAATATGCCTGTATATATATAGCAGTGAGAGACTACGATTACAGCTCTGGACCTTCCTGACATAACACACATTTTTCTGGTTAACTTAGGCATTCATAGCACCTAAGAAGTTGCTTCATGATAATAGCAATTACAAAACCTTCCTAGGCAGGCTGTTCCACATACAGTTAAGCACTGGAAGAAGACCTCTTGAATTGCTATCCCTGAACAGTTTTAAAGTTAAACAAATATCTCCCAAAAATGTATAGGTGTCGTGGCTTAGCCCCAGCCAGCAGCTCAGCACCACGCAGCCGCTCGCTCACTCCCCCTGCCCCGGTGGGATGGGGGAGAGAATCGGAGGAGTAACAGTGAGAAACACTCCTGGGTTGAGATAAGAACAGTTTAATAATCGAAATAAAGTAAAATAGTAATGATAATAGTAACAGTGTAATAATGATAATAATAACAATATACAAAGCAAGTGATGCACAATGCAGTTGCTCACCACCCGCCGACTGATACCCAGACAGTTCCCGAGCAGCAATCGCTGCTCCCTGGCCAACCCCCCCCAGTTTCTATACTGAGCATGACGTCATATGGTATGGAATAGCCCTTGGGGCAGTTTGGGTCAACTCTTCTGGCTGTGCCCCCTCCCAGTTTCTTGTGCACCTGGCAGAGCATGGGAAGCTGAAAAGTCCTTGCCTAGCATAAGCAGTACTCAGCAACAACTAAAACATCAGTGTGTTATCAGCATTATTCTCCTACTAAATCCAAAACACAGCACTATGCCTATTACTAGGAAGAAAATTAACTCTATCCCAGCTGAAACCAGGACAATAATATAAAGTCTTTGACTAGGAAAGGAATGGCTAGGTTATGTCAGTATTAGTAAAACTGTGATTCATGGACAACAGAGGTTCATTAGGCACCAATAAACAGTCCTAGCTGATGACTGTAGAGAGCATGTGATGGGAAACTATACAACAATAGAATTAAATTTATATAATTCCAACAAACTAATTTGCTGAGTTTGGCCTCTTTCTCTTTACTATTTCAAATGGTTGACATTTGTATTTCTTTATTTTTGTGAAACTTGTTTTCCTGTATGAGGATCTTGCAGAGTCCACGGTAATTTGTTTTTACTTTGAATGTGTGCTTGTTCATTTGGTTGTTTGCTTTGGATAATTACATCCCTCCTGCCATATCATTCCCTTTTGTAAACTATGGGAGTTACTAATACAGCATGATTTGCAAATTCAGATTATTCTAAATGAATATGCAATTTGAAATTCACTTACTGCAATTTCAAGCATCCAAGTTTATAATATGCTTTTGCATTCATGCCAATAAAGATCAAATCTGAATGCTCAAAAAAGTGAAGACAAAAGGATACTTCTTCAATTCTTCCATCTGATTGGAGCCTTTTATTTTGATCTTCAGTGACAGCTGTGTCTGATCCTGCCCCAAGTTTTATGGCTTTAACTGGATTTCTCCTGTGAGAAGTTTGAGACTAGTAAAGGTGATATTCCAGCCCTCCCAGCTTGGTTAAGGCAAGCTCTAGAATTCTAAGAATTGGAAGGTAGAATCAAGCATTTTCTGTTCTGACCCATTTAAAAATGTAAAAATTCAAGGCAAAAACAAACAAAGTGAAAATTAGTATTTCATCTACATATTTTTGTTCTCCCAAAACATATGTGACTTCATACTTACTATGAAAGTCAAAAGGAATTTTGTCTTCAGATCCAGCAGATGAAGGGAATGTCCTAGACACCACTGATGAAATCAGTCATCATTTCTGTCCCAGCAGGAAATTATTCCTATTCCTTAAAAGCAGTTCATGCCTTCTCTTCTCCAAGATGTTAGGTTATCTGGGCTGTAGTGCAATCTTTCATGATCCTTACTAGGTGATAAACATGTAGCGTACATCCTATGAAATTCATTAATCGATATGTTATGAATTCAGTCATAAGATGCCTCTTTTCTCAGAACATACAAATATTGAGACACACAATTTAAGCAACTGAAATACTTTATGTGTGAGTGAAAAGATGTAATAAATTCCACTGCAAAATTTCCTGAAAGCAGAAAAGTGTCAACAGTTAATAAAGTCCCAAAGGAAGTCATGTCCAGTGAGTGGTTTTAGTAAACTGTGAAAAAACCCCAGAGGAATGACCTAGCAATTCGGGGTTCTTGATGTCACAACAATCTCTTACTGATATCTCACTGATATCTCTATATTAAAATTTTTTTTGTGGAAACCTGCTGACTGTACCTAAACTGTCCCATTCAATACCAAAGTCAGTAGGAGTCTCTTCATGACTTCTTCAGGCTGTTGCTCAGAATCATAACACTGCATCGCATAGTCTTTCATCCCTCTTCTATTTCTTCCAACTCATCTGCCTGATTGTCTAGGCATCACGGAATACTGGTAATGCTTTTGTGGCATTCCTTACATATTTGCATCAAACTCTACACAGTCAGATCTGGGAAGTCTGGGCCTCTGTCTCCTAGAAGAGAAAATAATGGATGACCCTAAAAAAAGCTAAACAGGGTGACAGAAAAGGCAGAAAAATATATTATAATTGGATGGAGACTGAAATAAAATGACCTGTGCCATAACCAGTGTTATGCCTCCAGGTCCTGATTTCCCAAATCATCCAGATGGGGAAGCTGGCCAGGCCCACCATGGTTTCAGTCCTGCTGGATTGCCTGTTTTCATTCTGTGAAAATCAGTGTGCAGAAGGGAAGGAAGAGAGTGAAAGCACTGGTACAAATTCAGGTCTTGTTCCAACAGAGAGGGAGACCACAGCCAAGATGTACGTCCTTACGCAGAGCCCAGAAGTGTTCCCAGGCCACCCTGTAGAGGCAGAGCCTGTTTGTACCAAATGTACTGTTCATATGAGAAGGCTTAATGTCACTGACAACAATAGTCCTTGTAAACCATGTACATGAGGAGCTACAACGTACTGATGCGCACTGCAAAAGTAAGAATTCATAAATATAAGGCCAGCGGCGTATATTATAATCTCTGGAATAGTGCTGGCTAGGAAACTTCCTGACTTTGATCCTGCTCCAAGTCCAAGAGCACGTCTTTCTGTGGACAAAACAGAAAACAGCTAATCTTCATTTAAAGATCTCCACCGAATGAGAATCCACCGGAACCTTAAGCTGCTCTGTTGATTAATTAGTTTCATTGTGTGCTTTTAGACCGTATTTCTTGTGTGAATTGGTTACAAAGAGTGAAGTTACACAAACTAGACAGCAGAGCACTGACCAGCATGAAACATGTTTTCACTTCCTCAATGCTGTTCCCTTTCACAGAGCAGAATAGAAGCCCCCAAGCCCTCCTCAACTCAGAAGGATGCCCAGATGTCCTGCACCTCATGCACGGGCAGATCATCAGATGCATTATTGACATTTAAACACTGAATTGCCACTTCTCGCCTTTCTGAAGATATTTATCTCCTAGGTTCTAAAATGATAATGCAAGCAATGAAGCATTAAAGGAAATAAAATATAATAAAAGCAATTATTTGATGGTGTCATTTTTAAATAAAATCTTAATCTAAGGATCTCAGCTTTCCACTTTTATAAACCTGTTGGCCGCCTGTAACTTCTTTTACCATAATATCCAGTCAGTCCTTGGTGACTTAATTCTATTCCATTCTTTTTTGAGTCCCATCTTCCTGGTTTTTGTTTTTTGACAATGCAACTCAGAAGTTTTCATGCGTCTCCTTGACAGATACAAACATTATTCCCATTGTGTCCTTACTGAATGAAAAATTTAAAGTGCAGAGCTAGCATTGGAAGATTGACTGGATTCTAAATGAACTTTCTGATATCAAATATAAAACTAGAGGGAACAGAGCACCAGTAATGAAGTGAAATACAAGGTTAAGTATTGGAAACTAATTAGTGAGTTCATCAGCAACAACTCTTTGATGGTCTGAACTGCTTCCAGAAAGATAAGGGTACATTGTTTGAGAAAACAATTAAATCCCTTCCCATACTTGCATAGAATTATTTCATATTCACATGCAAATCCAAAGACACAGATACATTCAAAATACTAATGCCGTCTATATGCATAGATTGTGTTTCTCCTCTTGTTTACACCACTATGAATCAGAGGTAAATTAACAAGAGGTCTACAAAATAAAATTGCTGCAATACTAAGGAAATTCAGACCATCTCTCTCCGTCTTTCATCATCCTTATTATCAGCAGTAACTTATTTGCTATGTACAGATCCTCATTATTTTGGATATTGCATGAACACATAACCAGACTCAGAATCTTTTATGAGAAGAATTCAGTCACCTGTACAAACAGGTGGACAGACAGACTATCCATCATCTTTCTACCTATCCAGATTAACTTTTGTTCTATATCAGTGTGACTCTACTGTAGTTTCCAATCATTTACACAACAAGCTCCTTTCCTGTTTTGCTACTCAGTGGCAAAGGACAGGACTCCAAATCCAAATTCTCCATGGGGGTTTCATTGTGTGTTCAGGAATGAGTAGCCTGTATAGAGCAAGTAGCACCACGTCCTTTCTTCCCCTCTCCAACTAAACCTGTTGGCTCAACCTAGTGATTAAGGAAGCAGGCTGACAATAAGAAATGTTGATTTTCTGGAGATCAGTCCATGTTAGAGTTGCTTCCAGGCTGCTCTACCCTTCCTCTTTATCCGGGACCCCATTACGGATGAGATAGAGGTATTGAATTGGAGTCTGGAGCAGCCAGGATCCCTGCCACCATGATGATCCTTGGCGTACAGGGACAGATATTGCAGCAGGAGTTGCTGCTGCTTCAGGCTAATGCTAATAGAGCTGACTATGTGCCTGCGGCAGCACACGCTCCTGCAGAGACCCTGCCACAGCTGTCACTGCACAGCAGCAGGGGTCCCGGCCTCCAGCCGCCAGGATCCTATGCTCGCTGAAGTCACTGGGATTTTAGTCCCCAGCTGATTTTCCTCTCTCGATTTAGGAGAAAGCACAGACTCATTGAAGTCACCTTCTCTTGCAGCCTGCTATTCTACACCATTTTGCATTTCTGCTTTTCCTCCCCACGATGGGACCAGTGTGTCACTGACTCACCTCTGTGGTGCCACTCCGATGGCATGGGCTGGGATGTGAGCATAGAATGGTCTCAAATTCTTCCTTTCAGGGAATAATGGGCTGTAGAAAAGGCTTTATTGTTCCTGGGATAATGCTATGTGATGACTAAATTTGGTGAGGAAATGGCCATCCAAGCATTACTGTAATAATGCAAGCACTCATTTATTTGTCCTTTGATGAGGTTCCAAAGAACCTAATCAAGTTAGAGACATTTTATTGTTACTTCTCCTAGGCAGGATTTTGACAACTTATTTGATGTTTAAAGCTGAATGTTTTTAACTGTTAGTCTGGTTTTTGTTTTGTATTTTTTGACTCAGTGAAAAATGAGATTGACTATAGCCACATGATTCTGATCTGCAACACATGCTGAAAAAATTGTGTAGTTTTCTTGCACCCTCTTTGCACCTAAGCAATCAAGACGGGAGATTGTATCTGCGGGTAAGACTGGCATTTATATTGACTGAGTGTAGTGGGTTCAAGAATCTAAGCTGAGACTCTTGCAGAAGTTCACAGTCAAAGTTCCCTATATATTCAGTATGAAGAAACATGCACCAGCAGGGGAAGATTACAACATTAGGTATTAAATGTCTAAAGTAGCAAATAGTGGGAATCCTCTCTGCCTTGTCCATCTTTTCTCCCAGTTCCATACCACGTTCTTCTGGGAATCAGAATTAGAGTCCCAGGCTCTGGGAATCAGAAGAAAATGGTACCACACAAGCAAATAGGATTTGGGGTCAATTTCTGAAGGATTAGTGGTGTTCCACACGCCTTTTTCCCTTTCCAGAGGAGATCAGTTGAAGACAGCCCAAAGTAAGTCACAGGAATTTACTCATCACACTGGCTAGTAAAAAAATCACTAATAGTAGAAGAAGTTCCTGAACAAATAAGTCTCTGAATTGCAAAGATACCTCTGAATCAGTGCCCTCAGGGCACATCTTCCCTGTAGGGCAGTGTCACAGTGCACTGTTTTATCTATATTTTGTGAAAAGCTCAAGGGTAACTTTACCCCTTTTCATATATTGGAAACAATACTTTTTCCATGACGACGTGTACCAGTAAAGTCAATACAATTCGGGTCCAGTTTTCTGAATTTCTGTATGAGGCCTTGAGCCAATTCCAGGCAAGCAGCCTCTCAGACCACCTCAGGTGCCGAAACTTTCTAACATATTTCAGTGCACTGATCAATAGGGTTCTTTTTCCCTTCCTAGCCACACAAGTTGCACAAGGTGAAAAAAATGCCACTGAATTAATATTTATTTTGCAACATAAAAGAGTCCAGCAATATCTACAAATGTTCTAATTAATTGGGATTAATTTCATGTGTAAAGTTTGGCTCTGAAGGTGTTGATGGAGTAATACATCAAAGAGGCTTCACCTCTGTAAAAAATCAATGCTAAGGTAACCTTGATTACTGTCTCTGTTGATGTCACACATAACACTAATCAGTCATGGTTTGCACTGAACACTATTATGAACAAATATTATTTGTTCTCTTATTGGCATTTTTGAGACCCTGGGATAATATTCGCTGCAGCTCTCTAAGAGGAGGTTTTCACCTTAGGGAAATTGTACAGGTTGTTCAGGAGCATATGGTCTGAGAGAAAAATGGAATGAATCTGAAAATCGAAAATAAGGGGACATACACTGCCATCTAACAAGGAAACACTTGCCTTCCTCCCTTTCCTCTCTTCCTTCCCTCCCTGCCTCCCTTCTTCCTTTTCATCTTTGATCTCTTTCTCCTCCCTTCTTTCCTTTTCTTGCCCTTTCCCCACTTTTTTCCCCTCTTTCCTCGCCTTTTCAACCCCAACTCAGAACTAGAAAGTACATTTAAAGCAGTGGCAGATTTCTGGAGGGAATGCTTTGCAATACAAGAAGGAGATCTCTAGAGATGCTGGGTCTCAAATACCTGACCTGTGGGATATCCAAGCCTAATACAACCAAACAAAACCTCAGAGTGAAAGCACCTAGTTCACCTTTAATAAGGCTCACTATCGATTTTTGTGATTGTTACTTTTATTCTTCAGAGCAAGCAAACATCTGCTACCCAGCTCCTGCCCTCCTGTCCCCTCCTTTTTGATTATTCTTAATACTTTTCAGGCCCTTAGGACTCCCTCCTCTCACCCCTCAAGTTCCTGTAACTGATTCAGTCCCATTTATTTCAGTGTGGCAAGTTCACGCCACTTCAAGCAGCCCCTGAAAACAATTTCTGTATTGATATAGGCTTCAAGGTATCTTGGATCAAGCTTTAAAGTAGTGTCAGGAATGAATCCACATCTTACCTGAGCTCTCCGCAAGGTACCTCTTGACTGAGATTGCATTTAAGTGACAGTTCTCCCTCCCTGGTCCTTCTTCTTGTCTTGGCAGGCAGCCTGACCAGACAGTAGGGCTGAATCCACATGATGGTACAAGCACTCGCTGTGCTTTGTCCTGCAATCCTGTTCCCCTGGTTGTCCATGCTGAAGAGCGGTGTGGCTTCCTCCATCATTTATCCTCCTCCTTGCAAAAAACTGGGCAGGGTGAGGGGCAGTGCACGAGCAAGTGTCCTCCCAGTACTGGTTCAGGCTTAAATAAAATGCACATGCAAGGAGTGGGATTCCAAAACAAATTTGCTCTGTTGTATAGGCAAATCCTCAGTAGATCAAAATTATAACTAAGTTATTCCACCTCTACTCACATCCCATCTTCCTTTTTTCCCCCAGATATTCTCTGCATGCATTCCCCCAGGGTTGAAACCCAGTTTAAGCATTTTTGTCATGAGAACAAATGACAGAGGAGAGAAGTTTGCGATGGCCTCTTATATTTTTCTAGTTTAGATGGAATAAATAAGCTCAAGATAGAAAAATATCTTAAGATGCTTCTGTCACAGAAACAGTCAAGCACGACTTATGGATTTCAGCTGATGGAAAATATGCTAAAAAATTCATCCTGATTTTTAGATACAGTCTGAGTAACAAGTGTTTATTTACCAGTTAGAGAATGGGGCTTTAGATCTCCTGTACTGGTTCTGCTTAGTATAGCAGATGGTACCCCTATCGTGCAACACTGTTTTCAAACCCACATTGAGACAACCTCCTTGTTTCAATCCATGCTACATCTGTCCCTGAATAGGATGAATTAACCACAAACACACAAAGAATGAAAACAAATCTCATATCAAAATTGAGTGGATATGAAAAACATACACACTCAAAACATGCCAGATTCCTTTATTTAGAATAAAGCATGGCATTACAGTCTCTTATTTTGTCAAGTACTTCTTCTTGGTGAGGAGGAAAGGGTTGGTCTTCACATTTAATTTTGATTTGTGAACGATGATCATTTCCCTTGCATTTGTCAAAACACCAGCCAGCAGTGAGAGGGGGTGGTAAAAGTACGGGAAATAAAGCGTTTGCTGACGTTCCCAGGATCCAAGGCGACTGGTCAGTCACGGATGGATGCTTTGGGCTGGCAGCCTGGCCACAGCAGATGTTGCTCTGGACCCTGGCTCACTTCCCAGGTCTGGGATGTCATCTGGCTTATCTAGTCAGGCACCTTTTCTTCACCAGTCTTTTTAAGACTGGGCAGAGCTAGACAGGCTGTCTCCTCTCATCATGCTGATAACCATGCAGTACAGTAGATCTCAGAGCCAGGTGAAAAGCAAAGAAAAAGACAAATGAACACACAAAAAAAAGGAGCAAAATGATTGGGAAGGAAAGAAAAGAAGGAAAGAGGAAGTTCATTTCTTTGTTGATTGGTGGTAAATACCCATACTGTGTCACTGAAGTCATAACGTTTAGAAAGATGTGATGATGCATGAGGCTAAGAGTGAGCTGGGAACATGGAAATTTTGTTTTGGCCCATCCAAGGGAATTTTCCATATTCCTGTAATGCATGCTTTTTTTCAAAGATGTTAATTAATAGGCAAGGTCTCCAAAATAAAAATACTCCCCCAATATATTAATTTAAGTCTAATTATTTATCTTTTTGTTTGTTCATTTGTTTGTTCTAGTCGTCCAAATTCACTTCTGCATTTTTTGTCAAACCACCCCCCCCCATTTGTTGGGATAAGAGAATTTACTGCTTTTTAGACTAATGCCTCCTTTCTGACAGATAAGATTATTTTAGGGGAGGCCTGTGAACCACCGGTGTTACAGCACCTTCTCTATTGTGTCAGTGCTTGACTGATCCCTTGATTGCTTTGGGATCAATTAAAAGTGTTTTGCTTCCTTTCCCTGGGAAGGTAAAGCAGTAAGAACTTGGAGATGGCACCCAAACAAACCTCCACACTTAAAGGCTGGTTTCTGTGAAATACAATTTTATTCTGAACTCCCCACAAATGTTTTCCAGTTGAACAAGATTTGAAGAGAAATTATCTGTAGTGAGAGAAAAAAAAGTGCAAATTGAAAGACTCCTTCATTCTAATTTCTTAGAAGTTTTCTCATTTTTCAAGCATCCTAAAGGTGATAAAAGTTCACCTTGTGGTCTTCCTTGTTGCCGTAAAAAATGGAAAAAGTTAACAGCATGCAAGGTGACATAGTAACAGACCTGATGTTGTACAGGCTTCTTGAAGAGCAAAACTGCATTCAAATGTCAACAAGGACCAAGCATAAGACCTTCAACCTATTCCTTGGTGAGAGAAAAGAATAAATCCTTTTTGCCTTGCAGGTAAGTGAATGTTCCTTTTTTCTGTTGCTGGGCAGTCTAGCTGCTTTGGGGTTTTGGCTTGCAAAGCCCTGTCTGGGGCAGCATGCGGTCATTAGACAGCAGCCTTGCAACTTCTAAGTAAGCCCAACTTCTCAACCAGTTTCTGGACAGTTGAACCATAAGCTTACAATTGGCTGAACCTGAAAAACAGCCTTAGAAAATCAAGCTGGCAGGACTTAAAGGAATCAACAAAGGCTGGCAAAACAAAGATTTGGGTGGTTTTTTTGTTGTTTTAGGGGCTTTGTTTGCTTGTTTGTTTTTTATGGATCTCTGTAGGAGGAATTCAGTTTGTTGGTATTCTTCTGTTTTTAAAAGCATGACAAGAAAGAAAAACTGGTCATGGTGTCTGAGACAGCAGTGGACATGACAACAGAAAAGGTGACTGGGAAAATGGCTTGCTGCGGAAGTTTCAGGGCAGGTGTTATGTTCAAATAGTTACTTAAATGAAGTTAAAATATTCCTTAGACTTAGAGATGTAAGTGGACATGAGCATGGCAGAAAACAGGATACAAGAAAGACGAAAAAAAGTAGTCAAAAGTGAAGAGAAGTGCTCATGGCATCTAATTGAAGATGTCTACAAAGTAGATATCACCATCAGAACCAGTCATTCTAGGTTCTTTCCACAGGCAATAAGAAGAAATAGGCACTTTGAGCCAGAGAGTTCTGTTAAATCTCTCTTTTAGGACAAGATGCATGACGCCCTTTAAAAATGCTTGGTTCCTTCCACAGACTATAACAAGAATTTCACATGTTTGTCTCAGCTGTGTATATGTACACTGAAAGCAGCAGCAGCTAGGTGAATCTCACCTTACTGAAGAAGTTGAATGGGAAGGCAAACTCACTGGGTGTGTCCACATTAGTGATTTAGTGCAAAGGAGAGATTCTTTTTGACATGACTTTGATGTGCATCTATACAAGGAGTCTTATGGAAACAAACTCTAGTGCCCAGCTGGTGTGGGCAAAATTGTTTCCCTCTCAGTGCAACCAAAACCGAAGTCACATAGCAGGGCACCATCTGAAGCTCACCACTTGCAAGGTGGATGGATGCAAAAAAAAGGGCTCTAAAAGTGAGCTCTGAATATGCATGCAGCGTGTGTGATTGGCAACTGGCACAGACTTCATTGACAGTAGAGACACAATGTGGACACGCAATCTCGAGACCATAACAGATCACAGCGCATCAAGTTGCAGTCCTTCCCTCTTCACAACATACCATGTAATATAAACATAACCATAGAAAACCCTGAACAAAGAAGACAAGGCAGAGACCTATGTGTTCATATAATGTAGCACAGGGGCAGGGACTATAACCCCTCTGAAGTCTTGCACATTTACCCTCTGTAACTTTGCATCAAACCAAATTTATTCTCACTGTATTGAATACACACAATTAACTACAGATCACGAATGGAAGATCCAGATCATCCTAAAAGTATAATTCTCTGTATCTATTTATAATCAACCAGCACTATCATAAACACATAGATACTGTATACATGCCAAGACTGTGTGGCATTTGCACAATAATTTCAATGATTTCAACAAATATAAACGCTTGACAAACATATGAAGTAGTGTTGATCTCCACATGCACAAGGGACATGATAATGATTTCCAGATGCCCAGCTGGAATTACTGCTCCTGCTAAAACTAGCCAGCCAAACACTTCTCTAATCCTCTGCACTTACTAAAAAAAATAATAATAATATTGAAATACCCTTGAAGTCAGCAGTCATAAATTGATTGAATATGAATTAAATGGAAAATAAGCAAAAGCAGGTCTTCAGCTGGGTTACTCAATTTCAAAAGGGAAAACTTTGACAAATTACATGAACAAGCAAGTGAAGTCAATGGAAGCAAAGAGTTCAGGGGCTTGCAGTGTGACAGATTCCTCCAAACTCTTTAAGTCAGCAGTGAAAAGTTATCTGAAACTTGCACATCAAGCAAGTGAGAACAAAACTTTCAGGAAAGGTTTCCAAATGTATTTGGATGTATAGCCACCTCAAAAAGGACATTAAGAGTAAGCATAAAGCCTACGAGAAACCGAGGGAAAAAAAAGATTGATCAGCAAATAAAGGTACACCTTAGAGGTCACAAAGTATAGAAATAATGTAAGAATTGCCAACAGCCCAGCTGAGTTAGGCCTTTCAAAGTATATTAAAACAAATAAGAAAAAAGCTCTTCAGTCACATAAATAAAAAAGGGAGCAGCAAAAGTAGTAACAGTATCATATGCAGCAAGGTTGGGTAGAGATAAGGCAGTATATGTCTGGTTGTAAGTATTTTAGGCTCATTTTCCAATAAAGGATCATTGAACAGGCAGGAGAGTTGATGAAAATGAAAGCACAGAAGTCAAAAAAAAAGTGTTTATATGCAAGAGAAAAGCAAACAATAGTTTATATAAATAAATAAAGTAATTAATTCTAAATTAACCCCTACTAGTTAAGTATTCTGACTACAGACTAACATTACTAAAGAGTAACAGTTGTTCTCTCATTTTATAATGTATAAATTATCTGCTCCTCAGTGACAAAACTTCAAAGGCATGAGAAGATATCACCTATCTTACCCATTCCCCATCTAAACGAGTTCATGTTTACCCTGGGAATTAGGACAGTCTCTGAGAGATGATGGGATTTATACCTCTCTTGGCACAAAGGGACTTGGTATTACTGAGACAGAGCAGATGGAGTTCACCTCTGACTAACTTAGGAGAGGTAGGGTTTGCCACGTCTTTCTGCTCGTGGTGGCCCAATCAACAGGTGCTCCGTTAAGCTCAATTTTTATATCACATCATTAGGTTTAAAACTGAGTCCCTCAATTCTGCCCATGAAGCTGTTCTAAAAAAAGCAGAGGCAATTGCATCTTCTCCTTCTTGTGCTCCTAACTTTTTTCAGCGCGGGGGTTCTGGCTCTAACAGGCAATGTGTTCCTTAACTACTTACCATGGAAACTGAGGAGAGAGACTGCAGATTCCTCAGTATCTTCAGCCTTTCCTTTTTGTCCAGTTTGTTGTACGCAAAAACTGAGATTCAGGTTTCTGAGTGTTACATGAGTTGAGGGCACTCAATGCCAGTCTGAAGTACTAATTCTCTTCTCGTGTTCTGCATAGTGAATAAGGTAGAGCACACAGATAGCAAGCAAACAGTAGTACACTAATGTTTAGATTAATAGACCTTTATGCAATAATCAGAATCCAGGATTTTCTACTCATGTATCCTAAATTTTACATTGCCTAGACACGTTCTGTCTTTTTGACCCAACAAATCTGGTGTTCTTTTTGGCATTATGGCACAACACAACTGAAAAAAAAAAAAAAAGAATGCAGAATCAACTCACCAAGGAGATTAGAAATATAGGCTTGAATTAAGTCAAATGGAAAAAAAAAATCATGTCTTAAATCAGACCTCTCACTTTTTGCATGAATGTTGCAGTAGATAAGAGATGAGACATCACTGGTGGCTTAAGCCTGCCAGCTTTGTTCAGAGTACAGAGTTGTAGATCAGAGTCCTCCAGGAACCTTAGCCAGGACAGTACTTTGTTTGTGGTGCAAATTAGATATGCAGGCTGAAAATTTTCATAAAATAAAATGCTCAAGCACATGCGATTCATACATCTTTTCAAGACAGAACTATTTGAAGACTGTGGAAGCTTCTGATTTGATTGGGTGGGGGGGGCTGTTGCTTGACAGACACATCTGAGTGAAAAGTCAGTATAACATCTTCATTTGGAGATATAACACTATGTGGGACAAGAAGGTAGCCTGCTGTTTGGATAATTAAAAATTTAAAAAAAAAAAAAGAGAGAAAGAAAACGTGAGCTTCTATTACTACATAAGATACGCAGAACAAAGAAAAGCCTTTTCAAGTTCTTGTTCACAAAAGTGCAAGGATCGTATGCTTTTAATAATAGATTTCTTGTTTGCAAATCTTTTTGTTTTGTTTTGTTTTATAATAAAGATTACTACCAGCAGGACATTAAAATATATTATGAAAGATTTATACATTCATCAGTTCCATGGCAAAGGTCATTTATATCACTGGGTAAAGACAATGAGAAATGCTTTTCTTGTGAAATAAGGGTTCTTAATGAGACCACCTACTCCCTTCTTCCCTGCTGAAACCAGTTAGATGTATCAATTATTTGTTTTAATATGAAGAGCTGTATAACACCCAAAGAAGGGATATAAGCCAAGCGTTTTTATATACAGAATTACTATAAGGTGAACTGTGTTTAAAATACTAATCTGTAAAAGAAAGGGGCAACCTTGTTCTGGGTAGGAATTAGTCAGCTTGATTCTGCAGACTTCAGTAGAGCTCCATGAAGTGTTAAGTTTCTGGAGTTTCAGAGCAGTTATAGAAACTGTCTAGGTGTCCAAAACAAGCAGGTTTTGGTGAGACTTCCCAATGGGCTCAGATGTCTAACTGTTGATTTGAATTTATTTGTGCTCTAGAGCTTTTGAAAATCCAAGGAGACACCTCTTTGCACTGTTAAGTGTCTAAATTCTTTTGTTGTAGTCCAGCTATGGGGTCTGCTAGAAAGACATGGACCTGTTGGAGCGGGTCCAGAGGAGGGCCACAAAAATGATCAGAGGGCTGGAACACCTCTCCTATGAAGGAAGGCTGAGAGAGTTGGGGTTGTTCAGCCTGGAGAAGAGCAGGCTCCGAGGAGACCTTATTGCAGCCTTTGAATACTTAAAGGGGGCTTATAAGAAAGATGGGGACAGATTTTTTACCAGCACCTGTAGTGACAGGACAAGGGGGAGTTGTTTTAAATTGAAAGAGGGTAGTTTTAGATTGGATATAAAGAAGAATTCTTTTTTAGTTTGAGGGTGGTGAGACACTGGAACAGGTTGCCCAGAGAAGTCATGGATGCCCCATCACTGGAAGTGTTCAAGGTCAGATTGGATGGGGCTTTGAGCAACCTGGTCTAGTGAAAGATGTCCCTGCCCATGGCAGGGTGGGTGGACTAGATGATCCTTAAGTGTCCCTTCCAACCCAAACCATTCTATGATTCTATAAGTCAGCAGAAAGGTGACTTTTTAAACCAGGAAGGTTTAAAATAAAAAAAAAAAAAAAGTTGGTTCATGTTTCTTTTTTTTCCCCATCACCTCCCACAGCCGTGTTATCTTTCCTCCTGATATGGATCTAATCAGGTTAGTCTGCATAAGGAAGATCGCAATCTGGTAATCAATTCATTTCAAGCTGTGGAGTTGTTGGTGGATCTGCACTGCACTGCACTGCACTACCTACCTGTTAGCTAGAGGAAAACCACCTTGGATTTACATTGGATGTGCCAACCAATTCAAAGCAAAAGATCTCTGAAGAGAGGTACTGGTTTTGGGACCCAACATCATGATTTTTGCACCTGCAACAGAGCTAAAACTCTGCTTACGCCAAAGTGTGATTATGAGTAGAATTGGCATCAGGCATGATAAAAAATACTTTAGTGAACATCATCTTAGCCTTGTCTTTTATTCAAGAATGGAATAAACATATAGTCCCTTGGTTGAGAGAAGAACCGACCAGTTTCTAAGCCAGTGTTCATCTGCCAAGATGAGAAATGCCTAAGGAAACCACCCAAACTCTGCAAAGAGAGATGACTGAGAGATGGCTCGACTCTGGAGTGTGCACAGTAAACACACAGGAATTACCTGCCTCTTGGAGGCTGCAGTGACATTTGAAGAGTTAACAGCATGCGTCTCAGGCTTCAGGCAAATGAGACTTCCACCCCGCTGCAGCATATTGGTCAGACACGTGCCCCCTGCCCTCTCTTAAAACTACAGAGACATGACATTTTAACTTGAACAAGCAAGCCATCCGTAGAAAATAACACCATGACAACTGTCTGTTGAAGCTGCCTCCCTGGGTGTGAGATCCTTATCGCCTGAGCATACATCATCACTTAACAAAACAAATGTGCTTCAGAAGCTGATGGGGTTTTAGCACAACTTTGAAACTACTTCCTTTGTGGAGCTCGCTAGGAACTGCCTGCTGATAGATGTTATTTAAAATGCTGGTGACATCAAGATAGAAAGGCTATAGTTACTGTTGAAGCCACAAATGGGAAAAGAAAGGAATGTGAAAATTCAGCTTAACTGTTATCGTCTAGGACTCGTGTGGTTCTCTTGTGTGTGAATGTGCTTTTTGTTTGTCTTTGCATTACTGCCTGTAAATAACAGAGATTTCTTTCTTTCTTTTCTAGTTCTTTCCCATCAGCAGGATGCTATTCACTCTTTCAGAACAATGAGGGGTCTGAACCTGGAAATGTGCACAAGAACTTAACTGTAATACTCGGGGGAATGGTCCCACTGAAAGCAATAAGAGTATTTATTACTTGATCATGAGTTCTACTGACATATATTTCCTTCAAAATGATAGTTCCTTCCCTGATCATTTGACTCCTCAAAACAATGTTAGACAGAGCTTTAAAATTAACATTTAAATAAACAGAAATAAAGATTTTGCATTGCTGCTTTTGAAACCACGAAAATTTAGACCAGCATTGTGATAGAAAAAAAAATAAAACAGTGGATTGTGGGCTTGAAATTTCTTTTGAGTCTGGCCCTTTAACAGATTTTGTTTGTCCTTTTAACTCACAGTAGATACAGTGTACAGCTTTCATTGTGAAATTAAATTCACAATGTTTCATGCAACATGATTATTCCTTTGCCACCAACTAATTATCTAAAAAACAAAACAGAACAATAAAATATATGAATTATTGCAGAACACTCATGGCAGCTGCTTGCACTTTTGCAAGTTTCATTTTATTTAAGTCATTTTCATCTCTCAACATTTTTTCAGTTATTGAGGGATTTTTTTTTTTTAGTTTTGCTTTGTTTTAGAACATTTTTATGTATATATATAAAAACATAAATAGATATATGTGTGTATGCAAATAGGTGTACATAGACATACCATACATACACACTTTCCATATCAGATGCAGGAACTGAACACACAGTAGTGACTGAATATTTTTTAAAGAAAACCATCCTGTAAAAAATACAGTTCAATAAGACTACCAAAATTTAATATTCTGAAACAGTAACTAATATTGTAGGAAGCAAATAGTAGATAACACGTGCAAATATTGATATACCATAGTTACTTAATTCCTGTCTAATTACTAAAAAGTTTTATAGGATCATGGAACTGTAGCTATAAACCTTATGGTTTCCTTGGCTAAATTTCAGCTGACTAATTTAAAGAGAGAAATGACTTACAGACAACCAGATTCCTGACTTCAGTGGGATCAGATGGAAATTCTGATCTCCAGAGGATCATCCAACCAGGTGAACAGCTACAGGAATATCGAAGGACACAATCAAGGAGATTACCTCTGTACTTTAAGGTATAGACTTTAAGGTATAGGTATGTGCAAGTATTTAGTTAAATGTGGTCTTCAAAACCAGACAGACATAGGAAAATATATTTGTATGCAAATTGTGCTCTCTGTTTTAAGTTGCTAATCATGGTCATTTTTGTTGCTATTGTATGTTTCCCCATGTGGAAAAAAGTTGCTGCAGTGCATTGAATAAGCAGCATAACCAATTTTGTGTCACCTTAACACCAGGCTTACCATTCATTAAACATAGTAAGGCTAGTCCAAAGAGAGATAACAAGCCAGCTGTCTCAGTAGCTTCCAAATACCTTGCCATCACCCAAAATAAATTTTACCATGCTCTTGGCCACTCTAATGACCATGGCCCCAGCTCTCTACTGTAGATTTACATCAATAATGCAAATGCAAAATGAATGTCATGACAGTGTGATATATCATCTGAGCAAAATGGAAGCAGACTGTATCTATTTTGCAGAGGGCCTAAGAATGACAAAAACTGCAAAGTGCTGGACTGGATCATAGCTGATGGCAGGTGAGAGTCTCTGTCTTTTCACAACTGCCAGGATCTAACAAGGACACCTTTGTCTGCTCATCTCAGCAGAACTGGTTAAAGGTAGGTTCCAAATGCATTTTGCCATTTGAACTTTAACATTGCATTTGCAAAAAAATCAATCTGTGTCCACAAAGAAGAAGGAGGCATTTACAAATATAGAACCCCACTTAGTGCTTTACCAACAGCTACATCATTATTTACTTCTTGCAAGGCACTCCAAAAATAGTTAGCTCCATTCTTTAGACCTCCTGCACTAGAGTACTCTGCAGTACAGTCACTATTCCAAACATCTGCTATTTTTTCTGTCTTTTTCTTTTTCTTCTTTTCTTTATACAAAGCTGCACTTGGTGGATTTCAGCTGCTATCCAGTTATTTGGCAAAAAGATGTGAGAATCCAGCTTCTTATGGGCTTTCAGTATGTGTGGGATCGAGGTAGCACAGCAGTTCCCTTCTTTTTCTGAGACTGCTGCCGCAGCAGCTCCAACAACAAAAATGCACAGTTGGCGGTTTCTTTATTTTCATCTTTGTAGCACTCTTGGCACCGAATTCTGGAATGGATAAATTAAAACGGTGTCTGCCTAATCCCTCCAATAGATTTGATTGCAACTTAGACTAAAGCATTTTCCTTGAACAGGCTTAAAAAATGTTACGTTTTTGAGCTGGATCCTCAGTTTGGTGTAATCATATTTAAGATGTAACACATCGGATGTGTTCTTTAAGCTCAAAGGTACAAGTTATGCAGGAAGGTAGTTCACTTGATGACATATGACAGACACACATGCATTCTGTACAGGAACACACAACAAAGGTCTTTATTTCATGTTGGATTTCCTTTTAATAAGGCCATCTAAGAGAGCCCAGGAAACATTGTATGTCATGTCTGAGATTTTTGCTTTATTTCTTTCTTAAGTGAAAAGATCTTTGCTGTGCTTCTGCATTCAAAAAACATGCTTCACAGTGAAAGCATGTCACATAGGTGGTCCTGGAGAATTAAGCTTTCTGTATATAGAAATGATACGTAATAAAAAATAGTCCTTGTTATCAGTGCTGCAATCTTGACAAGACACCACTTCCAAATTTAAAAGATGGCCCATTCTCTTTAGAAATCAGATCTTTGAAACCTCTGTATCAATTATGAGTTTGGCAGCTTCTTTTAAAAGGATGTAGGTGCTGTGCCATTAAACCCTGGTCAAAGATAATCACAATGTTTAAATAATTAGTTCAGAGAGTACCAGAGCTAATAAATACCTGTTTCCAGCTTTTCTTCTTTCTCTCTCCCTTGCTTTCACTGTGTGAATTCTCTGATGTTTAATAAAGTATGAGCATCTAAGGGTTTCACTAAGGGGAGTATGACAACAGTGTCTTTTCAAGCTGTATATTTCCCGGCATAAACAGCATTGTAGCAGCATATGACAGAATGTATTCAAAACCTTTATTTTTCTATTGAATTTGGATGAAATCAACCAGTTGTATAAAAAGATATTGCTGATGGACAGAAAGAGAATGGGAGAGAGTGTATATTTGATACAGACACACACAAAACACGATTATTCAGGAAAGAAAATAAAATGTATTGTATTCCAAATGTGATTAAACCAGCTGCAGTCATCTACATAGCTGTTGTATATGGCTGAATCCATTTAAAAAAAAAAATTTGAGAGAAAACACTGATTTTAGGAGGGGAGAAATGTTGCTCTCCTTGTCCCATTATCTCTCCACTGACTATAAAGAGGGCCAAGGATCATTCAGATGTTGATTTTCCACTATGTTTAGTCAGATGGATAGTACCCTTTCAGTCTCCTTGACCTAGCCCATCCAGCAATACCTTTGCTTTGTATTGAGAAAAAGGACCTTTAGTTTCTAAGGAACTGTGCCTATGATGTTTCACCTAATCTTATTCTCAAATATATCACAAGAAAATAGAGTAGGCAGAAGGTCATTTTTTCTGTAAGTTTGTTTTCTACATACAGCAAAATGCAACTTGTGAATCAGTCCAAAGAAACATATTGCAGACTCATCAATGGAATAAATACCCCTTACTTTCAAATGAAATAACACAAGCAAGGATAGTATCTTACTGAGTCATTTTAGTGTCCTCTGTGAGTTCTGAGGCTCCCCAACTTCTTTAGCAGACATTTTATTGTTATTCCATTCCTTCCTACACAGATTGTTATGCTACATATCTTTCCTTGTGCTCTTTCCTGAGCACCTTCTTTGAGTATGTGAAATGATGTGAGGAGGATCTATCTGTATTGGGAGTTTTTGCCAATTTTCTCTCTTCTTCCCCTATTGCAAAATGCTCACTTTCTATTGAATATCTGCCGTGATATGCAGGCATGTATGTGAAGAATGATGAGTTTAAAAAGGTTGTAATGAACATGGAAATAACAGATAAAATCATAGACAAACCGTAGGATAAAGATAGAAGGGATGATTATCTGGTCTAGATCAAGTTCTTGTTTATCACAGTCTATTAAATATGACTGAGCTGCCTTTACATTAATTACAATACTGTGCGTCTGTCAGAAGCACATCTGTCCAAAGGTGTCTGGTGGCTGAGAAACAATGACTACTCACTGGAGTTTTTCAACTTAAACATCCTCATCTTTTCATAAGCAAGCAAATAAATAAGTAAAATTTCTTTTTAATTTCCCTCCCTTCATTTTCCAGTCATGTTCATGCTTCAATTTTGGGCACTATCTGAAAAAAGTTGAGAAACTTTTCCTCCTTTACAGTATGCAAAGTGATGTAAGCTAATGACCAAGTTTCTCAGTCTGGAAAAGTGAACATCCCCTAAGGAGGCTGAGATCAGTAAGACTGAGTATCACACTCTCAAACTTGTCTTGATATTCTGTAGGAAGCCAGTAAAATAACACATAAAACAGCACGGAGGTATTCAAGAAGCTCACAATACTAAGAAGTCATAACCGGTTTCCTGAAGTCTGACAGTTTCATATTCATACTGCTATAGCCCATGTAGAAAATAGTGACTTTAGGTATGAGTAATAAGTCTAAGCCATCTTCCACTGAATACAAACTGAGTTACCTAATCAGCCTTAAACGGTTCGAAGCACTTTGTCTAGATTTGATTACATGAGAACATTGTATTCTGGGTTTTCCTTTGTAAACTACAAGACTTGATCACTTGCTGGGGATGAGCGTCTCCAGTTATAAGAGATTCCACTGCAGGTTCAGACTCACTTGAATAGATTTTTCTCTTCCACTTGGTCAGATTAAGCTTTGACTCTTCCCTCTCAGCTCAAACCTCAGATTTCATTCGATCTCTAAGGCAAGAAATGCGCTGTTAACAGTACAATCTGCCAACAGCACAAAACCAAAATGGTACCTAGCTGGTACGGTGGACCTCATTGGTGAGGCACCATGTCAAGTGAAAAAACTCTGCTATGCCTGTACTGGTGTCTGCAGGGTCAGACTAGAGTCTACTACACCATGATCCTGTACACTGGGGAGGTACTCAGGACATCTTTTATGCAGACAAGGGAACAAGAGGTCAGCAGCTGCCCCAGGATGGAGGAGAAGAGGGACCAAACCCAGCAAAGACCATTGTCAATTGTCTCAGGCGGACTCTGATATAAAAGGGATCTGAATCACTGTTGTAAAATATGCATGATATAATATTTGTATGTGAAGTATCCAAGTGCATCTTCCTATGAAAACTAGAAAACATGGGAAACCTTCCTCTGACAAGCCAAGTATAAATATTAGCCAGCCCAAAATTAAGACACTGCATTCCTCTGGTAACATGTCATCACCTATTAAAAGCTATTAGTGAGTGATTCTGAAAGTACTGTGTGCATGTATATGTATGTGTGGGTGTGCACACTGCAACACTGACTTTTGTCCTGATCCCACAGGTGATCATCCAGACCCTGAAGCACGAAGACGGGTGACCTTTCCAACATTTTTTTAGCTTCTGTAATGGCAAAACTGTTATTACTGGCCATAAAATTACTCAGGCCTTTTCTAAAATCCTGATATTGCAGTTGCCTTTAGTGACCTCGTCTGACAGTGAATTATTCAGGCTGACTATCAGCTACATTAAAAAAAAAAAGCAAAGAAAACAAAACAACATTTGCTTTTATTGGTTTAAAATTTACTGCCTTTTAATTTCAGAGAGAGAAGAGAGGGAGCCACTCTTTTTCTCCCTCACTGGCATAAAAAAATGGATAAATGAATCAAAGTAAAACCTCATGAAAATGAAGCAGTTTAACTATGGTTATATATTGATACATACCGATTCTGAAACATTTTCACTTTCTTTTCTGTATAACTTTTCCTCTTTCAACTTCAGGCAAAGACTTAACGGGCTACAAGCACCGCCACATTTTGGCTGTGAAACAGAGGTGTAGTAGGGATAGATGGTCACCGTATCTCTCAATAAGATTGAGAGGTTTCATCCCAATCTGGAAAACCTCTGACCCACAGAGGGATCATCCACACTGCCAGGACCCTGAGGCACCCATGGGCCTTACTGTCCCTGCCGACAGCCCAGGACCCCATTTTGGGGGCCATCAGTCCCTGCCCCAGCAAGACCATTGGGCGTTGGTCTCCAGCTCCCTGTAGCCCTGCCATGGGGTCCACCAAGCCAGGCCCACCCACAAGCCAACATCCTGGGCTGGCCTTGGCCCATCCCTGTCCCCAGGGAGGTGGCCTGCTTCCTGGCCGGGGCAGTGGGATGGGTCCTGGCTGCCAGGCCCTCAAGGGGATTCCCTATGGCCCACGTCCCCCAGGACGCCCTCAGCTCATGCGACACGGTGTTGCACATGATCCAGTTGAGCCTCTGTTTGCAATTAAACCCACAAATAGCTACACTGAAACCTCAGGCTTTCATCACAAAATCTAAATATGGTGGGTAACGTCATAAATAACTCCATATAAAGTTTATAACTTTAGAGGACTCTTTCCCTCTTTTTTGTGCAACCGAGCCAGTACTACAACAAACCTGGGGAAGGAATTTTCATGTAAATGCATTGCCTTGTTAAATCCTTACATCATTATGGTAGATGTGACCTTAATCTCCTTATTCTTTGTGTTAGGGTATCATCCTCTGCATGCATTTTTGCAAGGAACCATTAGAATAAATTATTTTGTAATTATTCTTAACACTTTTATTGTTCTTTTAGATATTTCACCTCTGTGGAAGTGAGTACAGTAACAGTAGTATAGGTAACTCCTCTGGGCTACTCTAGTGATCTCTGCATGCACTGACCACCTGTGCAGCATGTGTCCCTCAACTCTGATCCATCCCAATTTGTTGAACTAACCAAACGTATTCGGTATGCTCCTGTACTCTAGCACATTGATAGGACATAAGAAAGTTTGCTAAGTATTTTCTTGGTCATGCCTACAGTTCTTTATGCAGGTGTGTTTGTACATGCTTGGAGGTGAAGAGGTGACAGGGTAACTGGCAGATGAGAGCCTGCTATGTGACTTCAGGCTGAGACACTTCAGAGACGAGGTGAGATCCCTCTTCTAAGCAAGGAACAAACCTAGAAAGCAAACCTCAGAAATTATGATAGACTTTCTGAGTGACACCAAAGAGACCCCACAGAGTACGTTTTAAGTCAGGAACCTCATAAAAGCATTTCTGAAATGGTAAGATGAAGGCAAAGAATATCTTCCTTGCACAGAATTATTTCTTCTCAGTCATATTATCTGATGTGTTTGACTAAGCTGATCTGTGTTTCCTTAATTTAGGGAGTTTACAAACATATAGAAGCAAAAGCCCTTTGGTATTGCTTGGAACTATTACTTCAGAAATTATGGATCAGTTCCTCCTAGAGAGGTTTCAACCCAAGGCTCCGTTTGATGTGGGTCCTGTCCTGTGCATCGCTGCACTAGTTCATTCCTAAAAACAAGCAAATAGACAAACAAAAATCCAAACATTACAAAAAATATGGAGTTCAAATCTTCAAACTTCCACAGCTGCAATTTTGTCCATAAATCAAACTTTATAACAAATCATGAAAACAGATGGGAACAAGGAGAAGAATTAGTAGTATCAGATTATACAACTGTTAATCAGTCTGATTAAATGTCTGTGCTAATGAAACTTCCAGAACTACCTCATGAAATATGAGTTCAAAGCATGTCATTTTTACTGAGTGTATCTTCTGTTTTATCTTATCTCACAATCTACGTTTGCCGCCTTCTGATAAAGTAATATATTACTAATCCATTGGCAGAATGATTAAATGACTAGCAGTTGCCTGGTTAGTAGTTTTCTTTTTTCCCAAAATAAAAGTCTTGTATGACTTGAAATTTATAAAAGATCCATTAATAATAACATAAAACCCAAAGTAGCTTATATTTATAGTATTAGGTGGGAGAAAGTTGTCCAGACATTTGGACCTCCATTCCTGGTTTTGCTAACTCATATGTGCATACAGTGCTTTAAAAATCACTTATTAGAGAAACTATCCTCACAACAACAAGAAGAGTAGTGGAGGAAGAAGTTACATGTTGTTTTAAGTGCTTAGAAAAAATCAAGATCAAGTTATATAAATAAGTTCAAACCTGCAAGTGTTTCCAACCATTTCTATTAAAAATGGTATTGCTAAATTGGAAACCAATCCATAACAACTCTGATAGTTCACTGAAACTTTAAAAGACATTTTCTCTCTTTCTCTCCCTCTCTTTCTTTCTCATTCTTTCTTTTTTAAAATCAGTTTAGAACATAGGGCATCATTTACTGCCCAGTGGAAAAGTCATCTTTACTCCAGAGGGAGCTGGAAAGGTGATAGATGCCCCCATACTTTGGTTCATCCATCTGTAGAATAACACAAGACCTTCCTCTTGGGAGTGCTGATGTCTGAAAAATACTTTAGCTTTCCCAGGTGAAAAGTGCAACTCATGTGCAGAGTATTATTATAATCTTTTTTTCTCCCAACACAAGCATTTCATAAACTTGCATTGTTGTCAGAATAGTTCTGAAATATTTTACCCTCAGGTTCATCTTTCTAGCTACAGAGTAAAGCTCTCAGTAGTTTATTCTCCGTCAGTCTGCCTATGCACGCACCATCTTTTCAAAGTGTTGCTGACATATGAATTCACAGGATATCTATAATGTTCTTATTAAAGAGACAAATTAGTTATTTTACTTAAACAAACAACAGAAGTATTACCTGCTGGAATGCCCAGGCGCTCTCCGTAAATAATACTGAGTGCTGATGAGATGTGTTTCAATGTGGTTTATTTTACGTTTTACTTTTGTGGGAACTCAGCCTGTGTTGGACTGACTTAACTGCTCAAGTGCCAGAATCCTGCCAGTTCTCAGGACTGCTCTAATATCACAACACTTATAAGCACAGGATTTTTTTTGTCAGTAAACCTTAAATTCTGATCCAAATCTGTCAATGCCTCCTAGATTTTTTTTGGTGACGATCTTGAAACTAGTGCTTTTACAAACAGAGATATGTGTCCTGAACAGAAGCAAAGCAAGGAATAAATATAAGATGGAAATGGGAGACAAATTTTGATAGTCATCTGCTTTATGTCGTGTCAAAGTTGTCAAGTGATGCCAAAGTAATGAAATCTTTATGGAAGCTTTCACAAGGTAGGAGACATTCTTCAGTGACACTGTGATAACATAGGCCTCCACACAGTAGCTTACCACCTTGTTGCTGGTGTGCTGATTATGCTTTCAGGAATCCACCTGTTCCTTGAAACTTTTGCTTCTATAATGTCTCCATAGTCTCGTTAGGAGAAGACCCTAACCTTTACCAACTGACCATCAGCATCAGGAGCTAGAATTTTTTCAGATCAGCTTGAAACCTCCCTCTCGTCATCTATATGAATATATGTATCTGTGTAACTTTAAATTCTTCAACCCATCAACAACTCCAGATCTCTACTGGATCCTGTTTCCCAAATGACTACTTCTTTTCTCCATCATCACAACCCATAGTTCATCCATCCATCCATCCATCCATCCATCCATCCATCTATCTATCTATCTATCTATCTATGCAACAGTATGACCTGATGTTCATAACAGTTACTCTCCAAAAGTCATTCTTCTCCTAAATTTAGAGATTTCAGCAGTGAAAAATGCTATTGAAAGGAAGATTTGTTTGTTTATTTAGTTGGTTGGTTTTTGTCTCTCCTTACATCACATTTTTTGCTTATAAAGCCACAAATTGTCCAGTAAGCTGTTGACAGTCCTATGCTTTTTCATATTTTCTGGGGAGGGGAAAACACAGGTTACAAACTATAAACTCCCTCTACATGGAAAACCATGGTGACTCTGAAGAACCGTCCGTATGGCCCAACAGAATCCATAAATATTGACTGTTAGTAAGAAAAATCACATAGAATTTTTCTCTCTGAGTTAATGTCTTCTAAAATAAAGCACTCTTTTGCATCCATTAGCTAGATACAGATCAGTCAAGGAACAAAACAACATTAAAAAAGAGCTATTACTTAATCTCAGCACAGATCGTGTTAAGATTCCCTTTTCTTTGCAGCAAGATACTTCACAAGAGGGATAAAATCAACACCTCAACCAATTAAAATCACACTGGGTCTATTAAAAAAGAGTCATCAGACCAGATCTGAACCAGGTCTTTCTACACTTGTAAAAAATGACAGTGAGTAAATAATATTCATTGCACCTGTTTATAGGTTGCAGGATGTTAATTTAATTTATATAGAGAGAGGATCCTCCCTCCCCAAAGTAAAATCTAAAGGGACTCAATGTCAAAGTCAGATATAGGAAGATACTTAGCCTTTTTATATCTCTCTTCAGTCTCCCTTATCAGCAAGATGCATTTCCCGAAATTTTAGTGTCTAAAGACAGCTACATATGTGTCTAGGCACCTAAATGTCTGTTTGAGATACTTAGGCAGACATTCAGCTAACCACCCAGGCATTTAAAGTGACATTTTGGTGGAATTTCAGTTCCTACATTCAGGAAACTAAGTTAGAAAGAAAACACTTAAACTGCTTAGACACCTGAGACATGCTATCTATTGAAGGTTTCAGGAGGAAGATTCCCAGGTAATTAGGGTTATTTTAGGAAGATTCTCAGCAGCATCTCTGCCTTTACTGAACCAAGTGCTTAGATACTTATTTCCTATTTATGGAAATCTAGCACTGAAATTGTTAAGTCTTCAGAGCATCCTGGCATGCTAAGTATGCTCAGGCTTTGGCCGACTCTTTCCGGCTACAATGATGGTGCTGTCTATTATGTGGTATATAACTATATATTATGTGATGTCTATAAAACAATCACTTGAGCTGTGTCCCAGAGGTGAGCTAGGGTTGAAAAAAAGGTGTTTGAAATGGCAGTTACTTCACCACAAAACACAGACATAGTAGCAGGGCTTGAGGTATGCTGAAGAAGCTGTAATCCCGCTCTCCTCTGTAGCAAGGCTGGTGTGCAGCTGGATGGGAAAGACCTACAGATTCTGTGAATCTGTGGTTCCAGATGTGTAATTAGAAAATTCTGCCAGTGGGTGGGAATGCTGGAAGAAGAGACAGGTCTAGATCCTGGTTCACACCTAAATTTGTCATCGTTTTCATCCAGCAATTACTCTTTTAATTGAACAGCTTGTGATTCCTCCAGGAAGCAGAGTTCCCCTTCTTAGCTAAGCTACTTGGCTGCACATTCAGGCTTCCTTTTGGACCTTTAAGCCACGGAAGCAAAACTACACAGCAACTCATCTGGAGGAGAGGGAAACACTCCTTTCAAGTCTAGTTTGGGCTTCTGAGGTGGAATTACTGGAAGACCAACTTTCCTTAGGCTAAGGAGCCCAGGTCTCCTACCTCCTAGTGCTATACCATCTGTATTATTATTACAGGGGCAAAGAAATACTACTATTCAAAAGACAGCTTCTAAATATGAACAGCTTTATATTCACTGACTTCAACAAGTTTTAGTTTAGGCCTCAGATACCAGCACCTTATATTATATTTTTGCATAGGAAAGCTGGTCCCATTTTTCCCAGGAAAGAAAGGAGTTTTCTGATGTTTGACAATTCAGTTAAGTGTTTCATCAAAATATCAGTGGAAGAGCAAGAGTCATTTTTGAAGAAAAAAAGATAAAATAATCTTTTTTTTTTATTTAGATGAAAGATGAAAGAAAGTATTGGTAACTTTTCTTTTTTAAAAAATCTTTACTTGTAAACCTCAAAAGGCTGACTCCTTTTGTCTTCTGGCACCAAAATTTAGTCTCTAAGAGCTCAAAACAAGATTCAGGTCTCATTGGCGACTGCAGTATAAAGTGTATGAAGTTCAGTTAATGACAAAGTTCAAATCCTTAATCTTAAGTGTGAGCAAATCAAAAAGTTTTTTTTTCCTCTCCCAAGTATAAAAAGTTTGTCTGCTTAACAGCATTTTCCTTAAAAAGATGAACACTTTTCATTAAAAAATAATAGCTGTGATTGACGATGTTAACAAATTTTATTTAACAATTATTTTAAATAACAGGGGAGGTGGAAAAGAGAATCAGAAAATATTTAATTTAGAAAAACTATTTTTTCCAATAATATTTCCATTATTGTTTGAATTACTTGTTCTCAAAATATTTCTGTTATTTTTGTTTTCAAGTTAGATCAGTGAAACTATTGACATAGGTATGCTTGTGGTCTTTTGTTTCCTTTTTCAGCTGAGCTGTAGGTAGCTGTTCCTCTGAGTTCACCAGGGAATAACACAGCTATGTGTGTCTGGACACCTATGATGGCACAAACCAAGCAGTTACTGGCAGGGGTACAAAAAGCTATGCCTTTCCTCAGTTAATGTAGTGATAGGGCAGAAGTATGCTGAACTTACACCCCCACCAAAAGGCAAGGAAAAAAAAAACCCACCCAAAAATCCAAAAAAGGAGGAATTTTGGGGCAAAATGAAGTAGTAATAATAATAATAATAATAAAAATTGTACTGTTCTGTTTATCTATCTGCTTCCTTACCTAGTCTGACTAAAACAACTGAAACCTCATTTTGAAGTTTTCAGATTTTTTCAGGTCTTTTAATAATTTTTTTAATCAAACAAGCTGAAGTCCCTATATATTTTGCCACATGAAAGAAGGAAGAGAGAGAAAAGCGATGAACTACAGAGCTGTGAATATGAGTGACTAGGAATAATTATAATAGGGAAGAAGCTTAGCTGCTGTTGAATGTCTGTGAGAAGTATCAGTGGCAATTAACATCCTGAAAACTGCTGCCGTATGATACCTTCAAAGTTCTTTAACTGAAGTAAGTTTATTATGTTTGCTGACTTTCTAATGGACAGAAGCTGTGTCAGAAAACTGCGAATTAAATATGTCATCTTTCACACAGTCTCAAAAGAAGAGTGAGAGTATAAGGTGACGTGAAATATGGAATATATCATCATCTGTATGGGTGGGCACTCCTCATCTGGAAATATTCTAGTGTGCTGTTACTGATATCTAAGACCTATGCTGTGAATGAATGGAAGACTTCATTCTCTAGAGCTTTATAAATTCAGGATTAAGCATTTTCAAAACGTTACATATTTGAAATACTGAGATGTCAAAAGGCTCTAAATATCTGTCCCAGGAGACCTATTAGCTCCTGTCTTTTCTTTCATCTAAAACAGTCTGATAGTATTTGTATGAAAGAGAGAGAATCAGCTTTTAAATTAATAAAATCACACACGAACATACAGATTCCTGGCATATGTTTTCTTGCTGGTTCATGCCACATAAGTGAGATAACAGATTATCCAACATGCTAGTACTGTGACGCCATCAAGTACTGATGATTTTTCCTCACTGCATTTAGCAGTGCTTCAGCATTACTGCTGCAGTCTCCCTCAGGGAAACGAGTTGTAAAAAAAAAAAAAAAGGGGGGGGGGGGGGGAGAAAGAAAAAAGGAGAGAGAAAATAAAGACAGAAAGAAATAATCATCGTAGAACATCCTGGGGGAACAGAGAGAAGTGAAAAAGCCAAAGAAAGAAGTAGCTAAGCCTGCCTTGACTGCATGAAATTTGTTGGAATGCCTCGTAGGGAAAGAACATAATAACTTTTTGGGGTGATGGAATTTAAATAACTTAAAATTGTGCATACACAATTGGTTCTTTTTCTGCTGTTAGGAAAAAGAAAATCTACTCAGTCATAGCAACATATTTTTCAGCAGGAAGAAAAAAATACAGTAAGTGGAAAATATCAGCATGAGTTTTGGAGCTGAAACACATTTCAATTGCTAAATTAAAATACAGCTCTTGAAGTATTTTTGTTGATTTTCTCACCAGCACCTCCTTCCCCCTCCTTTCCAAGGAAAATGTAAAGCTTGGCTATATATGCAACTGTCTGTCCTCAGGGAGGGTTGTAACTCCCAGCCATGGGGAACATACATTGCTGCGGGTATGACCCATACCCAAGGGTAGGAGAAGCCTTAGGCGCTGATTGGCCCCTTAGAATACAGCAATTAAAGTCGACAACCCCAAGCGGAGGGCAGCTAAGGAGTGCTAGTCATGAGAAGCGAGCTTTGAGAGAGGGGTTACGGCAGAAGAGGAAAGTTCCACCACTGGAGGAAGGAGTCCATCCCTGGGGAGGCAGGGTGGGGTTCTGAGCAAGGCACTGAGCTGGTATCTGCCAAAAATCCTTGAGCGAACCTTTCAGCCCAGTCCTCCAAAGTGTCAGTTTTCTATCCATAAAGCTGGATATTGGTACATCTTCTCACCCGTTCTGACAAACTTACTTGTGCCAAATCATGAGGCAGAAGCTTTTAATATTTTTCTACTGGAAACTGTAATACAGAGACACCCAGGTAAGCTCTCTTTCTAGACACCTCCAGCTATGAAAACACAGAGCTCAACATAAGTAAATTAGCCTGTGGCAGACAATCCAACCTTTCACAGAGCCTTGTTTTTGCTGTGGCATTCACAGGGACACTAGGAATGCCTTTGTGCATTGCACCAGCATCCACAATCTCCCAAAAAAACATTGAAAAAGAGAAATATTCTGTCTGCCTAACTTCAAGATTTTGCTTTGATTGCGTAATTTGAGAAGTTTAGGAACATATACAGTCAGGGTGAGGGATGCCAAGCCCACAGGTGCCTTCTGAAAGGGTCTGTCTTCCCCTTTGACCATCAGGGAAGCCAGAGGCTGCTCATCTTTAAGTATATCATAGAATCATAGACTCATAGAATCATAGAATCGTTTAGGTTGGAAAAGACCTTTAAGATCATCCAGTCCAACCATTAACCTACACTACCAAGTCTACTCTAAGCCAATCAAGGGTAGACTAGACTAAACCATGTCCCCAGGTGCCACATCTACCCGTTTTTTGAACACTTCCAGGGATGGGGACTCCACCACCTCTCTGGGCAGCCTGTTCCAATGCTTGACCACCCTTTCTGTAAAGAAATTTTTCCTAATTTCCAACCTAAACCTCCCCTGGTGCAGCTTAAGCCCATTTCCTCTCGTCCTATCGCTAACTACTTGGGAGAAGAGACCAACTCCCACCTCACTACAACCTCCTTTCAGGTCGTTGTAGAGAGCGATAAGGTCTCCCCTCAGCCTCCTCTTCTCCAGGCTAAACAACCCCAGTTTCCTCAGCCGCTCCTCATAAGGCCTGTGCTCCAGACCCTTCAGCAGCTCCGTTGCCCTTCTCTGGACACGCTCCAGCACCTCAATGTCTTTCTTGTATTGAGGGGCCCAAAACTGGACACAGTATTCCAGGTGCGGCCTCACCTGTGCCGAGTACAGGGGCACAATCACCTCCCTGCTCCTGCTGGCCACACCATTCCTGATACCAGCCAGGATGCTGTTGGCCTTCTTGGCCACCTGGGCACACTGCTGGCTCCTGTTCAGCCGGCTGTCTGCCAACACCCCCGGGTCCTTTTCCGCCAGGCAGCTTTCCAGCCACAGGTGCTAAAAGCAAAGTAGTGTGAAGCCCTCAGCCTCAGTCTTCCTCATGGGTAGTTTGTGTGGATTACTGACTGCACTGTCAGCACCCTAGCTTTCATCCCAGCATCACATTTCTTCTGTGGCTGACCTGGCACGTCCACCCCATGCAAAGGAGTGAGATTTAGGTCCTATCAAACCAGCACTGACCACGTGCAGCGGTGAGCTGGGCAGGGGTACAAATTTATCTGCGGGAGCAGCATGGCTACATTCAAGCAGTGCTGCAACAAAGCTTTTGGTACAGCTTAAACGTGGTGGTGTACAAGGGCAGCTGAAGCGGCTGGGGTGGCTCGAGCTCGCCTGCCCTGGATCAGGGTGCACATCCCCAGCTGTCCCTAGTGCTTAGTGAGCACCAGGTTTTTTTCAGCCATAGTGTAGAAATGCCCTGAAGCCTTTTAGAAATGTTAACCATCTGCTTTCAAGGAAGCCAGAACACTCTTTAGAAAAATTAGATACATATTAAGCAAGACTTTACCTTTCATTCAAAGTGAGAATGCCATATTGTTAAACTGCAGCTGGTGAGATTGCACATTTCGAGTTATGCTTTTAAGCTGCAGCAAAGTTACTTGTGTCAGGGGCACCACAGGGATAAATGTTGGAACCACAGCTTTTTCAGTACCTTAAATGACTCAGAGCGTATTATTTAAACTAAAAATTTCTAGTGCGCAGATGATACTAAATTGGGAGGAAAGGTCATCCGTGAGAAACAATACAGTCAGGTAGGGAAGGATTTAGATCATTTAAGTACTTGAGCTAATAGATAGCAAATTCAATGCAGATAAATGCAGAATAATGAGTCTCGGAAAATGTAATAAAAGGACATAATATCTGCTTAATGGGAAGGTACTACAGCATATTGACCTGAAGAGAGATATGAGAGTTATTTTAATAATAAAAAAACCCTTATATTAAAGCCTTCAACTCAATTATTGTTAAGGAAATACAGTGTATTTCGTTAGGACCTCACCCAAAGTACTGCATTCAGCACTAATCACTCTACAGTTCAGAAAGCATATTTAGAATTGGTCTTAAAGGGGTGATTTGTAGAGCAATCTAATGAAAGCACATTTCGGAGATATGAGTTTTGAGGACATTACAGCGAAGATTGACTGTATCCTCACCAGAAAGTCAGAGACTTTAGAGGTGACTGTCTAAGACGCCCAGTACAAGCTTAATGAATACTTGGCAGTAAGAGGTGAACTGTTGAGGAACTCATTACTTTAACCCCTCAATCTTCACAATTCTATTAAGTTTAGAGCTGCTGTCACAGAGGAACAAATTCTTATCCAGATTTACACCACTGCAGTTTGAGTGAAATCTCTGGAGCTACTCTTCTTACAGAAGCGTGAAGAAGAACAGGATCTGTCCTCCAATTTCTAACACGAGACTGATGGAGCCACTGCTCCAGCACTCCAGCATAGGTCTCTCTCTTTGTATGCTCTCCTGTCTCATTTGGCTTTTCAGGTTACAGGCTTGTTAGTCAAGGGAACGTCAAGGTCTAGAAAGTCTAAGAGGGCACAAGGCTTGCCTAAAAAGGTGCTGAACTGTTTGCTATGTAAAGAAAGAAATTAAAGGAGACCACATGCAATCAGGAGGCTTTTCTCTCTCTAGTCTGTTAAAATATGACTGAAAACAGGTGGCAGGGGGGAGATGGGGTGAATATTGCTCTGATAAATGGCTACTCTTTGTCATGGCAAAGTCATTACATTGGGTCTGCCAGTCCTACCAGAAGGCATGTCTTGTGAAGTCAGTTTTGAAGCTGTCAGTGAATGATTCTTTCATCTTTGCAATTCTTTTTTTCATATTTTGCAAATTATTATTTTCTCTAAAGCTAATGGGCAGTTAACATGACAAGCCAGTTCCTTGCTGGCTATAAATCTGTGGTTTACAGATGTTGGAAATGTAATCTGGTATTTTTCTCAGCCTCCAGACACAAACTATTCTTTGGCAGGACATCTCCATTTTAATCAGAAAGCACACAGATCTGTTTCAAATGTACGGTCCTGGATAAGCATTGTTCAGTACTCTGTAAGCAGAGAACAAGGGTGCTTGGGAATATTTTCCGTCATTCTGGTAATACAGATAACACAAAATTCATACTGTGTTACTTCTAAAATGATAATATTCAGAAGACAGTTCAGGTCTAACCATATCCTACTTCACTCGTTCTGACATCTTCTTTTTCTCCTCTTTTGAACAACTTTTAAATTAACTAGGTTATTCTAATCAGAGAAAATTTCTCAATGAGAGAGATGGAAGTTGCATCTGAATCTTATTTTTATTGTTTTCCCAAGATAAAAATGAAAGTTTTTTGGAGAATGACTTGTGTAACTTCCTTCATGAATAAAGGACTTGTTGGAAAAGATGGTACATGAATATTGAGAATGTTTTTGAGATGATCCAGGAAGACACATAGTCTTCTGCCAAGATAATTCTGCCATAATCTGCTTGAAAGTCATCTAAAGATAGTCACCTACTACATGATTAATGCAACTAACTGAAATGTGACTTTAGAACTGCAGATTTTATATATTCTGCCACTTAGAAAAGGTGGGTTTGCTTGTTTACGTGGCTGTTATTTCTATAAACTTATTGGAAAAGTATTTTATGTTGCACCTAAGATGCAGAACATTCCAGGTTGATGAATCACTGTTTTCATTCATTGTGTCTTACAGAAATATTATGTTTGTTTTACTTGGCTTGTGATATTTCATGATCAGGATATTGTCTTCAATAATTACATCATACAGCTTTCATGTCGTCGTTGATTCAGTGAAATTGCAGTAGTCAAAGCTAAAGAATTTGGTGAATAACTAAATTGTCTTAATTTATATATTTTTGTACACAACTCTATACAAATAATTGTGTATGGGAAATAAAGTAAGAATCGTAGTCAATGTTAACAAAGGTGTGGTTCCAGAGTGGCAGGAGCACAAATAATTGTGCATGTGGCCATGACGACATTTTTGAGTGGCTTCTGCTTGAAATGTTGGTCTTTGAATTGTTCAGCCTGGGTCAATCAGAGTGCTGAGGTAGCGAGTGTCTTTTGTGGCCTGGTTTCATTCCTAGAGTAAGTCAGGAGGAACACAGAGGGGGTTCATCGATATCTAGTCAGTCTGTGGGGGAGAAGGGCATGTGGGCACAAAGACTGTGAGGCAGAACTGATCCTTAAATTATGTGGAGTCACTGGGACCAAGTAGAAAAAACATCTGAAAACTGACTTGATGTAGTGCATACTTGGGAATCACTAGATATATATGTATAAATTAATATAACACACATACAAAAAACTGCCGCTATATCTGTAGTTTTCTTTTGTTCCTCATGACTAAGAGTAACATGATTTTAACTCATGATTTGCTTATTTTCTCTTTCATTCCAATACATGATTATTTTTCTATGTATTTTGTCCGTTTCCTTCTAGTTTAGGCCTTTTCCCCTTTGTCTTCCCACTGCTTCAATTTTGAACTTCCATTTGCAATTGCCTTTCACTTCTTTTGAAATCCTGCTAATGGAGTGTCTCCCTTTTTCTAGTTCTTTGCTTTATGATTTTCTTCATGCTTCTGATGTGACTTTCCTTACAAGTAAGGCAATGAATATGAATAATTAAATCAAAAACAAAAGTCAGAAAAATAACTGAAGAAAAAACATGATGTAGAATAAAGTCATTTTTACATAGAGATAATTCATGGTAGAGTTCCAGTGAGGTTTCATGAGGGTTTTTTATTTACCTTTATAACTGATAGCAACTGCTTCAGCATCAATATTAAAATACATGAGAGAAGAACGTAGAGGATTTCCACTGTTAAAATTGTCCAAAATTTTTATTATGAAAGTAATTCTGGAAATCTCTCAAAACATATATTTTCCAGCTTAAAAAAAAAAAAAAAGGACATAGAAACATCTTTTCTTCGTCAGTTGAAGATGTTATGTCTTGGAGAGACCATTAATTAGAATGCCAAATTTTTTTTAATGGACTGTCACTGAACTAGCAAGACAACAAGCTACAGGCTACATAAACTTCATATAAGGTGTATCTAACACTTTTATGTTTAATTAGATGGCTGCAATTAAATGGTTCCTTTGGGACCCTTGAGATGCATTTTTGGAATTCCTAAAGCTAGTCTGATCTTCTTTCAAGTATGGGATATGGAATTAGTGTCTATGTTAACTTAGAAACAAGGTCATATTAACAGATTTCAGTTCTTGTAAAAGTGAACCATATAAAACAAGTTAAGATCAATCACCCCTAAATAGAAATGGATGCAAATCAAAATTAAAAACCTCAACCCCATCCCCAAAATGAACCATGCAGGGTGTACCAATAGTTTTCCATTTGCCTTGCTTTCCCTTGCCTTCCCAGTTTGCTTCTTATTACATAAACGAGAGAAGCAATCTGTTCTTATGGAATAAAAATACTTTGACCTCATCAATGTGAATCATCTGAATGATATATGTCTCGTTTCATGGTATTCTCTGAAAAAGGGGCACTTTCCTTCCCTTAATCTCTACTTATTCTGTGGCTAAACTGAGGAAACAATTTTCCAAATTAAAAAAGGCAGTGAAAAAATAAAATAAAAATTAAAAAATAAAATAAAATAAAATAATAAAATAAAATAAAAGCCAAAGAGAAGAAAGCAAATTGCACTCAGTCATCTTTGAATCCACAACACTTTTTCAACCCAGTTTCATTCTTTCAACCCTAGCAGTGATGGTTCCTATGAGAAAGTCATTTTTGGAAATGAGATTGTGGCACCACGGCCTTGCTGCAGATATCTCACATTATCTCATTTCTCATGACTTATGAGCTCCCACAATGCAATAGTCTTAGTGCTTAAGGTCCTGTTGGTGGCTTGGCACCCTACTTGGCAGACTTCTGGCAGCCTTTTCATTTGGAGTTTAATCAGGAAACTGAAGTTGGGTAGCAGGATTTCAGAATGAACCCACGAGGGGGCTATAGATCTAATTAGAATCCATCCAGCACAACTTCTTGCTAAACTACAAAGAGCCCAGCTAGCAAAAACATAGCCTGTGTATGCTCAATGAAAGTTAATACATTCACTTTGCTTTTATCTAGTGTTCTCATTGCACTGGAAAAGATAACCTAGAGAAGTTGCAGAATCTCTATCAATGAAAGCTTTTACAAACGTCTGATAGATGAACATCTGTCTGGAATGGGGCAGTTAATACTGCCTTGGAGGAGGGGTATATGGGTACATGAACTCTTGAGATCCTTTAAGCCCTATCATCTTCCATGCTGCTATGATCTAAATATTTAAAAATACTAGAGGAGTAACCAGCTCCTCTCTTCTCCTAAATCTGAGTGTTTGTTCACCCCCTGCAAAAAACCCATATACTATTTTTTCCGATAGCAGTGGCAATTGCTCCCCTATTCTGAAAAAATTACTTCACATTTCAGCTATTAAGGCTGTGTAGGCTTCTGACAAATGACGAGGTCAACTGAGAGTGAAAAGCAAGTGCAGCAATTGCAAAATTAAAAATGTGCTTTACTTTAAGTCTGCCAGGAATGCAAACACAAGCTATGAGGAATGCAAAGTAGTTTAATTAAAGCTCAGTTAAAACCTAGCAACATTATTATAAAAAAGAGCGTAATTTAGCTGAAAGATTCTCCTCTTTCTTGTCTTCTGCAATGGCAGTGAAATACCAACTTCCAGTTCATTCCTTTTCTGGAATCTACTATTTGTCATGACTTTCTTCTCAATGCTTGTATTACTTTTGTTTTCAAGACAATGTCCCACTCAAAGAAATCCCAGAAACCAAATAAACTCAGGCTTATTCAGACTCAAGCAATAGGCATATAACTTAATTTTGGCAAATTCATGCATTTTTAACCAGTGTTCTTTACCCACTTGGTTTTTGGTGAAGTGTGGTCCCCACAGGCATGCACTATTCTATCCAGGAGCTATCCCTTTGAGTAATGTATTATTTACGTCTTAGGAATAACACTTTAGATTTTTCTGTGCCAAATAATTTTTTTCCATTGTGGCCACTGTCTTGCTAATCATTTAAGACTCTCTGGTAATGTCTATGCTACCGCCAGAGACAAAGCATCATCAATAAATGTCTCTTCTCTAATTTTAATGAGATCTATGTCTATCCATGTTTAAAATCACACTTTCCCTAACCAGCTAGATATGTTCTCAGAAATTTGATGAATTGCAAGGCATTTGCATTTGTCTGACATCCTTTTTTTTGTATATTTGCTGACCTTTATGAAACTTAAACCAACAAGATGGCTATCAGTGGGAGTTTTGACAATTTCGCAAAGACTTCCTCCAAGATGTCTCCTTTCTGGATGTTTCCCTAGCATTTTTTTAGACAAAACCAACTGTTCTCTCACAGATGGCTTTTAAACTACTTAGCTAGTGTCTTTAAGCTCTTTGGTTTGAATTGAGTTGTCTGACTTTATATGGCACATTTCTTCCCTGTCTAAAGATCTTCAGGGCTCCATTCCCATTCACTTTTCAGTCTTCACTCTACGCATATTTTGGAGAAAATAAAAGATTTTCCCCAAAAAACCTTTTTGTAATGATAATAGATTAATGCTTATGTATCTATCCCATCCATAACCAATTTCCACTGAAAGAAGGATATATCATAACTCTTCCTAAATGCCTACTTTTTCTTACTTTGATTTGGTTACAGTAGAGGTAGCAGAATCCTAAGAAAGTATTTTACAACAGCAACCTTTTCTTTTACTTATTCACTGGAACACCGCCCAGAATTATTCTCAAGAATGCTTATGCTGGAAAGCCTACTTTACCCAACTCATTAAAAGTTGCTTAAAAGCACCTTCTTGGGAACTTAAGACCTTAAAAATTCAAAGCTGCCACTACTGTCTCTCATGTCATATGGTTTGCCACTGTGAAACCCATGAGTGCGTGTTCAAGAATTGAAACAAAACATTATTGCTATTAAAATTCTTCTCAGCCCCTGGAGGTAATATATGATGATCTGTGTGATTCTTGGGTGCTGAAGTCGAAGAGGTAGAGGTCCCCATGGGAGCAGCCAGATGATTTGCTTAAATAAAAAGTGCTAATTTGCCCTGAAGAAGCCTATGATCCAAGCAATGTAGTCATATTGAAAGACTACTAAAAAGCTGAGCTGTGCACTTCTAGCTCTTGGTGATACAGTTAATCTAATTAAGCAATTTCTTTGACAGACAAATGACTACATCCTGTTCCAGTCCTGTGAAAGTCTTTCTTTTGTCACTCCTGTCTGTTTTGTTTGTGAGTTTGTTGGGTTTGTTTTTTTTTTTAATTATTTCTCCCTTCTAAGTTTCTTTAATACCAGCTTTGTTACTGGACTATAGTCTTCACAGCTCTTGTACAAAGTATTTACTGGAACTGTTGAAAATAAAATTTAAAGAAAAAGTGGACAGCAGGTGCATTTATTACCATAGTACCGAGAATACACGGATATATGCATAAAATGGATGACAGTATTATCACAACTCCCCTCTGGGCAGTACTCCAAACCCCTCCATTGATGATAGAGACATGACAAAATATTGGTTTTGTTCTTTCTAAGGTAGTTATTCAAGCAGCAACATTCAGAATCTAAGAGGTTTTTTTTCAGAAGTCCGGATATTTTACTATACCTTTGGCTTTATACTAGAGTTTTGAATCTAAGGCAGTACTATTAGCTTCACTAAAAGCCTTTCACCAATTCATCAGCAAGGGAACTACAAGGACACATGTCCCTTTTCAGGACTCAAAAAAAAAAAAAAAAAAAAAAAAAATCCAAACCCTCCATACTTCTTCTGCAAGTAACATGGAAGCAACTCTATGACTTTATGAATTTTGAAAATAAAGGGGTCCTTAAGGGCACTTGTCTTTCCATCTACCACAGTGTAAAACATGGAGGATTTCAGAGGACTGCATACACTTGTTATTGCTATTTCACTATACAAAGCATCATATGTTCATTAAGTGCAGGGGCACCATTAGTAAAAGGATATATCCCATGTCCTTTCTTGAGGATGGTCTTAGTACCTCTGGTTTCTAATTGAACCAAGAGGTTAATATGAGCTGTTCAAATGACCTCTTGTTGGATACATTTTAAAGAAAAGATAGTTATAATAATCATATAATAAAGGGGATTTTCCAGATGAATAAACATTTGTATTCTTATGTTTGTTACTAGGACAGCAAATCTAAAGCCAACACGCAAACAATAACAACACACTAAGAGGTTAGATTTAACTGTCCCCGTACTCTTGCCCTCCTTGAGTTCACCTACATTAACAAAAGTATTAATGGTGCTATAGACCTTCCCTAACTATTTCTGGAGGGGGAAGGGGGATTATTTGATTCCTTTTTTATCACAATTTATGTCAGTATAAAAGTTATAGAGATTGCCAGAAACTAAAGGAACATGATGTAGCACCACAGCAAAAGTGCAAAATCAATATCGCCAGGTGTTTGAATGCTGCACTTGGCAACCCCTCTCTAATCCATACTCAGTGCTATATTTTATGTATATAACTGAGACTCTGTTGTTAGATAATCTTCAAACCCAAATAGCCTGCACCAGTACAATGATCATAGAGACAGAAGGGCTTCTAGTTTTGATGTGTAATGAAAGATTTTGCAACAGGTGCCCAGACGCTTTCTGTAGCCACTGAAAAGGAGAGAAGTACCTCCAGGCTGCCTGAAGTCTCTGGAAGTGTCTTTCTTTCATGATGTTAGAAGAAGTCAAGATTAGTTTTGCTCATAACTTACATGTCTCATTTACAGTGATGTATCCAGACTCAACAGTGGCCATTTTTCATTGAGGGATGTATGTTTGTCACAAGAGACTGTCAGAAGAAAATGCAGAGCCTTTTTTGCTTTCCCTCTCTCTCCACTTTCTTTCAGAAATCCTGGTAGAAACCAGACATAGCTAAAATCATTCTTGTGCATTCTTTGCTTCTCAAAATAGTAACTGATTTTAAATCTGTCCAGATCTCTAACCTTGCACAATCAAAACTGTAAATTGTAGTTAGTTATGTGTCTAGCTATCGGCCCAATATCTTGTCAGTAGAGAAGTAATTTGACCGTCAAGAGAGAAAAATGAAACACTAAGGACTGAAATCCCTAAAATATTTAATACATTAAACAATGTTGTATCAACAATGTTGCTAAGCAGAAGAGTTGTTGATGGCTAGTCTATGATCCTATTTTCCTGAGAAAGCTTTTGCAATGAGATTTCATCCCATGTTCGGCTCTACAGAAGGTCAGACCTTTCCTGGTTTTGATTTTGGGTAGAAATAAATCTCACGCAGTTTGGAGGAGACTTATGCTAATCTCATTTGGTTCAGTTCATGTGAATTTCAGGGATTTTTCTCAATATCCTTGTTTGCTACAAGTTTTAGACTCAAACAATTCTAAGGTTCTGGGCGTGTTTATTCTGTTTAGGTGTTTAGTGCACTACGATCATCACCTTGATCTGTTGCAGTCTCACACATAGAAAATACATTTACACTCTCTCACACACACACAGACACCAACAAAACCCCCTCTCATATATATATATATATATTTGTGTATTCACTAGCTCTGTTTTATATGTGGCTTGTAAATTATTTGAAGAAAGTCCTATGTTTGCACAATACATAGTCAAATGAAATCCTGATCTATCACTGTAGCTCTTTCTTAAGCACTACTGGAATTCAAATACAAATACAAATACGAATAATAATAATAATGATGATGATGATGATGATGATGATAATCAGCAGTAAACACCATTATCTTTGTCCATGCCAAGGGCACAAACAGACTTAAGACTGTTTAATTAACACTTTTCTTATATGTGCATAGTATTATTATTTATTATTATTATTACTATGAATGCTGCTACTAATAAAATACTTTAAAGAAAGTATTAATTAAAGCACTTTTAAGACTTCTTGTGCCCAAGGCATGGGCAAAGCCAATGGTGCTGAAAGATTGTTAGCAGTTTATAATTTGTTGAAAACAAAGTTGAAACTCATATATGTCAACAAATTTCCGTTGGGTGAAACTGTAATTGATGTATGTTCAAAAAACCCCCAAAGAATCAATGTAGCATCCTTTGATAAGTTATGGCCTCTCTGCGAAAAAACTGCTAACTCACTGGCTGTGCACTTGTGGGCCTATATTCAGCCTTTCTAAATTTAGGTACCTCAGCAAAGGATTTAACTTGGGAGCCCGGTCTCCATAGGCTCCCTATGCAGTAAATGGAGAGAGCCAGGCTGCTTTAGAGAGCCAGGCAGATCTAAGCAAGACTGCAGCACCCCTTGGAGGATTCTCTCTGGCTACAAAGGGAGCTTAGCACTGAGAGTCCTTTTAGCTGCCCCAGGTAGGTGGGCAGAGGTGGGTAGGAAGAGATCTAGACTGTTGCGAATCAAAACTAAGCTCTTAGTGCTACCATATGCTTGTCTTTTGCAATGGACTCATGTGTGCCTGTAGCAAGTTACCAGCCTCCTGTGAGAAACTCCTTTGCAAACGGCTGAGATATGTATCTTTTATGACTAAAAGAAAATGTTTGAACTGGCTAGACAGTTCACAGCCTTGACACAAGGCAGGGTGGATGATGTAGGTTCTTATGACCAAAACACTATTTTTAGTGCTTCCAGGAAAGTGAAGACTCTTGGGTTTCAGCTCTGTGTTTGGACCAGATTTAATTGTTTGTACTGATACTTGCAGCAGCTTCCCTGCCAACCTACTTAGTCAAACCAATAAAGCATCTTTACAGCACCACCTTACCAGCCACTATTGATTCACTTGCATGTGCTACCTCAATAGTAAAAGGCTGCTAGGATTTACTCCCTCTGCTCTTTCCTTCTCCAGGCAGTCATTACTCAGTACAAAACCCTCTTAACCTGGTAAAGTTGTTGCTTGTGTTAATACTGGTTTAGCAAATTATAGATCCAAATAACAAGAACAGGAATAATTTTCTCCTATTTTACAATGTGCAATTGGATCTACATTCTGTCCCAGTAATTTTCTCTGTAGATCTTCCAGTGAGACTAGACAAATGGATCATTAAAAAAAAAAAAACCCACAAAAAACCCACAACAAAAAAACCTACCAGAGCCTGAGGTTGATGGTGTACTTGAGCTGAATCCAAACTTTATTGGTGTTTCTCAGCTTCTATTTGAAAACTTATAAACACTGCTCTTTGGAGCTTTACAGTGGGTTTTTTTTTGCTTGTCTGGCAAAGGTATCAAGTCAATTCTTCAGTCTTAATGAAACTGATATACAGCCCATCAACTCCCCATCACACCTGTGCAAGGGCAGTGCAATGTCAGTGACCCCAAAACAAAATTAATGAATATTACAAAATACATTTCATATGCTATTGGAAAATTTGAGATGGAGGATGACAGTCCTAGGTTGTCCAACATCACACCTTGCTGTAATCTGTAAACTTCTCTCTATCCCATGTTTCTCTTTTAGCACTTTGATCAAAATTGTATAAGTATATTCTCATATTAGGCTGTTCAAAGTGATAGCAAAATTAATATTTAGATACCTAAAAATAAATAGCTTGCTCTTCATGGGAGCAAAAAGAACACATACATACACATAATTATACACACAGTATGGTCTGTTGGAAAATTCATTGTTCAGTGTTCCTTCCCAGACCACCTTCCCTCTTAGACCTGTTTAGAAAAACTGTACCTCTAGTTTTATTTTGTGAATTTATTTTCTTAATTTTATGTGCATTTAAAGTAATATTTCCTATACACATCTGTTCTGAGTACTATCTTCTACATGAATATTCATTTTGAAATCAGAAGTATTGTCCTGGTTTCAGCTGGGACAGAGTTAATTTTCCTCCTAGTAGCTGGCATAGTGCTGCGTTTTGGATTTAGGATGAGAAGAATGTTGATAACACACTGATGTTTTAAGTATTGCTGACACTAGGAAAGGACTTTGCTTCCCATGCTTCCCATGCTTCCCATGCACAAAAAGCTGGGAGAGGGCACAGCCAGGACAGCTGACCCAAACTGGCCCAAGGGCTATTCCATACCACATGACATCATGCTCAGTATAGATACTGGGGGGAGTTGGCCGGGGGGCAGTGATTTCTGCTTGGGGACTGGCTGAGCATCAGTAGGTGGGTGGTGAGCGGTTGCATCACTTGTTTTTCCTGGGTTTTGTTCCTCTTTTTTGCTCTTCTGATTCTCTCCCCCATCCCACTGGGGGAGGGAGGGTGAGTGAGTGGCTGTGCAGTGCTTGGTTGCCGACTAGGGCTAAACCACAATAGTATACATTTGGGAAAGTTCTTAACCAGATGTGTATTTGTTCTGTCCCATGAAGTCCTGATTCCAGCTGGTCTTCTGTTCTTGCTCTAGCATGTAGCCTAAGCTAACTCAAATTTTAGAAAAATGAGTTCACCTAACAGCACAATTCTCTCAGCCAATGTTATGCAATAAAAACTTAACTTTCACTCTATCCATCTTCTGCTACCTTCTTTGAACTAATTCATCCCTGCTAGAAGACTACTCTCGGTTTACTGGTGGAGCTATGGAGTTCAAGAGTCCAGTGGAATTGTTCAAGAAATATTATCTGATGCAAGTCAAAGACAGTTGAATCTAACCTTTCCTTCATTTCAGCAGCATCAATTGAATGCTGTCAAAGCATTGTCCACCAGAGAAAGAAATATTCCATAAAGAAGTTGTTGTTATCATCATCATCTTTATATCAAATAGCATTCCCAGCGTGGTTAACGGAAACAAAGGATGCAAGGAGGAATAAGAATTTTCCACCTGAAGGCTATAATAGAGTAAACAGTTATCACTAATTTAAAACTCCTTTGGGTAAAAGAGTCTAGAAATCTGAGGGGTACCTATTCTGGCATATGGGCTTTCATCAGTTAACTATTACAGAAAAGTCAAATATCCCCACCTCCATGCACTTAGACAAAAGTGAAGTGAGGTTGGGAATCCCAGTCTTGCAAAGTCACCTAGCTCAGTCCAGAGGTAGGGCCTTCAGTCCAAGAGAGAAGCTAAACTTCAGATATGTTCTTAAACTTGGCTGCACCCTGTTCAAATCCACAGCACTGAAAACTTCATCCTGAGATATTTACATCTTCTTACACACTGGACTTGGAACTTCATTATCTAAATCAGAGTTCCACTCCTGTATTTAGGAGGCTAAAAGTTAAGTGCAGAGTCCTTCAGCATCATCAGTTTAAATGGTGATTTGAATTAATCTTTTCTTTCCAGTCTATTTAATTCATTATAATGAGGCTATAGCCAAACTAGTTTACTAATCTGTTTGGAAGAAACAAAGAAAAGAGGAAAGAAGAGAGAAAAAACACTGAGAGTTAAGCCTTATACTTCTGAACAAAGCGATGAATTCAGTAGGGCAACTATTGTCAAAAAGATATCATGAAGACAATAAGAACAAAAAGCTCGGCAACAAAGGATTATGATGCATATGAGTTAAAGATTTCCCTTTCCTACAGCTTCAGATAGAAATTCCTCATTTTCAGTCTGTATTCTTTTTTGTTCACACATGTAAATTTGACCTAACCTTTCTGTTGAAGTACCATAATCTAGGTAAAGACATTTAACAATAGTTCTTATCACAAATGAAAGGTTCGGATTATGTTTGTTCATTGCTTTTCCTAACCTAGTGTACTGACATATTTTCAAATGCTCTATCCTGGATTCAAATTAGATTGTAGAAACTGGAGATGTTCAGGCTGGAAGTTTAGTGTACTTTAAATACAAGACTGAATGCATTAGTCTTAATTGATCAGTAACAGAAGTGTATTTTTCCTTAAGATTTGCAAGCTATGCAATTAAAAAATGAACAATACAAATACATGCCATTTTTGTGATTCCTTTAGTAAGGACTATCTTTGCATTATTTTTTCCTCCATGCTTAAGTCTTTCTCATGAAGGCAACATATATTTCAGTTGTAAAAGTTCGACAACTTCAATTTAGCAAAACATGCTTCATTAATTTTTACAAACATTTCCAAAATAAAATAAGAAAGAAGTTTCCCTATTAATTACCCTGGGTAAAGGGAGAAATTCTTGATCAGTTTTGACAGTGGTTAACTACAGATTAGAAAAAGCTGTACTAAGCATAAGAAATAAACACAAGAAGGCAGGATGCAACCAACAAAAGCTACATAAAGCAGACAGGTTCATGGCTATAAAATCAGAAGCAATCTGAATACTCAGGCAAAAAGGCTGCAGTTTATAACTGACCAAACAGGAATGAAGAAAAATGCTTGAGGGAGTTGATATTGAAAAAAAAAAAAAAAAAAAAGGAATGTGGGAATGTGGGTCAGAACAACAGCATCTGTAATTCCTCCCCGGGTAATGTGTTTCAGCAGCAAATACATTACAGCATGTGAACATACTCATGGCACATATACTGGGTCTTTGGTCATTGCCTCAATGCTTCCCAGAAACTTTACATTTGATAGTATCTTTTCTACATAGTAATGTGACAACCGTTATCAACAGTGTCTGAGCACCCTGTCAGTTATTAAAGATCAAATGAACACCCTATCTGTCTGAAATAGTGTGAGCTTTACCATGTGTAAAAGGAAGGCAGAAATTTTCTAGGAAAAGACTTTGGTGATGAAGCTATTTCAGTCTGGGTGATACTCTCATCAATAACAAAACTACATGTTCAGTACTGTTGGATTCACCTCATGACTCTTCAGTCATAAAAAAGTATGGTATTTCACTTGGTCCATCTTAGACAATCTTAGACACTATCAAGAGGTTGAGAAATCGTTTGCCTTCTGAAAGATTTGCTCTATTGAGTTGCCTACTTTACTTCATTCACTTTTGCTATGTTCTAGAGAAATAGCTTAGATCAGGACCCAGTTCCTGAGGTCTTAGGTAAATAAAGTGAGATAAGACAAACCCATTAAAAGTCCTCTCATATCTGTGCCAGACTCAGGATGGTGACTCTGCTATACCATAGCCTCAGAATATCAAGACAAAAAAGTATCTAGTGTCTGACTTCATAGTGAAACATAAGTTAAATACCTCAGAAAAAAAGGCTCATAACAATTAAATGAGGATCCTAATCTAAATGTTCTTACTTCTTCATGGACTTTTGAAAGAAATCAGAGAGACAGATAACTATCAGGAAAGGGAAGTTTTGCTATTGTATTCCATAAGGACAGTAAGAAGACCTGACATCAAGAATGAGCTTGAAAATGTATTTTAAGTGGTTCTCTACCTTATAATTAAAGATTATAACTTCTTAAAGTGTTTAAGTATACAATTTTATATACTTGCAACATTTAGAGTTTTGTTTAGGTATCTGTAAAATTGAAATGGACAAAGAAAATTTGAAGGCAAAACATTTACAGTGTTTTGATTAAAACATTGAATGTAAGCTACTGTTACAATTGACATAAAAAAGAGGAAACAAAACCTAACACTTCCTAACTATAAAAATTAATCTTGGTTACATGGAAAGTTCTAATATTTTGACATTTGGCACTAGTTTGGAAAGAATTTTAGATTTTTCTACAGGACAGACTTTTAGATTTAAAAAAATTGTATAGAAGAATGATAACACCTTAAGATCTTCTAGATGACCTCTGTTAATCTTACAATTTATCAACAGCTTCCTACAAAATGAATGCTTCTTTCAAGTTATAGAAAAATTACCTGAACTTTAAACACTCAGACAGATTTTTCTAGCTATTTCGGAGTACAAGCTCAACATCAGGAAAAACAAAGGAGCAAAATTAACTTTCCTAAAAGAAACAGTAGCTTGATACCTGCAATGTGAAAGGCAGATTAAAACTTATTTCAAAATTAATAGATTTGAACAATCACACACTCCTCTTCCTGAGACCTGAACCATCCAGATTCAAACCAGGTTGGTTCAAAACCATATAATCCCATTAGTACAATATTTTGTTGAAGCTGATTAAGTTCTATTGGGAGACCATTTTGCCTGGCAATCTGGGAGCTTTCTTTAGCAAACAATACACTAGTGGAGGGGCCCAGGACAATGTCCATGTACATGATTTCTCATCCTCTCATCTTGCAACATTTTTCACCCTTCTAACACGAATCTGACATTTGTCATATGTAGTATATATTCTGTAACCTATTGTGTATAGTGGCATCAAAAAAAAATATTTTGTGGGCCTTTCTAACCTAGATGTCTATTATATAGTTGTTGCTGATTGAAAGGCATGAAGTAAGATGACTGACAAGTTTAGTCCTGCTTTTACTGTATCAAATTATGACGCTAAGGCAATACTACAGCTAAACTCACTGAGAGTAAACTGGAGTGACAGAGTCAGTCTGAAGTTACACAGACTCGTCCACTGATGGTATAAGATTTTTAGCCTAATGAAATGAGGTCTGAGACTAGATATGCTCTCAACAGGCATAGTAAAACAGACAACTGAAAGAAAAAAGAAAGGTCATTTAAGCTGAAGTCCAAAGTTTGCACAAAACCAAGTGACTATAATAATAAATGAATCAGTTTAAGCTCAGAATTAGAGAAGAGATCTCAACTTTTTGAGTTTTTTTGTTCTGAAAATGCCTTTTATTGACTTCAAAAATGGAACATGATATGGAAGAGGTTATGCGCCATGGTGCCAATAGCAGGAAGGACTGGTTTCTTCAACCCATGAGGGATCCTTTATGCCTGTGTTTCAATCTACTCCCTCCATACAGCCTCAAATGGGAAGCCAAGTGCACTTCTATGTTTTCCGATCAGTTCCAAAAACCCCTTCCAGAATATTATCAGAGGCTTTCAAAGCAACCGCAAAAGGGACCTTTATTCTTTCAAGATAGTGTGAATTGGAAAGAAAAGCGAAGGGGGGAAAAAAGGAAGAAAAAACAAAGAAAAAAAAAGGAACCCTTCACTGTATTGTATTTACTGTTGGAGTCTGAAAACTCTCATTAGAGTAGAAGAACAAATTTTAATAAAGCAGCATATGAAAGAAAATATGTTCTTCTTTTAACTGCTTCATGTACATAGCACTTAGCATTTGGGAGACTAACAGATTGTTCTGTTACTGGTTTACAGTGATCTCTTTCTTAATGTGCTTTTTAATAGATTTATTAATTTCAAAGTATATAATGTATCTATATACTTCAATTTTAAAAATTAGGAGAATAGAACTCAGTCTCTGTATTTCAGTTACTGGGGGAAATCAAGGGTATGGAAAATCATTTAAATGACCAATAGAAAGCATAGTTGGATCAAGAAAGATAAAATCTCTCAGAAATGCAAAGTGTTTTCATCTTTCCTTTCCTCACCCTCTTGAAATATCTCTCACTTTAAGATAAAAAATGGCAATGTCTCATTTTGTACACTTTTAGAGTATTTTTCTGGGAAGAAAGAAGGCAGGCAGAAGGCAAAAAGGCAAGGAAGAAAGGGTAGGGAAAAGACAGGAAAGAGGGAGGGAAGGAGGGAGGAAGGAAGGAAGGAAGGGGGAGAGCGGGAGCAGAGAAGAAAACAGAGAAGGAAGAAAGAGAAGAAAAAGGAAAAGACAAGACTGTAAATTCTTCATTGCTGTCCTGCATGACTTATCTGCTGTGATTTACTGTTGTGATTGTTGACTAGCTGACCACTGATTTCAACGCAGGGGTATAGAAGAGACAGATTGACATGGGTTTCATTAAAATTCAAGAAACTCAACTCCACAGAGAGCATGACTAACTTCCTTATACATGACAAGAATCCCCACAGATGGTTCTTCACCCTTGCTAAAGGAATTAAGTCTACCAAAAGAATCCCTGTCTATAAGCAGCCAATTCCCCAAATCTACAGGCTCATCTGCACAGAAATTCTTTATACTGTCATTCTTAAGTACCTTAGGGTAGCAGTGAAAGACAGGGAGCCAACAGGGAGCACCGACTGCTTCCTCCACTACCCCTCAAGCATGCTGGTGGCATGGGGATGATGGGATTATAAAGTAAACATAATAAAACACAGTAATAGGGCATTCAGTGGCCACAGTATATTTGCTTGCTTATCTTTTCCCTGTAAGAGCTGGGGATGAAATTCTTATTACAACTGCACAGAGCCTGTGTACAAAATTGGCAGTTATTAAACCATTAAGGCAGTCCACAAGCGAATATTGAATTTAGTTTTCTATACCAATTAACTTTCTCTTTTCATATAATTCCTATTTTTTTTTCTTTTCTTCTTTTCTTGTGATTATTCTCTCAAGCTCTACATTTTATCATCAAACATTGAAGCTTTCCCTCTCTGGCTCCCTCTCTCTCTTTCACTCTTTTTCACTTGTGCTTATACACACACAAAGCCTGTTAATAGCTGGCTACATTGTGTTGCTAAGGATGAAGAAGCAGCAGCTTCATTTACTTAAAAAAAAAAAAAAAAAAATCTTTCTGTCCTGTTTTTCTGTCAATCAAGACAGCAGTAATTAAAAGTCAGGAGTGGGGGAGGAAAACAAGGCTTTTGCCTGAAGAACAAAAGAAGAAAAATTTAATAGGGACAACAGAATAAAAAATAAAATTAATTAATAAGTAAAAGGATCAGCTGTTTTTATATTCAAAATGGGAAACTGTTCTGAGGAACCTGGAAATAATGTTTTTTAAGCCTTTGTTAGTAAACAGGGACATTAAAAAAACATGTTTCTCAGGGTATGAAACCTCTCATCTCTTGGTCATGGCTTGGATCTAACACTCTTGATGTAATAACCAAATTTTGATCCTATCAGATCAGGCATGGTCTCTGAGAGCTCAGCAAGGAACCTCAACTCCATGTCACTCAGAGTATCATGCATGAACATCATACAAAGGCTGTTGATTTTATAGTCACAATTCTCTGTGAGATAAGAAAGGAGTATCCCTGTCTTACTGATGTAAAATTGTGGAAAACAGTGATCATAGCAACTGTCTCAAGAAATCTCAACAGTTCTCAGCAGAAACAATCAGCCAATATAGGTCTTCTACAAACTTCTGGGTCAATTAATTAAATATAAGACCATCCATCCTCTTATCAAAGAGGAGATAAGAACACAGAAATTACATGGGAAACTTTCAGTGTTAGAAGATGACTGTACAGTACCAAGGATATTGAAGAAAGATAGAAAAAACTTATCACACTATTCAGATACTACTTAGAAAATGCCATCTCCATTTCTACCAGTCTGTCATCTCTAGATAATAGCCTGCTGAATTCTCAGTACTTAGGGAGAAAACCAAACTCCTATAAAGAGACTTTTCCCTCAAAAGGTACTTTTTTCAGAAATTTTAGATGTTCTCCTCAGTTCTTCTCTCAAAGGAATCATCATAACAGAGGAGAAGTTGACCTGTGGCTGGAAAAGAATAATTGGCTAGCATGGATGATCCTTCTATCATGGGTTTACCACTAGAGACAAAGCATAAGTACATCCTAAAACAAGTGTGGATGGCAGAAAGTAGAGTAAGGAAATATGACTGATTGGCTATAAAGTTTTACAGAGTTGGCAGACAAATGGCCAGATTGTTTCTTATCCACACAGCAGGAAGATCGGCCACCTTTCTGGTTCCTGAGGGTGAGGAGCAAAGGCTACAGGTCAATTCCAAGGTTAGCACCTTCACCTGCATTTGCTGTGGCAGTGCCAGATAGCATCCCAGATACTATCTGGATCCAAACTGAATTTAAGGGTATGTACTAGTGATTGAAGCAATGAAGAAGGAGATCTCAGTGGAAAGTGTCTTATCCATTTAGGGGCTGCAGAAAACCTAGCTGGATAAAAGGTCCTCTCTGTACCCCTTTTCTCTGTTATGCCTCTCATCAATGTTTGGAAAGTTTGTCCTCCCTTCAAACATTTCTGCTAGATTTTAAGGATGCTGCTTCCTACACGAACAGATTGCTCTTCAAATCCTGGCAGAAGAACAAGACATCCTTTTGTCATTCTTGGTCAGGAAGGCCTCTATCAGTACACTGTTGACCCAGGGAACTGTGCAAAGGACTGTCCTTTTGCACGAGTGAGAAAAGCACCCCATTTCTAAGAAACATGTGAGGGACGTTAGCACTGGATCTAACAGTCAGCCACCCTACCACCTTTGTGCTCTCCATGCTGGAGAACTTTTATCCAGTCTGCTTGGCCTCCAGGGCATGCATCCTGCTGTGGGCAGCCACTGCAGAAGATCTAAGCTCTTAAAGTAACTGTAAGAGTGTAAGCAGGTCAAAAATGACAAAAGTGATACAGAAGATGGTCTGTCTTAGAAAACCATACTTTTTTCCCCTCTGTTGTTCCCTCATTTTTTGAACTCTTTCCTTGTCATCTAAATCATCAGCACCTGTGATGAGGGATTCTTTTTAGAAACAAATCATGGTCAGCACAAAATGTGTGGTCCAGCATCCTTTACTAAAGGAGCCTTTTTAGTCTCCAGAGGACACCTGGCACTGAATCAATACATACTCCAAAAACTGTTGCAAGACTCCCTAGTGAAGAGGTCTCGCTGTTCCCTGGTCTGTAGCTAATTTTTATTTCGAGTGAAAAAAAAAAACTTATTCTCAGTAGACATCATTCACATTGAGATCAAAGTATAACACATTGATTCACATCCTCCCTGAATTCACCTTGTTCCTCTTTGAATGGACCTTTTTGGGTGTCCATAAGGTCAGGTGACAATAAACTCTAGGGTTTAAGTGTTGTCTAACTAAAGCAATGTATCTTTTTAACTAAAATACATATTAAAAAAAAAAAAATCAAAACAAAAAGCTTAGTCCTTCTGAGGAATCCAGCTTGAAAGCGCATGTGCTTTTGAGGTCCTTTTCTTCAATCCTGCTCTCCACCTGGCTACTTTTACTGCTTCCTAGATCGTAACACACTGCACACAAACATAATATGTCCCATGTTCATACTCCTTTCCTCTTCCTCTGAAACATGTTTGCCTGCTTTCTTCTCTTTCTGGGAACCCTCTTTATCTCTATGCTTCAAGATCCCTGATAGCTGTGTGCTTCACTCCCTGCTTTTTCCAGCGAGCTCTTCAAAACAACATTGCAGTAGATCGTAATCCACTGTTGTCAGAGAAGGTCTGATATTTTCTCCACTGAGAGAATTTCACCAGCCCCAGACAGTAGGAGCCACCAGAAAGTGAAAAAGCAACCCTCCTCCCTCTGCTACTCAGCCTTTTAGCAGAACAGAGCAGAACATGGTGTAACACTCAGAAATATACAGCAAACCTGAGCAAGCAAACAAAACAGATGCCATCTGCCACAGTCTGGAGAGCATATTCCCTGCCAGCCTTGATTCAAGACAGCCAGAATCCATTCAACTTAGCAGTTTTTTATCATGTCATGCTATATCAGTGTTTTCTTTGTAGGAAGAAACAGCTGATAGGATCAGTATTTATTTATCTTCATATTTTTGAAGGTTTTTATTTGCTGTTTTCCTTTGAGAACACTGTGTACAGGTACTGGAGTCTTCTACATGATAACAGAAACTGAGTTCCCAGAGAGGGTCAAAACTTATAGTGTCAGTTTCTATTATGTGGAGAATAAGTCAGGAAATTCCTTTGTCCTGAATAAACTTACTCCTCTCTTTGACTATGGCCAATGAGATTAGAAGCTGCCTCATATCAGCCTTGTAGTATGTGGTGAAATTTGCTGTATCTTTATCTCTTATTAGGTTATTTTTATTGTCATAAACGTCCAGTTTGGGGTAGGGGGATGAGGTTCAGACCTACCAGGAAATATATTAAGACATGGAAAAATGTTAATTATTCAGTTGACTGGAATTGTTCTTGAAAGTATAAGCTGAAGAGAGGAGCTATCTTAGATGTCTTATATAATAAGCATTCTCCAAAAATATAAGCACTATATAATAATTTCTGCAGTAGTACAAATATTCAGGCTTGTATTTGAGGTCTTCTTGAGTGTATAATGGCAGAAACTTCTGTCATCTGTGCTTTAACACTTCAGTCCAAGTAGGAAATAATGCCTCTGGAAAATACTATTATAATGTAACATGACACAGAATACTCTCAGCAGTTGTGAGAAGATCACTGTACATCTCACTGTAGTGACTGCTAAGCGTAGGAAGAAGTATAAAAATAAATGTGAAATAATGGTTAATACAATTTCTCTTTCCTACAGCATTAAATAAGAAAAAACTGGAATTCCATGGTGGAAACCTTATCTTGAATCAGATGTTCTTTGGTGGTTTCTAGCTGTCTATTCACACTTAAGAGTTTCATCTTCTGTCAGTGAAAAAATATATACCACTAAGCACTTCTGGAGAATCCTCTTTTGAATTAATGATTATGAGCAATGACAGTCCAATAACAGTGAATGACATCAGAATATTTTGACTCTCACACAACAAGGCACACTCGTGTGGTAAGAAATGGTCTCCCTTCTTTCTCCCCTTACTGGCAATATCACAAGACGAACACACTCACAGCATGGGAAATGAATACCTACCACCACTCACCAACACAACTGCATTATTCCCTACAAAATAGTCCATCACTCTCATAATTTGCTTAAAAAAAAAAAAAAAATTCATTATCTGGTGACTATGGAAATCAACAAAATGTTGCTAGTGCTCCAACTAGAATGTTTGTTGAGTATTCATCAACAATACAAAATGTTTGTGTAACCCATATAAGTCCATCTTTGCAGAGTAAGAGGTGTTAGTGCTTTGAACATCAGCAACCTTTTTCTTTTATCAGAGAATCTTGGGTCCAACCTGATGTGTTAACTAAGATGATAGCAATCACATTTGCATTACGTTATGGACTTGTCAAGGGAGCTCTAAAAAACAACAAAACTTTAAAATTTCTCAAATGAACCTTATCTAATGAAAGATGTTTGTATAAAAGCTGAGAAATCACTGCTTGCTTAGAGCTATCAACATAAAACCAACATTTACCTTAACAGCACTAGGTACAAAATGATTACATTCTCTATATACTCTTGGGGAGGACTTTATTTCTGGGATTCTACATACTTGCCATTTAAGAGAAATCATAAATGCATGGCAGTTTTGAATATATACACATAATCATATTTTAGCATCATATAGCATCAATTTAGCCCTCTTCCTGATTTAACCCAAATTTTATATTTCAAGAGCTGGCAGAATTTTGACCCAGAATTGTGCAAAAGCTGTTCAGCTTTTCCTTAATTTCTCCTGCTTTAAGTGCCTCTAGCTGAACATTCAGCAATGGAAGTGCCCCAGATTTATGACCACAGCTTGAAACTTTGATTCTTGTTTGGTTTGTCAAAGGTTTCCTTCTTGTCTCTCTTTTGGAAAGCATAATGTACCTTACGTGCCTTTGGGAGCTATGAACATTGCAAATATAAGCTCTCAAATTTAGTGAAGTTTCTGTTCCAGAGATTCTTTGTTGTAGTTCATGCCTTTTGTGAAAAATAAATGTCTTTAGTTATAAGAGACTGTGAACATGCTCAAGTAAAATGTAGGTCAAATGGCAAATAAAACTGGTCTAGAGAAATCAAGTTATTAGGGAAATTAATATTGGCAAAGCTTATATATGTCTCCCATAGACATTTAGGAAAAAAGAAATTAGTTCTTTTAGTATTTTAATTTTTTAAGTACAAAAAATTTGTACAATTTCTATAGAAAGCAAAAATATGTGGCCAAAAAAGTCTCAGCTAAAAAAAAGAATTCTCTACTGACAAATGTTCTAATGGAATTTAATGTATTTTTCTTGAACATTTTAATATATAATTTATCCTTTTTTTTTTACCTAACCCTTTTCCAAACACATATTATTTTAAAGTCTCATGATATTCTCTTGTTTTTTTTTTCTTTGTTGTTTTGGTACCCTCATGATTCTATTTCATATTTGATGATTTAGATAGAAGTAATTTTTGTCTCTTGGCTCAAAGTAAGTTTTGTATGTTACTGTAAATTTTTAAAAAGTAAGTATTTTTTAAAATCACAAATATTATTATATATAATAAATTCATAAATATTTTAAAAAGAGGTATGAACAGCTGAAAGGAATCTCAGAGATGTTTCCAAACTTTAATGGGACAAGGATGATATTGATATGAATATCTTGTGGTTGCCACTACCTAGGTTTAAGATTTTTTCTAGTTTTCTATAAGCAATATAATAAGTAATATCCAATGCACATGAGTATGAACATTATGTTAGAGAAATATAAATGTAGCTAGTATTGATAACTTTGCTTTTTCCAGTGACAGCCTGAGACAGGACGTGGGAATGGTACTTTGATGGATAAAGCAAAGGACTCTCTTTTTCCTCTGCTATTAACTTGCTAAGTCAATACAGAAAAATCACTTAAGCAAACATTTTCAAAGTTAGGTGAATAAATGAAGGTACTTCAACATAAAAGTAGATGCTGTTATAAGACCAATAAGATTCAAGGAGAACTTGAATCACCTATAAATAACGGTTTTCATGTCACCTGCCAGTGCTGTGCATGCTCAGATAACCAACAATCTCAAAGCAAAACTAGTGGTAGAGAGAGGGTTGAAACAAAAACAACAAGGTCAAAGGGACAAACTTTGTGTCACTCACACCATGCTGAATCACAGGCTTCCTCTCCTGAAGGATGATGAATAGGTTATATGCAAGAAACTAGGGAGCCTACCAGAGTAAGGTCTATGAAGCAGGCTGAGTAACTGTTTACTCAAAAATATTTAAACATACTTTTAAAACAACCTGTCTTACTCCTTTTTAGGGCCAGAAAGCAAGACAAGAGGTAACTGTGCTGAAAGAGCAATCCCCGTTTTCCTGAAAATCCAAGTCTGAGCCTTCAGAAGTCAGAACACATTGCATCTCAAGTCACCAAGCTCATATGGTAGATTTTGTTACTAACAAAAAATCACTCCCTTGGACGGAGTGATTTCTGAGTCATAGTAACCCAACACTACCTATGATTATGAAGAGTTTATTTTCTTTTTATTCAGTTTGGGGTAGAAGAAGATAAAAAAGGGGTGACTGTTGTGGCAGTTTGGATGAATATAACAAAAGATCAGATAATAAAACATCTGTTAAGAACATGTGTTGGAACTCCAGGGTATACACTGAAACTAGTCAGTAATATCTGTGAGTGAATGAAAGAATGAATAAATAAGTGTATAAAATCATGATTCTTTCCATCATCGCTCCCCTATGGAACCAGCAAGGATTTTTAAATCTTGTCAAGGATAGAGGAATCTAACATCTCTGCAGCTGTTATTCAGTACAACATCTTCATATTGACAGGTCTATCAAACTAGAGAGGAGTTCAAGAATAAAGAAAATAGGAAAGGCTGCCGTAAAAGAGAAACCATGGCCCAGAGAACTTTGTCAGTGAAAAAAGGCAGGGGAGGAAAAGAAAATCTCAGAGAAATGAAGGGACCTGCTCTAGGTCCCCCAAGAATGCCAGAGATAGGAACTAAATCATGGTGTAATGGTTTCTCTCTATTAGATGTTTTGCATTTCAGGAGTATAAATTAGTATAAAACATACCCTTAAAAGTACAAATGTGTGCTAGTGTGTATATGCCTCCCTTTACTGTTACAAAACTATCTCAGTGATCCAGGATGGTCTCCATTCCAGAAGGCAAGAGGTAGTGTTTTTATCATTAAAAAACCCCACTACTATCTCCATGGATTCTGATGCCCTGATTCGTGCACCACATTTGCCATCACTTTGCTGTCCTATCGAAAATTACTTTTCTACTTGACCTATATTAGAGAGCTTCTCATTAACAAATGACAGGCATGTAAGTGGACAGAGATGAAGAAGATAATTCCCAGGAAGTGTAAGAAATGCTGTGAGGTCCTGCAGGAAGCCTGTAGCAGTTCTAGGAAAAGAGCCAAGATATCCAACTTTAACTAGATACTGTTTTAGCCAAGCTTTAGCCAAGAACCCATTCTTCCTCTTTTGGAAACAGGTGGCTGCAGTTAAAAGCAATACAACCCCAATCACTTATAAGCTAGTTGTCTTTAAATTGTTTCCTTGAAATTGGATGATGACAAGGTATTTTTTGTGTATCTTTCCCTCTTTGAGTTTCTGCTTTGTCTGTTTGAGTTTCTCCTTATAGGCATATTGCTATAACTGCTGGCTCAAAGAAGTAGCTGAGGGAATGCAAGCATTCTCAGTTCTCATTAGGATACTGGAAAAAAAAGTATTATCCTCTATCTTTTTACTTATAGTGCTGGAGGGACATTATAGTGGCTAACTGCAAAGATAAAAAAAGATTTTGTCACATTCCTTTCTCCACTACCTGGATGGCACTGTGGAAAATATCAACAACAAAATGTAAACAGGGCTTTACAAGCTTCCTAACACTGGAGCACTGATACCTTTCCCTTTCAGTGATGGCCACTTGGGTCCACACTGTCAGGAAGCACAAATAAATTCCTTGATACTAAATAAACATAAGGTAAAGTGACATTTAGGTTGACATAAATAGCTCTAGGATGTCTTTGGGAAAAGGATTATCAGCACAGGTATCTTAAACCTTCTAAGTCTTCAAATCCTTTCCTGATCTTCCATACCACAATTCCTGTACTGTGAGTTAGTACACAAGAAACTAAAGAAAGGCTAATTGTAGCATAGTTGTAATTTTTGGCTTGTAATTGTAATTGAGAATCAAGCAGAAAGAGAGAACAATGATCAGAAAGTCAATTACTCACTTGAAGCTCTATGCTTAGGAAGTTTTCCGTCTTCTGATGTAGCCCAATACCTTGCATACTCTTCTTTCTCTCCCCTTCCTAAGAGTGCTCTCCTTTGTTCTTCTGTATACTTCCTACATTCTCCATATATCAAAATTTAAGAGCAAAATATTATAATAGATTACTTTTAAGCTGGATATCATTAATGAGACAACTAAGTGAAAAATCAATGATCAGTTTTGAGCATTAGCTTGAAGCCAGCTGTGCAATCCTCACATTTTCTGGGAGGCAGGGAGGTGACTTACTGTTTAAGTTATATGTTGCTTCTCATGGCCTCGCAAGAGGTAAGGTAAATTATAAACTGATGAGAGATGTTACTGTAGCAGCTATGCAAGCTGAAGTTTTCTACCCACAAGCAGAAACAGAATACAAGACCTTTTCCTTATGCCCTGAAAATATGCCTGAATTTTGACTTTAAGACATCATGCCTGAGAAATGAAACACTCTTTGGTCTTTAGTTTTTAGTCTCTGTGCTTTTGGGTAGCTAGCATAGTGCTGGGATGTGCACACCTCATGACTGAGCCACAGCCACACACTTGAATTGGGAACCGTGAAACTGCCATCGGTTGCTTGTAACTCCCTTGGCTTAGGCTGGGGAAAAAACACTGAGTGGTCTAGAGAAAAAACCGTACTGAACACTATTACCAAACCCTTTAAATGTTTATTCTGGATTTTTTCCCCTGATTTAATTGTATTTTAAAATAGAATCAGATCATATTAAACAGTCTATTTATTTTCTCCATTTTCTATGCTCACAAAAAAAAAGGACATCTGCTGGGTTTAAAACATTTGAACAAGTACCAAGAACAGTCATATATGGGCACAGTTATCACAGCAGAGCAGAAACAACTTTTTAAAATATTGGCCTGTGGGTTGAAGTCGTCGTGTTTACCTAAAATGTTGTTATAACTGACACAAACACGTGTGGGCATGCACTAACAGAATCTATTGATAATTGCAGATTTACTAACGAAAAATATGAAATAACATGTCTTTTCTAGGGAAGTAATCTACTGCCATAGCCTGGCATTTGCCCTCTGTGCCTCTGGCACTCTTTTGTTCAACAAAGGGCCAAGTCCTATGAACCAGAATCACACACAAACTAGTGGGCCACACAGTAAACCCTTAAGGCAGAGGAAGGCTGTACGTGATAGCATCTTCCTTCCCACTCTCCTGCACTCGCTGTACATAAGTCAAGCCTGAGACGTTAACTAGAAGAAGAGGCCAGAAGTTGGCTTCAAGTGTGCTAGAAAAACAGTATTCACTTGGTGCGGGAGTCAACTTTCCTGGTGAGCATGAAAGAATTTCTCTACGCTTATGTGTATTAAATCTGATGTAGCAGGAGAAAGGAAGGCATGGGGCCTTCAGGAAGATGGTGGTGGGGAGTCAACTTCAGGCACCAGAAAGGGCAGTTTTCTCCAGAAACAATTTATTTGCACTCTCGGAAAGTGTATCCCTCAATTAGAGTGCAGAATGTATGAAAAAAGCATAGGTGGCTGCCACCCTTCCCACAGAGAGGTAAAAATTGTCTGTCACAAATTATCTATGCCATAGATATACAGTGTATTTTTTCAGTTACCCCTTACATTTACTTTTTAACCCGATCCCTGAACCTCACCCCTCTGAATTTGCCTTAGGCTATATCCTCTTTTCCAAGCACCTTACCAAGAGGTCAGTTCCTCTCACTGGTCACTGGAGGTTGTGACTCAAGAGAAATTCTCTTCAGCTTTGTTACCCCAAGATATAATATTTAGTGGTTTTAAGGGATGAGGCAACTGTAAGCCTGAAAATAGTAATTCTGTAATAAGATAAAGTATATTTTTTGCAGGTCCATTATCAACTAGTGGGGCTAGCAAGCCCTAGCATGTTTTTGCTGAACTTCTGAAAATAGTGTTTTCATGGATCAAGCAAAATTAGGCAAATTTTCACACAAATGATGAGAAGATAATTTGTAGAATTTCAAATCTTTCCAACAAGCAAAGGTCAGGATGCTTATCAGAAAATACTTTTATGAGAATGTTCTTAACAAGTAAGCAAAACCTTGGGATTTTTTCCCCTAAGCTTGTTTTCAGAAATTATATAAGCATTTAGTTTGGTATTTTCCACGCAATATCTGCCTGAGATAGGCTGCCAGCATTGAAGATTCCTGCCTGAACTTTTGAGAACTGGCAATATTGTTACCAGTTGGAAAGAGAGGCCAGATATGGGAAATGTCAGTCAAGTTTAAGCACCGACTTTGCTTCCTAAGCTGCCTGGCTCTGTGATACTATTCTTCCTACAGGTTGCCAACACCTTTTACAACCTGGGCTACCTTCTGCTGCTGATTACATCCTTGTCATCACTCCATAGAGCTGCCAGCCCAAAGCATTTACAAACCATGAAAGACTGCTGAAAACCACACAATTTTAAAATGACAGGTTTGAGGCTGTCCTTATTTTCATTCTGCTGCTGACCCCTTGAGGTGTGCATGCTTCACAGTTTCAAGATCTTTTTTTGCAAGTGTGAAAGAAGAAACCTCTTTGTTTTCTTATAACTAAAGGTAAGATTTTTCAAAGATTACCTTTGTCTCCTCTTTTGGAGCTTTGGAAAAAGCACATTAAAATTTTAGGAAATACTGAATGTTCGTAAAACTTGAACAAATCAGGTAAACAAATCAGGGCTGGAATTCCAGGCAGTGTGTTATCTGGCCCTGTACAGCCACACCAGATTTATGCAACTCCTGCTAGAGTGTGATTGCTAAGTGAACAGCACTGGTGAAGCTGCAGCACTGAAGTAACAGAAGAGGAAATACAAGATGCTGGCAAAAAAATTCCTTCTAATAGAAAGTTTTAATGTTTCCAGAAAGCAGGCTGGATATTAGTTGCAATTTTGCTCTTCCCTGAAAGATTCTCGCTGAATGACCTGCACAGAATTCAATTTCTTTCCCTTGAAAGGAGGCAGAATTGAGTCAACCCTGCCAGAATTTGAACCTGTGGCTCAAGGGAGTCTAAGTAATTCAACCCTTAGGCATGACTTTTAAGCCATCACCCTCCAGCACATGATAAAAGGTGTTGCATAAAGAAAGGAAACAGAATTGTAATGAGGGAAGTTTTGGGTGAATCATAAAGTGAGACGGGTTTCAGATATTTTTGGAGGGGGGCATGGAATCACATTTTTTTCAGGTTATGGGGATAACAGTAGGAAACAACAACTGGGTTAAAAACATTTTCCAAATACCGAAGTGAACTCAAGATCGTATGCTGTTTAAGAAAGTTTAGGAAAGTTTTTGGAGTGTGTGGTTTTTTTGCTGGTTGCTTCTTCCTGACTTTCTGCTGTCATCTGCTCCTGAAAGAGAACCTGACAGGAGGTAATGTTTGTAGCTATATTTCTAACACACCTGAAAACTGAAACTGGAAATAATGGAAACCATATGAAAAAGCTCACTCTTCTTTCCTGTTGCAAAGTGAAGAACTGAAAGTTCCAAAGAGTGTTTGTGAAAATATTACTAGTAATAATTTTGTGGATATTTTGCTGCTGGGCCTCTCTCTCTCCCTCCATCTATATATAAAATTCACAGTGAATATGATCTTTGTTGTGTCGCTTCTGCTTTTGAAGTAAAATTAGGTTTGAAACAGTAAAGGTTATATTTTCTTGGAAATACTAAAACTTTGTCCCTGTAGGGACAGGTTTTTGTTATTTTAGTCAGATAGAGTTTGGATTTTGCTCAAAATCAAGATAACGCCTATATGGTACTCTTTAATATAACTGCAGATATTTATGTTATCCCTATAAAAATGTTTACACCAAATTGTACCTGGTGGAAATGAGTTCCATATTTTTTTAATCAGTTTTAAATGAGCTGCCTTTGAATTTTGTTGAATATTTCCATATGTTTCCATTATAAGAAATCAAAATAAGAGCACTTTACTAATTTTTCATATCATTCATTTAAAGATATACATACTGTAATTATTTTGGAGAGGAAAGTTTTCTTTATATTCCTTCAGTCTAAAGAGATTTTCTTTCCTTGATATCGTGTTTTTGTCTTGCCAGGTAACCAAAATGGAACTTATTACTCCAGGTAAGATTTTCTTTCCCATTCTTGTATGGCTTCTACAGCTGAGGTCTTTCTGAGCACTTCTTTCTGTTGAGCCATTCACCAAATAGGCAGGATTCTTCCTTTCTCCCATCTTTAGACCCCAGAAGAGTATAGGAGCAATTCAGTTTGCTCTTTCCATTCTGCCTTATTTCCTTTTTATCAAAAAATAACCATTAGTCCTTTCACCAAATTTTGTTAAATCACTTTGAGATTCTTTATGTTATCTTATAGTTCTAAATGAGCTGCACAATTCTTGCACAGTTGATAATTTTTATGCAAAACAGTTCCTTAGCAAAAAAAAAAAAAAAAAAAAAAAAAATCTTACTCAAACCCAGAAATTTCCATGGGAAACATATTTTTAAGTATAAATAATTAACCGGTAATGGGTTTTATAATGAAAAATTTTGGGTTTTTTTTAAATTATTTGGATTAACAATTCAAACTGGAGTATCTGTTTTTAAATATAAAATGTGTTATTTGAGTTCAGGTAGAATTTAAACAGAAGATTCTTCTCAAAATAGAAACTCAAAACGTTCTACGGAATATCTTTGAAAATTATTACAAGAATAATAGAACAAGAAAACATTCAGATTCAGAAAAAAAAATCCAAAAAATTCCATTGTCTTTTAAAAGGAACTGTCCAAATTTAAAAAACCAAACCAAACCAAACCAAACAAACAAAAAAACCCCAACAAAAAAAACCCCAAAACGCAAAAAACCCAACACACCACCAAAAAACCCAACAAAATTCTGTTCTCCTGTAGTTCTCACAGGCTATACAGGCTGTTACCTTGCATTTACATATTCTAGGTTTATCCTGGTGACTTAACTTAGATCATAGCATTAAATTCAATTTATTCTGTGCTGTGAGTAAATACTAGGAGAAATCAAGATGTTACAAACATCTAAATGCTGTGAAATATCAGGGTGTATGACCAGATGTTCTCAGTAGGTCATCTATTTGCCATAGCAAGGAGAAAAGCCAAAAACATCCCAATGTTTCTGTCGATCTGTCCCAGTCAGAGACAGGGACTGGGGTGCAGTATGAAGTTGAGCACATGAACAAGTCCTGTAATAAAGGGGTCTGATTGCCACTGCACAGCGCAGGTGCCTGTCTTCTGTCATGGGCCATTTCTGATGCTTCAAAAACAGATTAAAAAAAGATATAGCAGAAAAACAACAGTGATTTCCTTTCTTTTCAGGGGCAGAAATACCATAAAGATTCTCCTTGTAGAATTCTGGTTCATTTTTTTTAGATCTGGGACTTGATTTTCTTTTCACATTCATGAAAGGGACTTGGTTATCTTTGATAGAAATATAATAGTGGTGAACTAGAATGTTTCATGTTACGCCTCCAAAATCACAAAGGTGCTATGGATTACAATGTCTCAACCCCAGTTCTGGGAAATTAAGAGAAGATGGGTTTGGTCTTTTTGTTTGTTTGGGTTTTTTACTGCATTAAACCCACTGCAATTCTCCTACTATACATATACAAAATCTGTTATATTTATGAGGATATATTCGAAATATTATATTATGTTAAATAAAGGCACTATTAAATACACTTCCAACGAGTCTTCCTCTGGTTTAATACAGAGTTGTTGTGAGTACAATACAAAAGGCCCACTTGGTAGAGCTGAGAATGTACCTCTCCAGCCCGGTCGTGACTCCCAAAGCGATGGGGTTCACCCATCAGTTTTTGCTACGGGTAACTAATTTGTTGCTGTGCCATGCCAGCTTGATTTAACTAGCACATATGAACAATGGCAACGCAAGCCTGATTCCTGAACATTTAAAACTAGCTGTTGAAGGCAGATGGCATTCTCCAGTTCTCACACTGCTCTACTGCAGAGAACTAAAGTTTAAACTATCAGCTACCTGCCATTTTTGAAATTGCTGCAGATAAAAACTCTTTGATGATTTCAGATTTCTGCTGCTTGCTTGCAGGCTTACAGAGAATAATTGCTACCATAAGAAAACTACTGAAATAGACAATAAACTGATTTTGGCTGGAAGTACATTGTAATTCTGTTCTATATTGGTATGTGCTGCACCACAGAGACAAGTGTTTGTTTTAAACAACAACAAAAAAAATAGCTAAACTGAGGTGGAAGAAAAACAACCCACCAGTTTAATAGTTCTGATATAATAATCTGTGAACTAGCTAAGATAGAAACTTAATTGTTACTGAAAAGATTAAATAGACTATGTCTGGTATAAAACACGTTAGGGCCATATGCCATCCTGCAAGGCTGCAGAACAAAGGAATGAGGCACAACATAATCCAGAACAAAGACCCCATCTGTAAGGAGAAACCATTAATGTGATATGGCTCACTCCTTCTTCAAGGTCTTATCTCTATGTTTTGATAAATGCGAAGATCATCTAACTTCTGTTCTCCTTCTCAAGATCTTCCTGTTTATCTGGGCTAGGTCTTATGTTAGTTCTCTTTACTTCTGGTCCCTACAATGGTACTGAGATTTATTTTCATTGGTTAGCCATCGCAACCCTCAAACTTTTTCAGAGTTGTTTCTTTCTGAGACAGGGGAGTATGACCTACTTTGCTCATCCTTTCATGCCGATTTTTATCTTTGACTGTATATTAAAGCAATTATGTTTATTTTTGTCTAGCTGATCAAGTTCTGTAGCACTGACTTATCTTTGCCTTATCATCAGACTTGATTAAGACTTTGGAGAATCACAGAATCACAGAACAGCTGAGGATTGAAAGCATGTCTGAAGGTCATCTAGACCAACCCCCCTGCTCAAAGTCTGGTCAAATAGAACAGGTTTCTCAGGACATTGTCCAGCTGGGGTTTTAATATTTCCAGCAACGGAGACTCCACACCCTCTCTGGAAACCCGGGGAATCTGTTCCAGTGCTTGATCAACATAAAATATATAAATTTTTCTTATGTTTAAAGGAAATTTCTCGGGTTTTTTTCACCTTGTGCCCTGTGGCTCCTGTCCTGTCACTGGGCACCACTGACAGGAGTCAGTCTCTGTCTTGTTTACACCCTCCCATTAGGTATTCATATACATGTATAAGAGCACCCCTGAGCTTCTCAGTGCTTCTCAGTGCTACTCAACTTTTCTTGAATTGAAGTCTTGAGGCTTCAGCTCTGTCATTCATGATAAATATCATCAATGACATAGGATCTGACTGCAAACAAAACTGTTTACAATAAAATGCATCTGTTCATTCTTTTAAACCTATTTATTGTATTAATTCTAACTGTTTTAATTACTTAATCAAATATTAGTTAAATGGGATCTACTTTACATAAAATATGTAAGAGTGAATCTTTCCTAAACATGTGGAGTTTTTCAGGTTTCCTGTTTACCCCCTTGAAAACATCAGCACTTTTTTATCCAGCTCTCTGAATTATCTCCAGTGTTCCAAAATTTAGTGAAAATTGACATAGAGAGCTCAAAGAAGGTCTCAGACAGTTCTTTTAAAGTTCTTTGGTGTAAACTATCAGATGTGTTAATGCAAATATATCAAACTTAGTAGCAGTGGTTTAACATGTTTCTTAGACATTTCTTGGAGCTGAAAACATATCATCATATGACGTGACTACATTTTTCAGCTTTTCCCAAATGCAGAACGGAAATATGTCCCAAAAAGGTTTGCCTTTGAGCAATTATTGTCAACAATTATTTGTTTGCAAATTATTATTGACAATTCTACCACTCCCATCTATTAAGTAATTGATACAATTTCTATTATTGTTACAAATGCTTTTGGTCAGTAAGAGATATCAGCTACCAATCCTTTTGCTTTATGTGCTAGAACATGAAGTTGGACTAGATATACCTTAGAGGTCCCTTCCAACCTACAGAACTCTAGCATCATGCACAATGACTCAAAACTATTTATTTCCAAAATGTTGATGAACCAGAAAAAAGTACACCTCTTCTCCCTTTCTGTCAACCGTGTCCTTCTTAAATAGGTTATAAACATTGGTTTAAGATTCCAATTTTGCAATCTTGCAATCAGTTTTCATCAAGCAAAGCTAAGACAAAAGTATTTTCATGGATGAAAAATTTCAGTTCCTTGTGTTTCTTATCTAAGGTCCTACCACTGCTGTGTCTTTTGCTATCCTGATTAAAGAATCAAAAATCTTAGAATAATTACGTTGGAAAGGACTCTGGATATTTCTGGTCCAACCTCCCCACCCCCCTAAAGTAGGTCCATCTAAATCAGGTTGCTGAGAGCCTTACTCAGTTGAGTTCTGAATAACTCCAAAGACGGAAAACCCACAGCTTTGCTGAGCAACTTGTTCCTATGTTTGATCATCTTCATCATGAAACTTTTTTCCTGATTTCTAACCAGAATTTCCAACCTGTGTCCACTGAAATGTTCTCTCTCTTCCTATCCCTGTGCAGACTGAGGTAGCAGCAGACAGCAATCAGATTAGTAACACTACCTGTGTTCCCTCTATTTTGATTTTCTGCTAAATGGATAAGAATTTCTGAGTTCTTTGTTATTTACATTCCTCTTTCGCATCAGTACGTTGATTCCTGATTAATCTATCTGACCTCTCTGACAACTTGCCAACATCTCAGATGACAGAACTTAACAGAGCTTCACAGATTCTCCTTCCCACCCACACCTACTCACCAGCGCAAGTCACCAAACCTTCTGCAAGAGCAGCATGTCAACCGCTGTATCATACAGAACTTACAAAACCAGAAATTTATTTCTAAAATCTCCTTACATGATTTTCTTTCTGTACCTGATCATTTTTCTTCTGAATCATGATTTACTAAGGAACACATGGTACCATTTTTGACAGAGATTGCCAGTGTTTATTTTCTTTTGCTAAATCAGTCCTTTCTAAATGGTTCACACACATGGATTTTAATATTTTAGCCTTACAAATCTTCTAACCTTCTACCAGTGTTTGTATTCCATAATTATTATGATTAACACTTTTAGAGTAGGTTTGTTTAGTGTTGGGGGCCAGGAGCCAAACAAAGGTGCATTCTAAACTAATTTTCCATTTGACCAGATGAGTCTGCAGAGATATCCTTCACATATTCTACCCTTAGTCTCCAGGAATAGAAGAAATTTCTATTTGCAGAATTCTTCAAACCCCTAGTTCCTACCCCCTTTTCCATCTCCCTACTCATCTGTCACTAGCTGCTTGACCTGCTAATGCAACTTGGTTCTGAACCATTTGTTTTCCAGGTCCTTTTTGTTGTGTAAGTGGGTGTGATGCTATCTACCAAATTTAGTTGCTTAGAAACTTGACTTCTTCAAGCTCTGGAGTTACCCATTCAATCTAACAGTTGGTACTTCTAGTCCATTTACCTAATGGTCTTTGTAGAAGTACTTGCACTCCTTTTATCCTCCCACAGGAGAAGCGAATAATAACAAAAACACATTTCCATGCCATATTGATCAATTATTGTTCATGATGGTACAGAGAAGGGTACTTCTTGCTAGAAGAAACTCCTCACACTGGCTCTCCAAATGTCCTACAAAGCTTAAGAGCCATTAAGCCACCCAACTCAATTCCATCTCTTCACAAGTACTCAAGAATCTTAAATATTGGCACTATTCAAAGACCAGTGACTCACAGTCCTTAGCTAAATAGAAACCAGGTCTATCCACTGCTTCACTTAGTTGTTCATGGTCAAATTATATAACTTCCACTTAGAATTAACAATCAACAAAAAATTGTCAAAATGCTCATAATTTTTTTCTACCTGTCCATAGTTTCCCACTTCAAAACTCTGATTTTATGGTCATGTCCTCCTTTAATCAAAAGTTTCTAATATTCACCTTTCTCAAACTGGAGTAAGACATTAACACAGCTGAAAGAGAATAAAAACAAGGTTGGGGGGGAAGAGAGCAGAAGGAATGCAAAACCTCATGGAGTAGAAAACACAGGCAGGTGAAGAGACAGGTATTTTCTTATTGTTTTAAAGTCAACTTTGCTGCACATTTAAATACACATTTATCTGATATATCCAGGTTCTCATAAAGCTGAGATTACTATGTTATGTGAGTACACCCCCCCCACACACACACACTCCCTTCTTGATATTTCCTTCCTGAACCAGTATTGATTTCTTCCCTAGACCTCATTTCATATTGTGCCCTGAAAATTAAATGATCTATTTAGTTTCAATATGGCCCAGGATTCTAATTGGATTTTGAGGCAGTAATTTATGTAATATTAATGGATACTTTCAGAAAACCACTAATTAACAGCTGACCTTTATTTTTCCGGGGGAGGGGGTGGGGGGAGGGGCAGGGGGGAGAGTGGGGGATAGAGAGATAGAGAGATTTAAAAAGCACATCAGGGTTTTTTTTTGGGGGGGGGGGGGGGTGTATTATTTTTTCCTCCCCCTCTAGGAGTGGTCTGAATTTAATTAGCAAAAGCCAGCACACATCAGGGACATTTTGGGGAGCATCAAAATACATTATGTATTTGATCACCTTATGCCTATAAAAATGGCTAAATAATTTAAATGCGATTCAATAAAATGTGTTTTCAATGAGAATCTTCAGCTCTGGGTGATGGATTAAAAGCTTCACATAACCCAGAGATTTTATAAGCTACTGCCAAACAAATTCAAAGTAAAAGATTATATTTTGTTTCCTCCTTTTATGTAGCAAGATTTCTTCATTTTCTGCTCCCCCCACCCTTAACAGCAGTGGAGTAAATATATACAGCGTCATTTAAATGCTTTATGAAAGGAAAAAGAGGAAGATTCAGAGCTATCACCTCATCATTAAAAGAAGAAATCCACTTGCTTGTTCAGCAGGTGTTTTATTTCCTACTTATTGCCATATAGCCCCCTAAAAATCAAGGATTTAGGGAAATGTGCCCTGGGATACCCAGAACAATGCTGAACCTCACTGTAGATTGATACTTTCACTGCAGTTTCAAGATTTAAATACGTTAATCTTTTGGGAAACCTTCTTAAAAAAAAATCTTCTATGTATTAACAGTTACAAATCTATAGAACAAATTATTATCATGTATAAAACTGAGAACAATTGTAACAAATATATGCTTGATTCTCTGTTCATCATTGCTTTGTACCGCTTTTTACACTTGTGTCATTAAAGGTATTTTATGCTCTTGTACTTTAACGTAAGTTACTATATGCAAGAGAAGATGAGTAATCAGGGCCATAAATATACAGCCACATATACCCTATATCTAGGGATACATCAGCTTTAGGTCTGGTCTGTTCAGACTAGTTCAAATGACTGACATGTGAGTATTTACTAACAAAAGCTAAGCCTCTTCAAACCTTCTTAAAATCATTAAAATATGAATAAATAAGTCTTTAAAAAGAAAAATTCCTGCTGTGAGTAAACCAGTCCAGTGCAGTTCTTAAGTGTGAATGCAAAATTGGATTTAGGGACTTCAAAGCTGAGCACTGCAATAGCCAATTATTCTTCAGTCCTTTACTCTTATCATGGGATCCATGATCTCCAATTAGGCAGTGGGGTGTCTGATGACTTACACAGAAAAAATTGGTCCTTTAGCATGAGATTGAGGAAAACTACAGAACAGAGATTTTCACAAGAGATGGCCATATAATTTTTGGATGCTAATGGTAGTTAGACATGAGTTCTAAACAACTTATTTCTGTCAGTATGGGAACAATAACAGGCAGGTTTACATGAGGACTTAAAGTGTCAGAATTACAGACGGGCATTTAGTATCCTAAATTTCATTTACTCACATTTAGGTTTGTACAAAACATATTTGCAAAGCACCTAAACAATTTCTAGTGCTTTTTCGGCTTTGGGCCCTTATAGTAATTTGGACCCGATGACCAGTCTGTGAAAAATCTTTGCAGGCTCACTGAAAGCTGTACTTTCCGAATTTCTGTCGTCTGTGTCAAAAATACCCTGCATGAGTCAAAGGATGTTAAAACCATCTTAGAGAGAGACATTTTGAAACCTGAGCAAAAGTCTGACCTGAGCGTTTAAAGTCTGTGGTGACCAGCCTTTTGCTTTCAGCAGGCACCACTGGCAGGCTTTCATGAAGAGGGGAGGAGGGGCATATAGCCCACCGCAGTAAATGGATTGTGTACAGACATAAGGGAGAACTTTTTGGCTGGGAAAGAATCCCACACTCCTAAACTGAGGTTTTTCTGAATTATCTAAATTGCTTGTTGCCTACCAGTTCAACTTACCATAAGGTTAGATTTTCTATGACGTTCCTTGTTTATTCGTAGTAAGTCCCATTAGTCCCATTATTAAACAAATAGTTTAACATTGTTTTCTTAGTATATAAAGAAGGATTTGATTCAGTAATGTCAAATATATCTTTTTTTTTTTTTTTTTTTAAATATATTCCCCTCCAACAGTGATAAAGTCCAACTTACAGCAGTTATATCTGCTTACATAGCATCCTGGATGCTGGGGAAAAATTAATCTTTTTGCATAAGACCAACTGATCAGAGAATGGATTCTCTAAAGCTTTCTAATCACAGAAGTATAGTTTAATTTTATTTTTGAGCACAGATGTGCTCGAAAGCATCAGCTGATACTGTCCCCAAATGCTTATTCCTGCTGTCTGAATACGTCGGAAGCAACAAAGGTACCAAAATCTTCTTTTTCAATGAAATAAAAGATGAGTGGGAAACAGATGAATGGAGAAGTGAGGTTATTTGATCAATGTCAGACTGCAGGTCAGTGGTGAAGCCGGGAACAAGAGTTGTGTTTCGCAGGTGCTGGCTAATGTCCTGATCGTTATTTAGCACCACCTTCCTTGCCGAGAAACTATAGATTGGACTTACAAAGTCTCATCAAGTTGTTAAGACAGGACTTTTCCTCATAGGTTCTGCAGTGACTTGCCAAATTTACATTTAAATGGCTGAAGCCAGCCTGTTTACTTCCACTGTTTCCATTAAAGATGGATGAGGGTTTACTTTTAGGAAGCAGTTCCAGATAGCCTTGCATTTTCCTTAACTTTTTCCCTTCCTTCTTTGAAGTTAAGCACTGACAGGAGTGAATTGAGTCTCTCCACCCCGTATTTTTGCTGTGTGCTTTCACATTTTCTTAACATCCCTTTGTTTATGGGACAGTCGCTGTTCAGGGAGCAGAATCCACGTTCAGAAGCCTCAGTACCAGTACATCAGAAATGTCACTTGAGGAACAGATCAACACAATTATCGCCATTATTCTTCTCACCTCTAAGGACTGTTTCCAGGTCGTAGACACCTATTGTGGATGCTTTGGGAATAATGAAAACCATTAACAGATTGTTAATGTGACTTGGTAGCAGACCAAGCAGAGACTTATAAAACAATAAAGCTTTACAATCAATCTGATGTGTAACTAGGCACTGATGGAAGCAGGTATAACATCAGTTAGGGCCAAATTTTAACTCTTCTTAGCACCCCAGTGGTGCAGAGCCACTGGAAGCTCTCTGGATCAGATGCTGTGTTTTGAGGCTCATAAACCTTGAGGAGTTTCTGTCAGATGACCGGCTGAAGCTGATATGGCACCACTGAACTGAGCCAATAGGCATCCTCCGGAACTGGGAGAGGAGTGTTTGCATCCCTCCAGGCAGCAGAACTGAGAAGTTTTAACTTTTTTCCTATCTTTTTTTTTTTTTTTTTTTTAATCTTGTTCTTTCTTTCTTAAAGCTAACACAATAAAAGAATAAGTAAGAGCCGCAATGCTCCAACTCCCTGTTGGAGCGGGTCCAGAGGAGGTCCACGAAAAATGGTCCGAGGGCTGGAGCCCCTCTGCTACCGGGCCAGGATGAGGGAGCTGGGGTTGTTCAGCCTGGAGAAGAGAAGGCTGCGGGGAGACCTGAGTGCGGCCTTCCAATGCTTAAAGGGGGACTATAGGAAGGATGGGGGCAATCTTTTTAGCAAGGCCTGTTGTGACAGGACAAGGAATAATGGATTTAAACTAAAGAAGAATAGATTTAGACTAGATATAAGGAAGAAATTTTTTACAGTGAGGGTGGTGAAGCACTGGCACAGGTTGCCCAGAGAGGTGGTAGATGCCCCATCCCAGGCAACATCCCAGGCCAGGTTGGACGGGGCTCTGAGCACCCTGATCTGGTTAAAGCTGTCCCTGCTCACTGCAGGGGTTGGGCTGGATGGCCTCTAAAGGTCCCTTCCAACCCAAAGCATTTTGTGATTCCATGATTCTAACTGACCTGCAACTGTGTGCTGTGGAAATGGTCAGTAAGAGAAAGCAGAAAAATCAAATTACAAATTTATTTCAGAAACCATATTTGCTTTGCTCTAGTACTGATTGGTTCTGCTGCCTGGGCAAGCCACATTGTCTGTTTGGGACTGAGTTTCCTCACTTACTCTGTGTCTGACTTGACTTTATTGTAAACGCTCTGTGTTTCATGGGAAATTTTCTTTCTTTCTCTCTTTCTCTCTTTCTCTTCTCTCTTAATTTTCTTTCTGTCTCTATCTTTCCACCTTTTTCTCTCCTTCCTTAAAGGTGCTGACCACCTTTATATTACCCTTTGTTTACAATGCTGACATTTTCAGTATCAATGTGTAGTTTTGGCATTCTCCATTTCTGGATCTTCAGGCTGAACTACCTTTACAGCCTACAAGAACACAGCACTGACTATGCTAATCCAGGAGTTAAGGTTTAGAGCATCATACTGGTGATAACAAGATATTTACAGCCCAAGCAGACTCAGATTGAGCTGTGCGCTCTGTCATTTTCTTTTTATGAGCCTGCTCCATAAAACTGTTCCCATATGGTTAAAGTTAGGGATAAACAAACAGGTTCTGATCAAATAAGAAACCACTCAAATCTTTGCCTAAGGTTCATAATGATTTTTTTTTTTAATCTCTGAAAATATTGCTTATGTAAATTTTTAAATCTTCTCTTGTTTTTGTCTGCTGGATCTTTATTTTTTAATTTAACCTGAGACTTAAAACCAGAAGGAAATGCTGGTTTATATTAGTTCTGCTTTAATCGAAAGAAGTAGAAGTAACAGTTTTACAAGCTGCTGTTGTGCAAAGCCAGGAAAGGTTAAATGAAACCCCCAACCAGAGTCCAACACACCCTATTTACAGGGCTGATTTCTAGGAAGAAAAGGAGATAAAGCAAGCAACTCAGAATAGCTCCATCTCACAGGGTCCTGAGATAGAGGCAACCTCAAACTGTTGAAATCAGCTAAATCATGCTGCCTCACCACTTGAATGTACCAGCTCAGTTCCAGAAGCAAATTAGCCATGTTTGCATGGCACTTAGCAGGGCTTGCTTATTTAGATACTTTGTTGTGCAAATATGATTGCATGCTGATTGTGTGGCTATACTTGTGTTTCTCTACCACTATAATGTGCTTGTATTCCTAGAGCACTGGTTAATAACAATCAGCTTTTTTTTCTGGTATGTTAAAAAGGAGGAAAGATGATATTTCCCTTTTTTAGCTTAGATAGCCCAGTCACCCTTCTGACAGACAAAGTATCTTGTCTATTCATGTAAAAACAATGCTAATCCCTGGGTATAAGAGAGCCAAGATAGGAAGAAAGAAAGAGACATCAGTTTTAGACTGACTGCTCTAGCTGGAAAAACACATAAGCTTTTTGGGCAGAGAAATAATTTTTCAAAGAGAAGCTTCTGTATCTGATAACTTTTCTATTTCTTACTTGCCTCGCTTATATATCGCTGTGTGATACCATTCAAATCACTGGATCTAAACATAAAACCAAATGTAGTCTAACTTGTCTCACGTTACAGTACAATGACTCTGGGATGTCTCAATTTAAATGCTGAGTCCTGAGAAAAGTGTATCTACCTAAACAAACCCATTCTGACTTAACACTCCCAGAGCCTAAGGACTTTGAGGTGAGCAGAAGGAAGTCAGCGAAACTTTATAAGAAAGGAATTTGGCCTATTGTCTTCAAATAGGACACTGTGGTAGAACAGATGAATGTAGGAGAGGTTCGACTAGTGTATTTGGGTAGTATATAAACAAGAGCACTCCTGGGTGCCTGTCAGTAATAAACTTCTGAACCTCTTGAGATTTGTGCATCCCTAATCCCCCATTTAGCTTCTGCCTGCTGTAACAGAGATACCGGACAAAATGCACCTGCAGTGCTGCCAAATGTTCCTACTTCATAAAAAAAGAACTGCTGTATTTTCTGCGGAAGACTGGTAGGGGGAGATAAATAAATAAAGAGCCCACATCATGCCTCAGTCTAGGAAGTGGAGTGTGAAGGCCCAGCAATTAGGGGTTTAAGAGCAGCTGAAACCTTGGCTGAGATGAAAGTAAGTCAATTTTCTCTGACCAGGCTTTTAATCGTGCTTGATGATCCATTTCTGCCTGTTGTAAAGAAGGTGCTTGTTTGAGAGGCGTTATGTACGTATAGCTGGGTCTTGACAAGGAGAGGCCACAGAGGTGCTCAGTCCTTTGGCAGCTCTGCCCAGGTGCCATAAAGCTCTCAAAGATTTTATAAGCAAAAGCAGGAAGTGACTTGGTGTGCTTCTGCTTAAGTGACAATTGCACATCACTTAAGGGGCTTGGATATCTGATGGACAGAAAGTCTCTTCCCAGAACACAAGAGGTGAAATTACTACATTAGGTATCAATTTTGAATTCCTTTTTGGAGGAATTTTGCAAGGTAGCCCTCTAAGTACAGGTCCCTCTGTGGTCCAGAGGTGAACACAAGCTATGCCTTGGTTTGTAATTAAGGCTTTGGTCTCCAGTACATCTGGGGTAGCCTTAACTCAAAACCTAGCCTTCTCCACTGAGTGTAGTTCCATGTCTGTGGGACAATTCTGGCTTCATTCTAGCTGTTAATCAAAGGCTAACCTCAAACTAATGAGTTTGTTTCTTTTCTCTCCACTTCCCGTGCCTGCCCTCTCCGCCCCCCAATCTTTTTATACCATTAAATCAAAGAGTAGAGAAGGTGAATCCCAACTATAATGCCAGTGAAAAGTCACAGAGACTAATTACAGTACTGAAGGGACAACATTTATTTGTGTTTCTAACTCCTACTGTTGTCCCAAATAGGGCTCATTTACCCGGTATGCAATAAGCCAATCTTCACACACTGAGATGAGATATTGTTTTATTTAATTTCTGCGCAGAGATGGGTGCTAGGTGGTAATTCCACAAATCTAGCACCCATCTCTGCACAGAAATGTAATAAAAGAGATTTTAAAAATAGATTTTAACCAATCATAGCACTGCATATGTATTAGGGAATTAAATATGGTAATGAATGTATATAAATAGATGTTAACTTGATGATTTGGTGTGCTAGCTTTGTGGAAAGGCTCCTAGCACCCAAACTTGTGCAACTTTGTGAATAAAACAATACCTCATCTCAGAGTGTGAAGACTGGCTTACTGCACACCGGGTAAATGAGCTCCTATTTGGCACAACACTACTGGCATGATCCTGTTCCTTCTCTTGAGCTGCCTGGCATGTGCCTTACCTCTACCAACTCTTATGAGCCAGTTCAGTTACCTAAGCAAGTAGATGTTTTTTTGATCCCTTCATTTTCTGCTGAGTGGGTGAGCGGAACTGTACCCTGCGAACCAGTGCTGGAACAGAGAGAAGTACAGGGCTGTGGGCAGTGGGAGGGGGGCAGAGAAAGGGAGGCTTCCCTGTTGGTAGCAGCAAGCTACTTAGGTGGGCACAGTCAACTTGGCTATAAGGATGTTTTTCCACATTAAACTAATAAGATTGAAAAAAGAAACAAAAAGCCTTAGTTCTCCTCCTCCCAGAGCCATGTTGGTGCACCTAAACACCTGTGTTAGCACATGAAAAGGGGCAAGACACAGCCAGAAGTCCCTGACAGACTCAGATGAGCAGAAGCTGACATGCAGTAGCCATTCAAGCTGCTAAGATTCCTTCAAACTGTGAGGTCTAGCATTTCTGTGCAGATCTAGTCTGAATTCGTTCTTGATCAGCCTTGTGTAAGGGTTGGTATTCCTGGAAAATCCTCATGTGAAAAGAGACAAGGTAAATATTAAAACCACTGTGATTTTCTTGCCCTTTGGTAGATGTTTCATTAGGCTTTCATTGAGTTAATTGATCCTCCTAATTGCTTTTAGTCCTTAAACAGTTACAAAGTGGAGTACAGTCATATGTAGAGCCTTTCCTTTCATTTCAGGAGCTGTGGTGACAATTTCAGTCACAATTCTTCTATTTTCTGCTATCTTCAAATCTACCCCAAAGCGTAGGGAGTACTTGGGCTGAGCCCTTTGTGATGCCACAAAATATATATTTGCCCTATAGACCAGAGAGCTGGTAGAAGGATTACACCTCATGAAGCTCAGTCTCTTCTAACTATTGCCTTGGGACAGCTGCAGATTTGTCCTTTCCTTGACCCAGAACCACGCGCCATCTGTCTGGTTGTATTTTACTCATGACACGTTTCCTCCAACAATCTCTTCTCTTCCTTTGGAGTATTAGGTTTGCTCCTGGAAGGTGGGAATAAAGCATTTCAACCACACTAGGGCATGCACTAAAAATTATGAGGAGACCTGTTGAGCAGATCAGAGCAGATAGTGCATTGACCTGTCATAGAGTACAGGTGTAATATTTTCCATGCTCTTTTGAACTTGCATCCTATCCTCAAATTACACGTTTGGGGTTTTTTTTGTTTTTTTTTTTTTTCTTTTGAGCTGAAACCTAGCTGCCTGTAGTGGACACCAGCAAGTGATTTGTTTCAATGCCAAAAGGAGGATTTTAGCTAAAGCTGTGATGTAATTGCTATTGTAATTGACCCCATGCTGGAAAGCCAAGAAACATGTCCCACAAAAGCATCTGTAGCTTCTTTGCTCCAGGTAGCTGCTTTCAAGCCTGACTTGATATATAGTCATCTCCCAAGGTATAAATGAGATACCCTTCTGCCCTTGCTTTCCCAAAAGGAAGAGTAGTAGCACCGCTATGGCAATGCATAAAGCTTTGGGACTTCCATAAAAAGCCATGAATGTAGCAAGTTATAATTATGAAATTCAGAGGCAGAAGAAGAGCTCAGGTTAACTTTAGTCTTCTCTGGAGACTTTTAATTGCTAACACCAGTGGGAAATGTGGAGTAACATGAAAAAAATCCCCAAGTCTAAAATGGACATATAAGGGTGTTAGTAAGAGAATTTACAATGCAGAAAAGATGAGATGTAGAATGGTATTGCCATCTGCAGTCATTAGAGTACGGATTTGTTCTTGCTTGCTTTCACTGTTAGCCTGAGTGATCACAGGAATATTTGCTTCTCAGTTAAATAAACTAGCTAATTGCCATACTAAAATGTCTGTTTCTCTAAAAAGGACAATTGGAAAGGACTCCTTCTTGAGTAAGAGTAGGAAATTGATAATTTGTACTCTTTTAAATTCCTATGAATTTAAATTCTCCAAAGCCTAAAAATAAAATTCTTCACTAACACTGAAGTATAGTGAGTCCTTGGATGCTTGTGCGACTAAAGTGTCACTAGCAGAGTTCCTGCTTTGCCATCCATTTTTGGTGTCTTGGTAGAGAAGTCCTTTATCCTCAGCAATTATGGATATTAACATTAAAACAAGCAAACATAGTTAAAAGATGTGTTTTTCTTTCTCTCTTATGACACCAGTGAATAATTTTTCGAAGAAAGGGTCGATCTTGTGAACTCAGGAATGCACTAAAGTAAAAAAAAAAAAAAAAAATTGTGTGCATAAAGTAAACCATTTCTTATTATCTTTATTATAAAATTTCCTTGGATTTTCAACCACAATTATCAGAAAAGTACTTAAATGATGACATGATTTTCTCAATGCTGACAGACATGGATAAAATAAGAATCTCATTGCCATTCAAACTTGTTTTAAAAAATCAAGATATGCATGACATGCCTCTCTAAGACAATTTTTTTTTCTTTTTTTTCTTTTTTTTTATAAATTTCTTACTTATTCTGTATGTCTGAACTTCTATGTTTTAGCTAAGGCTAAAAATAGAGCTGTGAAAAAGATTTCAGCCCAGTCTTCAATAATGAAATGATTTTGTGAAGTCTGAGGTGTTCATATTTGACCTTTCATAGTCACTAAAGAACATCCCAGACATCACACACCTACATCAGATGTTCTTGTTACGGGCAACAAAGAATCTTTTGGAAACTTTGAGGGTAATTTCCAGCAGGAATTTAAGATAGTCTGCATGAATCACCTCTGCAAATAACTTTCTATCTCTGATTATAATAAGTCACCAAAGTCTTTAGGGGATAAAAATAGCTTGTGTGAATATCTTTCACCATTTATTATCTCCAAGCCTAAGTTCAGAACTGATAAAAGAATAATTCAATGATTCTAGTGGTGTTGTGTATCATCATGACTGCAATGTTCATATTTACTGAAAAACCACCAGACAATATTTTCCAATGACAAAACATGGGAAATATTAACTTTTCATTTTCTCACAGAAGTTAGAACTGGTAAGATTCTGAAGAGCACATCTTCTCCATGGGTGAGTTCTGCAATCAGATTGAGTGTTCATGCTATCCAGTTTACTACCAGTCTACATTTGTCTAATAGCCTCAGTCCTGGTAAAGATGAAGGCTCCACAGCCTTCCTAGACAATCTATGCCAGTGCATCTTTTCTAGACCTCAAAGATTTTAAACTTAATTCTGCTATACTATTTCATCTCTTAGTGTTGTTTCTGTTGTGCACATAAATATTTTAGGCACTGTGACAAAAATGAAAGGATTGAAGAGATGCAAATTTGCAGAAGCTGCGGGCTGATGGAAAGTATTTTTGGTTTATATTGAATAATGCCACTGGCTAGGTCATCTGTGAACATCTGTGATCCATCGATCTACCCACATAAATATCAATGTTTTGAGATAAAAGTCTAAGATAATAAACTTTATGGCTGTGGCAAACTCATTACTCTGCATGTTATTCTGTTGCAAGAAATCAACAATACTGAAAAATTAAGAGCTAGACTTGAAGATGAGATTTAATCCTGAAGTCCTCCACAAAACAAATGGTTTCTGAGTGGAACTCTAGTTAAGATGTCAGCTATTGTTTGAATTTTATCTTTAATGAATTTTAAAAAGAGGAGGAATAGGGTAGTCTTCATGTTTCACCTTAGATTAATATAAGTTGCTGATGTCCAAAAGTGGGGCTCCTAAATCCTTCATAGAATGCAGAACAAACCAGATATGGGGGAAAGCATAAATATACACAGCTTGGATAGGGGATAACATGGAATTTTCAAAACTTGACTGGAATAAACTCTGCACAGACAGAGCTGACTTGCAAGTTGCCCCTGCTTTGAGGAGGTTGTTCCAGATGAACCGCAGGGTTCCTTTCCAAACTTTTCTCTGATTTTCTGATTCTAAACCAACACCAAGTTAGAGACTTTGAAGTCTAAATCTAAAATAAAAAAAAGAAAAAAAAAACAAAAACAAAAAACAAGAAAAAAAGGAAAAAACCCACATTCATAGTAACAGGATATTACACAATTAAAGATCATGTCACAAGAGAAAGGATGAAAATGCCCATGTTACTGTTATTTTTTACTGACCATGACCAAGAAACTGGAGAAGGCCAGTAAGGATGGTTTAGGTCTCTGACTAGTCTCCTCTCCAATTATTAATATGATCATGAAACAAAGTACAATATTTGTCTTTAAAAAGGGTTTTCCTGAGATTCTGATTTACTGGAAGACATTGTATGGGATGAGAATGAGAGCTGCATTTACTGCATGGAGAGTTAGAGTTTCATGTTGGCCATAAACATCTATTTAACAATGGTGGGTGTTACCAAGACAACAAAGTTAGTTGTTTGCTTTAAATTGTGGTACAAGGCAAACTTCATCTGCATTTCACAGAATTCAGGCACACCAAATTATCCTTTGTGACACATATTTCTTCATTGCCCTTCATCAGGAGGGTGGAGTTATCTCATGTTCAGAGGTACTAATGGACAGTCACGGAAGAGACCAGCTGCTGTCCAAAGGTAATAATACATAGGGAGACTAGTAAAATTAGATTAGGCCAGGACAGGTATAACTAGAGTAATTCATTTTAGTTTAAAGTTAATGTAGCAAAAGGCCAGCCTGACGTGACACATTTAAAACTGATTGCTTAAGATCTACTGCAGGAGGATTTTGATCTTTAACTGACTAAAACAGATTATGATCCTATAATGGTGGGGAAAAAAAGGTAGTAGTATCTCTGCCATTAATCTGGTTAAAACTGCATCATGTGGATTAACATTAGTAGCAAAGAGTACATTTCAGTAAAAAAAATCAGTTGGAAATAAGAAAAGTTGGTGCTTTTTTTTTTTTTTCTTTTCTCTCTTTTTCTCTCCTAAAGAAGGATGAACTACTTCTAGCTAAAAAAAGCAAACCAACCAACCAGAAAAAACCACCTTGGCTATTTCTAGACAAAGAATTTTACAAAGTTTCTGAACGATTTTCTCAAACTTTATGTGGTAAGCCTGGTTCTAAGATCAGCATAAACACTTTGCTTTAAATACAGTTTAAAAACTGTATGTAAATTTGAAAACTAAATAGACTCCTGTGCATAATAGCTAATAACTTTAGGTGTAGTTGTGCTTAAAATGTTTGTGATCATCTACTAATCTACTAATATATTCATCTACTAATCTACTAAGAATCATAAAATGGACATAACACAAAGGTTGTGGAATAATTGCACCAAATTGCTTTGGTTTAAAGGAAGACATTGAGTTACCAACAGAAGAAGAATAAAGAAGCTGAGTAAGCTGCAATGATAATTACAGACCTGAGAAGTTCAGACTGGGAGGAAGACATAGCAAATCCAGAAAAATTTAAACCAGTTTGGCAGAAGAAATTGACGAAGTGAAATTTAAGATGACCAATTTTCTCATTGTTGAAAATTTGATAAATATTTTTGGTAAAATTATTAATAAAAAGGACTCTTCTTTCGAAATGCCTTAGCTTATTGATTTCAGCAAATAAGAAACTTTATTTTTATCCATTTTGTGTGTTTTTCACATGAGCTTGCTTGCCTTTCTTCCTCTGTTTCTATAGTTTGCATTCATAGAATCATAGAATCATAGAATCATCTAGGTTGGAAAAGACCTTTAAGATCATCCAGTCCAACCATTAACCTACACTACCAAGCCCACTCTAGACTAATTGTTCACTTAAAATTTCTATTTCATTACTCTCTGAGAGTTTGGTAATGAGAAATTCCTAGTAAAATGACCTTTTATAGTGTCCCTTTGAGCTTCCTAAAAAAAAGGTTTTAAGCATTAGAGTAGGCTTTTGTTCTTCTTTTTGTAAATGGGCCTCCAAAAAAGATTTTGAGAAAGGATTGTCTTTAGGTAAAAATACTTTGACCTTAAAATACATATATATACACATCTAAATTTTTCTCCTATTAGTTGATAATGTGCTATTGAGAGTTCTTCACATGCATCAGGCTGTATTTCTAGGACTAGGATTCACTGATGCCAGTCCTTTCTCTTTTCTGCTTGCCTACAGAAAGTTCTGGGCAGGGATCTTTTCCTTTGCCCAGCCAGTGTGCAGCAGAGACCTGCAAGAGGTATGAGCAAGTCTTGATCCCAGCTACACAGAGTGGAAATACATTTAAATACATATTTTTATCCCATGGACCTCAATAGCACCTAAGGGCTTTTTCCAGTGCTTTATCAAACAGTCACTGCTCAGAACACGACAAAGATGAAGGTTTGCATGTTCTTAGCCCATTAGCAGATATTAAAATCTGCATTTTTGGATTGCTGAAGGAAGAAAAATGATGTAGTGGGTAGCCTAGATTCCCAGGTGAGTTCTTTTTCTTTTTTTTCTCCTCTCTTACCACACAAGAAAGATGATTTTTGAGTCTGAAGGATTGGATTAGCAACAGGAGCCGCATGCCAAACTCCTGTAAAATGCTTTTCACTACAAAATTTAAAAACCCTGTTTAGAATGTATACAGGCAAACTCAGGTATAAGCAAAGGTGCCATCTGTAAGATAGATGTGCCAGGTCACAAGTCTGACTGTAAGGTATTAGTGCTCTGCGCCCGACAGGCACCATTAATGCAGAATGACAAAGGACACTCCCATGACATTACATACTGCAGATGTGAAACACCAGAAATGCCTGTAACAAAGAGGAATTCTTCTCAAGTGCTCTGAGACAGACTTCTGAAGTACTCAGCACCCATTGCCTGCTTTCAAAATACCTCATTTTCAATTTGGGTATGTAAAAGATGAGCTTCAGGATCAAATAGCAACATCTGATGACAACATTTTTCACCTGAGCTTCAGATTGAATGAGCGCTCATAACCCTGTGCAGACACAAGAAAAAAATATATTTTAACTTAAACCTATTTCACTGAGGAAAGTTTCTGGTTTGTTTTTTAGGGGTTTTTTTTTTGTGCTGTTTTGCTTTGTTTTGGTTTTTTTTTAGTGAGGTTACCTCTACTCTGTGATGAATGGTAACAAACTGCAGCATTTCACCTCTGTGTTTGATCTCTACCCACAGAGGCCAGATGGTAACATTTTCTTTCCCTAAAAAATGATGAGTATTTCTGAAAAATCTGAGCAGTTATGAATTTTGATGTTCTTCTCTTATCTGCATATTTCTGGTGGAAGCATAAACCATCCATTTTATGAAAAGGGTAATTACAGCTTTTGACACTGACTTCCTAGGTACAGTGGGTCAGAGCTGAATATCAAGTAATTTGATTTTTTAAAATGATTTATTACTAGTTATTTAGTTATTTTGACCATTAATCACTTCATTGTGTCCCTCTGTTGAGAGCTACTTAGCATCTTGCACTTGCCAATCAATGACATAGGACGTTATAATTTACTTGATCAATATGGTTACAACAACCCTGGAACAGAGATGGTCAAAAAGTATGCTGACTCTTCTTGTATCTAACCGTGAGTTATCCAGTTCCCAGAACCAGCTTTGCCATAAAAGTTGAATAAAGGAAGAATAAAGTAAACTCTCCTGACACCTATAGAGCTTCCAACATATAGGGTTAATAATACTATAAAATATGTTTTCTGAATAAATCTTTTCTGTGCATTCCAGGAAAAAGAATTTAGAAGACTGTCTCTAAATGCATCATCTGGTGACATTTACCCTAATAGTATAATTAAGACAGAACTAAATTAAGAGCACTCCTAATGGGCTTTTTCCATGTCACTTATTATTTATATATCACTGCCAGCTCCATCTTTCTTCATATTTCACCTTTATATTTTGGAAGTATTGGAACACACTTTGCTAAGGATTGTATATGTATATCATGATAAAAATATCTTTCCCAAGTAATTTGTAATCTAAAAGAAAACATTTTCTCTTTCTCCTCACAGTCCCCAGGTTAAGAACACAGTCCTGTTGCCCTTAAATATGCGCTTGTGCCACTGACTTCACTGTATCAAAGGAAGAGAAGAATACACAGTGAAGAGGGACCTGGAAATGTTTCTGGAGATAAACAATGTCAGTAGTCCAAGCCTCAGCCAGCTCTGGTTAATCTCTCATGATGCGCAGTGAATTACAGATGAGAGTAAGGACTAGGGGAACCAAGACCTAAATGGTTCCAGGGTTTTTAATCTCTCCTCATCTGGAAACCTTAGTCATTTTCATTGCATTTCTCAAGACTTTTCTATTCCTGCCGTGTTGAGTTGACCAAAATGGAACATAGTATTCAAGGTGAGCATGCACTATACCACTGATTTATCATTCTTCCCTTTATGGTGCCTAGTGCAAATCAAAAAGTTACAATCATGAAGTGTAGTTTCAGCTTTCAGCTCCTGGAGTATGCTCCCTACAAATATGGTCTGTGAGAATCCAAATAAGAAAAGAAAAAAAGAACATGGCATGTAATGGATATTTAGTAGATCAGGGGGTATTTTGAATTATCTTTGGACAGTTTCTTTCAGGAAATAAATCAATATTCAGCCTCTTCTTTTGTCAGGTTGTGATGGTGGTATGAAAAAATAAGCTTTTGTTTACATCCGAAGATTAAAAGCTGCACAGCGTTAGAATATTCAGTGGAAGCACTGTGATAGATAAGATGTCAAGGAAAGCTCCAGGAACTACAACAATGCTTTAAAAAGATAAATAAATATACAGTGTTATCTTCTAACTTGAAGGCTCATACAACTTAACTTTTAAATATGTATGACCAGAACCCTTTTTGTTCTACCCACATCTTTGCACATTTGTAAATGTTCTCTTACAAGGCAAACGAATAGACAATGGAATAGATTACCTACAAAAGTAGCCAACATACTACAGGGATATTCAAGAGCCAGGTGGTGAAAACAACCATGAGAACGTAAAAAATAACTTTGTGGCAGTCAGGACTCAAGAGGGATTCCTGGCGCACTTCAGGTTTTCTGACTTTGCTGTTCCCCAGATGACTGATTCCTGATTCAGACTGCAAGAAAACTTTTACTAGATTTCATCAACATCTGAAGAAAACAGTGTCTTCTGCATTTTTGAGGAAGACCTCATATTTCTTGCTGTCTGTCCAGTGTCTTGGGAAACTTGTTCAGTGCATTTTATGTGGTTGGCCCCTAGACCTGGGTAGCCCAGCAGAGCTGGAGGCAATGCACTGCTTTTTGTAGAATGGTCTGCAATAAAAATGAACCAACATGGACAAGAATTCAGAATTCTAGGGACTATTTCTATATACACCCTGTTCTTACTCTACACCTCTGCTTTTGGCTATTGTCAGATGCAACATGCTGGGCTAAATTAACTTAGAGCTAAATTAGCACAACTGCATTTCCATGTATGCCTGGTCTGAAAACATGATGATGAAAAAAGCAGTGAATAAATTTCCTTCTTAAAGTTCTTTCTTCCTGTGGGCACAGTATATGAAAATTGAAACACAGGCTGCATTCTAAGAACACTTTTCCCCTGCCCACTCCCCCCACCAAAAAAACCCAACAAAAAACACCTAAGGTGCTTAAGCACCCAAATTCCATTGGAAAACTAGTGTACTTTATGAGCACTCTTATATCTTATCTTATAGGAATTGAAGATCTTGGTGGTGTCACAGTAGAGCAATTTTCCATGCATCAGTGACACAGTAACGTAATCCCTCTACATTGACAGGATATCTCAAACCTGAGACATGTCAAAGTGTTAGGCAGCTGATCAGTTCAAATACAGCTGCCATTAGAAAACATTTTCGTATCATGTAACTTCACATAAACAGACTATCAGAGATGTGGACAGATCCGTGAAATGGGGAAATGCTCTAACAAGCCCCAGTGGATGTGGAGGGAATCCTCCAGGACATGTTCATCCTTTTGCTGTGGATTGGGAGACCGTACAGCAGTTAGCTTCTTCCCATGTGTTGAGCTTGTTCTGAGCCAGTCCTGTAGGATCCAGATCATTCTCTGGGACAGACCACTTCCACCATGTGCTGATAATAAGAAAGTATATCCATGTCTACTGGATCAAATTAAAAGTCACTCAAACCTTCCTTGACTTCTATACGGACAATAAAAAGCCAGTTCAGGCCCCAAAGAGTTTATAATATAAAGTGGCATATGAGAGGCAGTAAACACCAATGCAAAGGGAAAACTGGGAAATGGTTCTGGATACCGTAGAGTTACAGGAGCTGCCTAACACTTTGACATGTCTCAGGTTTTGACAGTGGTAGTATTTTTCTATCAAAATAAAGGAATTAAATAACTGTATCACAATGCAAAATCCTCTTGCAGAGAAAATGCTGTCTTTCTCAGTGACAAAGACATTTGGTCGACCCTCCCCTACATTTGCTTTAAAAGTATTCAAAGAAATCATGGTTAACACATCCTCAGTATTTAATCAAAACTCCTTCCTATGATTTTTATTGAAATAAACAACTGATTTCGTTATCTATGTGACCTCCAACATGTATATTACAGCTTGCCCCGTGCCATGTTTATGGTATCAACAGAAATGAATAATTCAGACATCTGTCCCAGACACTGTATTTTTATCACCACTTAAGTCATCTTTGGCTGTGTTTTCGTCTCTGTCTCATTCAGAATCTTGCCCTTTCTTACTGGTTGCTTTCTATAGCCAGGAAGCAAATCATCCAAGAATAGAGTATTCAGAATTAGCACCAGTGTTAAACATTAGAATACAGAATGTTCTTTTTTTTCTTTTTTGTCCAAGCAAGTAATTGCTTCTTTATCCATTTAAATGCAAAATCAGAAAAAAAAGACAAGGTGCAAAATTTGAACATTATAGCATGCAAATGCAAGTTTCTGGGAAGTATGTTGCATATATAAAGAGGTCAGACACATCTTACATTTGGCAATTTGAAAAATACTACTAAATGCAACTGGCTTCACCCATATCACATTTATTGCTCAATCACCACAATGATTATTTGACAAAGTGCTTAAATATTTGGTTAAATCAGAGCACATGAAGCTCTCCATGGGCACACAGCGAATTAAGTACTTCACAACATAGGTTTAATGCAAAACACAGAGCCAGTCATTTGGCGGAAAAAAGAAAAGACGACTGTCACACCACACTAGACTTGCTCCCTAAAATATGTTTCGCACTCTGATCAAATTTACAAGACTTGAGTAATTTGAACTGATATATTTGTTTCTGGATGATTTGTTGTTGGTTTTGTTTTTTCCATAGCACTCTAGATTTGGGAAGGGATAATAAGAGATGCTAACTTACTCCATTCAGAGAATTCACAGACTGACTGGCCCCAGAAGTTCTTTGAAATCTGAGGCAAAAACTTTATATTGTGAAATTGTTAGCTGTATTTTACAGGATGAAGATATATACATGGTAAGAAATGTACATGTTTGGTTGACCATTCAAGTTTAACTGAACTAATTTGAGGTTTCAAGATAATTTTATATTCATATTAATAATACAGAAATACAATTATACTTCAAATGAGGAAACAACTACATCAAATCGTTCATTGCTAAAATGACTCTTTCCTCCTCTTTTTTTTTTTTAACTTTTATAAAAATTACAGAAAACCATACCTAAAATAAGCTCAAAGAAATACAGAGACTGCACAAACCAGTACTGTTACTCAGACTTTCAATAATTTAGTAACCCAGAAGAAATCTTATCTAAATCACATTCTCACTTTTTGTTTCAGTTTGGTCAGTTGGCTCAAACCATTTGTGGACAAGTGAAACAGAAGAGATACGGGTGCTAGCTCAACACAACTGATCCTTATATGGTACATAAGGAGATAAAATATCTTTCCTGTTTTCTTTCCTTTCTAAGTTAAAACACAATAGAGATAAAGAGAGATATAACCCACATGCTTGAACCTTTGATAGAAACCACAAGGGAAGCAGAAAAAGACAAATATCCCCCTAATGACAGACTGCCTGATAGCACAAATCCAACTAATTTATTTTCCAATATACCCAGCAAAAAAGACTGAGTTTGTGCAGAGGCTGGGGGGGAAAGAAAGGAGGCAGGCAGCAGCAAAGAAATGTGGAGAAGTAAAGAATACTAAATTATGCACTTTTTTCAAGGTAACTCTATATTTTGACCTAATGATATACCAGTTTCAGATATGCTTTGTACTTCACCACACCAGCTTTTTCTTTACTGTCATGGTAGGACCAAGAAACCGGGCTTAAAGAATATGTTAGGTTCTTTATATTAAACCTATGGAGTATTCTAGAGAAGTTATTTTTGAATTTTATTTAAAATCCTACCCAAGTGGCTTATGTTCATCTCTCTAAATGTATACAGTTGTAGCATATCCACTTGGACAACACATTAGCAATGCCGTGAATCACCTGGGTATCTTCTTTGCGTACTCCATGAAAGGAACAGTACAAGGAGCAAAGGAGCAGAGGGGAGGTCTCAAGCTTTGAAATGGTAAAGCTCATACCTCAGTAACAAAGCCTCACTTGATGAAAAAATATTCAGAATGGACACTAGCTGTTTTCCGAACTTATATGGGGCTGAGCTGGGCAGACTGTCCATCCAACTGTTAAGAGTATCTAATGGCTTAGGGTTTGGTTTTATTTTCAGTTTAGCCACTTTACAGCTGAATAATTCCCTTAATGTCTTACCTGTAAAACCATGTTATTGACTTCCACAGAAAAGTTCTGAGATCTCCTAATGAAGCACACTTTATCAGAGATGACTACTATCCATTTCTGGTAAGTGAGCCACAAAGGATCTTAGGCACCATAGTGCTCATTACTGCAGCACCTATCATTTTAGCCCTGGGCCATCGCAGCGGTGACAGCTCTTTTCTTTGTGCTGGGGCACTACTGTCATGGAATCTGGGGAGGAGTGCTGGCTTCAGGCAAGGAACAACAAAGAAGTGAAAAAGACAAGTATCCTAGTGATGAAGCACTTATATGATACAAAGATGTTTTTCATTCCAGTCCCCTCTCCTTTTAGAATTAGGAGCTTAAAATAGAGGTAAACACATTGCAGTCTGGAGCTCTGCACCTTCACTTAAATGTTCAAGTAATAAACTTAAGGAAAATATTCACAGAATTTCTCTTAGCAATGGCATGCAAAATGGACAGTTTTAATATAGACAATTTAGACTACACCCATACCCACCTCCAACATCAAAAAACCTGTAACTAAGAAGCAGCTCTTAAGTTCCTCATTGAAAAGGGTGGAAATTGATCTCAAATCTCCTGTTTCCTGAACTAGCAGGAAAACTATGGATTTGAAAAGGATTCTCATCGGCATACTTCCCTTTAGTTAAGTCTTCTGAAGCGCCTGATCTGTTAGGCATACTCTGAATGTGTCCATCAGACCAAGTCCTGTAATGACCTAGAATGAGGAATGTCTACTCTGTAAATCCCAGAAGAGTTTATAAGTGACAGAGAAGCCAAAAAATTCAAACAGGGCTGAGACAAGATTGGGAATCATACATGTGACTGGAAGCAGCCAAGTATCAGGCAGCAACTAGAGTGGAGTACAAATAGTTTGGTATACCTAGCATTGCAAAGAAAGTGACAATGTTCTGTAATATTTTACGTACATTGTGTCTAAATCAGTTTCACCACCTCTCTGTATACTATTTATATGTGAAGGAATGGGTGACAGCCTTTTCCCCAGAGAATAAATGAGATAATATAAACAGCTATCTGAATGTCCTATCAAAAATTGAATGGAACAACTATGTGAGGAAAAAGTACTGGGTAAGACAGTTTGAAAACCAGTTTTTAGGAATATTGGTGAACAGAAAATGTTAAAACAAATTACAAAAATGCATCAGAAGAAAAGAAAGTCAGCAAAGGCTGCTGCTTCTATGTGGATTAGGTTACTGGGTTAATAACAGAAGGTTATGCCTTCTGTTTTTTCTGTATAAAAAGATTTAATGTGGTTTATATTCTCCTGACCTAAAAATGCTAGTTTGTTTTAAAGTTGCTGGCTGTTTCTTGTCTGGACTGTTTTCAGCACAGAGTATGTTTCAAGCCCATTTAAGGAAGCCACACAGTTGAACAAGGGTGTTGTGACTTTACAGCTTTAAAGCTGAAGGAATTGGGGATGTTCTCCCCTGCATAGCAGCTGCACCAGAGGCAAGCTTTGAGGAGTACTTAAGGATGTAATGGAAAAGGAGGAGAAAAAAAAAAAAGATTAAAAAAAAGACAAAAAAATCTTCAAAGACTTTTCAGGGAATGAGCTGATAAATATTTTGCTGTCTACTCTTGCAAGCCCTTATTTGCTCCTGGTTTAGCTAGTTCTGAGTCCATACATTTTTAACACCAGTGACCCTGGACGTTGCCATAGGTGTCTTCCAAACTGAATTATCGAACTGATTCTAGCGATAATCTACCATTGTGTAAATTCCTGCGAAGTGTGTGGCAAACTTTAGCTTCTGCACATTCCAGATTGATAATGTCACCCAACTTCTTGCTAAATAGCATTTATCTGGGAGTAGAACATAAGCAAAGAAAATAGTTCCCTGCTGCTCTGAAAGCATGGTCTTGTGATTAAGACACTGCTTTCAGTCTTAGAAATTATACATTTAATTGCCAGATCTTCCACAAATTTACTTACATGCAAATCACTTCCTCTGTCTCTGCTTCACTTTCCTGGCTGCAAGTTCAGGATTTACAGCCACCTCTGCTGTAACTAACACTATTTAAATCAAACTCTGTGTAGTCAAGTACTGATCAGAACATTAGCCTGGGTTCACAGCCCTGGTCTGCCACAAAATACTGGTGACACCCCAGGCATGTCACTTAGCCTGTATTTTAGCTTGATTTTCATCTCCTTTATGTGAACCATAAGCCATATTGTCTCTCTGGGGTGTATGTTTAGTAATATTTTCAGTGAGCTTCTGTGGTGGTTTTTCAAACCACATTATTACCCAGATAGATTTTGGATGGAACTGGTGCAGCACAGGAGGTATTTCTATTGTTTAGACACGTTATCTTTGTCAAGCTGAAAGAAAAGAAGATGAGAGAGAAAATGAAACCTACACCTCACTAAATAACTGGCATTAGGGATTTTATGGTTTGTGTTTCTTCTCTAAGAATGATTAGAATGTTGGTCTTATAATCCTTCACGTAATTTTCTTGATAAGTGCTTGACTTCTTGAGTTAGCTTGAGTCTGCCTTGGGTGAGAGATGTGCATCATCTGGGGATTAATACCTTTTTGTTTTATGCATATTGCTGGTTGAATACTGGTGCTGAATGCTTTTCACATTTCCTGTATGATTTGAAGGCTCTATCTGAGTCCTGACCTGCCATTGCTACTTTTGTCTTTTATTTCTCCTTTTAGTAGTATTCATTGGTTTTATTTAATTTTTTTGTTTGGCTGGTTTTTGTTTTCCTTTCTCTTTTTTCCCTGCTTTTATTACAGCTGTAAAAATGAAAAATTACTTTATTGTATATATACACAATTTCTTTTGAAACTTTCTCACTCATGACTGACTAATCACTACTAGGGGATATGGGAACCACTCTCAATAATGTGGTTTAAGAAGGGTATAAAACTAGAGCAGAACAAAGAAAGAAATATTCACCACAGTACAATATGGTGCTAAGGTCTCTGTAGTATCTTAGTACAGGCAATACTTTCTTTACTGGCATGGTTATAACTGTATTGCATACCCCCCCAACACACACGAAAACGCAGTCACATTTTACCACCTCACGTTTCTCAGGAATATGATCCCACTAATCTTTAAGTGTTTACCTGCGTCAGTGGAGGTAATGCTTTTTAGCCAATGGCTGGACAAGCACCTCCATATCATATGCATTTCAGAGGACCACCTCAGCGTGGTCCTGCAGACTGTACACCTATGGGCATCTGGAGTGCGTTGGTGGTCTTTGGGAGTGCATCATCTGGTTTAAATATATCTGGAACAGGAACACCAGAAGTTTCACTGAAAAGGTGCACTCCTAATCTGAACTGAAATGTTAATGTCGACAAGCCTTCAGTTCATCTTGGAATTCATCTGTTTGCTTTTAGATAAGCAGTCTGTATTTGGAATGATATTTTAATGTTGTACTTCTATTTAGATCCCAAGTATGTATCAGTTTCCATGGGAGTTAAAACAGGTTTTTAGTGGCTCTAAGATAAAGGCCATTATTTCACTTTGCCTTATTTTCTTGTCCTTCTTGTCACGTTTAAGTTCAAATCCTCTGTTTTCTCCACAGGGATAAAGAATGTCCCTCCTCCTGGAAATCCTGACATTTTTGAAATTCAGTTTTCTGCCAAGCTTTGACATGCGCTTTGTTCACATACAGACACATAGAGAAATATGTTACACATTTTTTCTGGGGAAAAAAATTAAATCTGAATCCCCAACACCTCTTTATATTGTCACATTTCTTAATTTTGTTTAAAAAGAAAGCTTTCTAACAGAAAATGTCCAATGTTAACCATTACATTATGCCAAATCTATGTATGCATTGGCATTTAAATACATATTGTAATGTAGCCTAACAGCCAGGAAAAACATGAATCAAAACAATAAAACTAAATGAATATTTTTTTTCCTTTTCAAGATGATATGATTTAATTTATCAAAAGAAAATGAGATTGTCTAAGTGCAAGGAGAGAGATGGGCATCTTCCAGGAGTGTTTCATTTTGCCAGTCTTAGACATCTACCTAAGATTTGAGCTCTACAAACTGAATCCACCCACTTGTTTTGGACAGTGTCCTTTTTTGCTGTCACATTGTTCTATACTCCTGAGAATGTAGGTGGAATTCTGTAAGTGATTTGTTGAGTGATTTAAGAATAATTTTACTTTTTTTAATCTCTCGTCTTTTTTTTTTTTTTTCCTTCTCTCCCAAGCACTTCAGGCTAAAAACTGCATCCCATCGAGTGACATCCTTTGAAGTCTCTGGACTACAAATCCACAAGAACAGTCCTCCTTTCCATGCTTTACCTGCTACTTCAACACTCAAAGCAGAGGTCCAACAAAACCTTCGGTCTTGGCAGTGGGCAACCCAGTGAAATGGAGTCACATCTGCCCCTCACTCTGATGGCATTGGAAAGCTCTCTGCGTAGGCGCCTAAGCACCAGAGAAGCATCTAAAACCCAAGGTCTGGCTTTTGTAATGACTGCTGCAGAAGGTATTTTTAACCTGCAATTTTAGAAAAGCTCTTGGAGGTGCCAGCTAGCCCATCCTACGCCATTCAGCAGAGGCTCCCTCTGTATCTATTTCTCTATTGTTTTGTTTCTTTTTATGGTTGCCTGTTTCTCTGCAGGTAGCTCAGCGATTAGCGAAGCAACCGACTCTGCCTTTTTCAGCTCATCTCAGGGTTCCAGGCAAAACAAGCCCATTTGAAGCAGAGCCCGATGCTCGCAATAATTCCCCATATGTTGATTTTCACACCAGCCTTGGGTGGCTGCACCTCATTATTTGATTTTCTCTGCATCAGTTTTGTTTGTGTGTGTGTCTGTGTCTGTGCGTGCGTGCGTGGCTTTTTTCTTTCTAGTTTGAAGTGACTGACCTAAATAGAGGAAAGTGTGGGTGTCAGTTTAGTTGTAGGTGCCACTTCAAAGCCTCAAAATGCTACAATATGCAAGTAAGAACTTTAAGGGAAGGGAGGGGGGAGAAGACATCAGTGTGTATTCAGGGATGTTACTTGTGACAAGACTAACAACAGATGAACCCCAGAGGCTCTGATTTCTACGTGAAATACACCCCACATATCTCTGGAGCTTAGGGGGTGGATTTTTAAAGGAATCATTTGCATATCACTGGATCTAATGGAGTTAAGTTTATGATTTAGCAAAACTCAGCTGAAAGGGAAATACCACAGAAAGAAAATATATGATCCCTCTTAATTAAATCATGAAAAGATCCCAGCTTCCCAAAGCCCTTTGGATTACACTGAAAAAAAAAGAAAAAAAAAAGTTTAATCTGCACCATGATCAAATACCTTTAAACGCAAAGTGTGAATTACTGGGAACAGAAAAGTATATCAAGCAGACAATATAGCTTTTACCATAAGATTCAACTATACATATTAAGACAAATCACTCTTGGGATTTGCAGATGTGTATGGTTAAAGATGACAATTATTTACTTTAACCTGTTACTGCTGTTATGTGTAAGTCTGTCACTCAGCCCACCTCTGGTTACTGAACATTGTAAGCATTGGGTTCTGACTTTCTGTAAGCTTAAAACTAAACAGGCAAAATACAAAAAAAAAAAGAAAAAGCATGTGGGCAAGTTGTGACTTAGAGTGGGTTGCAGTGCTCTCCACAGCTTCCTAGTTGTGAGTCCAATTTATCACAGCAAGTTAACTTTCACATTTCCACTTTCCCTACCAGCTCCTTTGGGAACACCCAACACTACTTGTCTTTCTGTTCATGCTTCCCAGCCACTTTCTTCGAGAATCATTTTCACTCTGTAAATCACTTGATGAAAAATTATTCTTCAGGAAATTAATATTGAGAAAGTGTTTTAGAAGCCAGAATTGTAAAACTAACACTGAGAAACATGCCGGTTTACTGGGAGAGAAAGGGAGCAGCAGCCTCCACAGCTGGGTAAATGAGCCAAGCCTGAAGCCCACCCCAGCCACTGTCACCTGTTGGTCTGCACTCCTTAAGGCACGCCGCTTTGCGCAGCCAAAGACAGAGTGTTGTGATGCAGCTGACCTCATGGTTAGTTAATGTGACCCCATTTCAAGGCCAAGGATGTACCCCTTAAAGATGAGTAAAGCTGTCTCCTGAGTATTCCTTCCAACCAACTTTATCACTGAGACTAGAAAATATAGTGCAACAGGTCTTACACGTGTGTTAACTTTTCTCTCCATGCTTTAACTATGCTAAGCTAGACCTTATTAACTCTCTTTTTATTCTGAGATATTCAATCTTGTACCTTTTTATGTATATATAAGATTTGATAATACAAGCAAACTATCATTAAATAAGGTAGGGTCTGAATTTACAGCATGATAAGTGCTCATGTATGATCTCTTAGTAATAAGGAGAAACTCTCCCACTTAGCAGAGAAATGTAAGTTATACGACAACTGTAACAGAATAACATGCACTTGGGTGGATGCCCATCTGCACCGTACTTTACCTCCTACCATTTGTTTGTCTTTCCTTAAACATAATAAAGAATTTTAGGTAATTCAGGGGCTATAAAGACAGTAAAGCAGAATTATATTAAGGCTAACAGTTAAGGCATTCTCATGAGTTGTGGCAAGCATAAGTTGGAGATGCCTGACATGAAGGAGGACATGTGTAAAACACAAAGTGAAAACTAGCTGCTGCCGTCAGTGCTACGTACTCTCCTACTACGCTTCTGAACAGGAGCTGCTGCCTTTTGCACAAAATCCAACACCGTCCCCGTGTGTTGGGCTCCCTCTGAGACGCAGGTGAAAGGATGCCCAGAAATGCAATCCTAAGCACACTTATGTGAAAACAGCTGCTGGGCTGCTTGCCTCTGTCAAGGCAATGGCTTTGGGTATGTGCAGTAATGGAGTTTTAAGATGCTCTGTAAGTCTTGCGGCAAAAACCAGAGATGTCTGTGAATACTGAGATGCCTCAGCAGTTAGGATAGGGGTTTGTGAGTCATTATGATAGAGTTAGGTGCTTAGACTGTGCCTAAAGTTAAATTTTTCAGTCTAGGTCGTTACAGGAATGAGTCTTACCGGCTCTGTTCTTTTGCACTGAACAAAAATTTTCAAATACCTATGCCTCTTTTATATTCTCTTACACATCTTTTACATTTTACACAATATCTCTTTAGGCTAAGGAAAGAACAGAGGAAAGTACAGTGGTAGTTCTCTGCATTTGAATATTACAGGCAATGAAGAAGGTAACATTAATTTCACTTCATATTCCTAATGGCTTCAGATTTGTTTGTTACCTACCAAAACTACCAACTCTCTCACAACCATCACTGACAGTGCAATCCACTGCTCATGCAAAAACCAATATGCTACTCAAGTGCATTGTTACTGAATTCCATTGTCCATCTTAGACACAAAGCTGACAGCAATAATGGCTGTCTGTAGAGCGAACTCAGCAGCCAACGGGGAGTGAGATTGATGTCTCTGCACCAGGAAGTTTTGGCCAGCCGAGTGTTTCTGCAATATGACAAGACCTCGGCAGCAGCTGCTGAAGTTACTCTGTACAAAGGCTCATGTTTAGCAAACGATTTTGGTGGCATAATGGACTCCTTTTATTACTGTGATTAGACAGCAAATTATTCCATTAGATGGAATTAAATTATTATTATTGTTATTGTTATTTATTATTTACTAAGTGCCAACCGCACTCAGTAATGTTCATATCTATTAAGCAGAAGGAAAGGAGTTACTTTAGCACACACACAGACAGCAATGCAGGTGCATGCAGCCATTACAGGTACATGGTCATTTGTTCAAAAGGGAGAGGGTTATGATGCTCTTGCAGAGGTCACTGTAGAAATGTCTCCTAAATGCAAGTTTAAATAGAACACACTGAAAGAAGAAATACTGCCCTAATATACAAAAAAGAGAGAAAAACTGTTTTTGAAGCTTAAAAGAAGTAGGGAGGGGAAAAGGGTTCTTGGAGACATTTTCTGGAAGAACAAAGGGAACGAGGCAGAGGAACATGTACCTGGAACGGGTGGTTCTGCTGGGCTCCAGGGGTCTCACACAGAAAATGTGGTTCTGCATGATATCGTTCATTTTGTGATCAGGCATCCTGGAGCATATTGGGGGCAAAATTTCTACTGAATCCTAATATTCCCAGTTTGTGCTGGGATGAAAGGCTGCACAAAGTAAAGGGTCAGGCCCTATCTCCATAAGAAAGCCCAGGAATATTTTACTGACTCATTTTTCTCTCTGCTTTGTCTATTGATATTTTAAGTTCTTTGAAACTGGAACTGAATGTATGGAGGTAGAGTTTCTTAAGCCTCTCCTCCTGCTTTGAAAGTCTCAAAAATGCTGTAGTACAAGGCAAGACAGTTAATTACCAAAAGCAGCATTTTTATACTTTTAAGCAGCAAGAGGTTGAGATACAGAGAGAATTCCACAGAAAGTATTAAAAAAATCCTTATTGAAATAGTTTTATTAAGTCACTCCCCATCTTTTTATTTGATTTTTTTTCTGAGTTAATTATACAATGATATGTCCACACATCTTTTCAGGATGGCTATATGTCCTTTGAGTCCATGTTTTCCATATAGTTTATTCCATATTCCGTGTGGGTCGCCTCTTCAAATGTCCTTCCTGACGCTCTTCCCTTTCTTCACTCTGAACCTTTTTCCTTTTTCCCAGCTCCCAGCTTTCCAGTTCCAGTTACTCACACAGTTTTAAGGATTACAGTCGCATTTTATTTAATGGAGTGTGCACAGCTATATTTCATTATTGCCAGAAAAATCCATATGCCACATTTTTAAAAATAAATCCCCACTAGACATGTTGGAAACCTTACAGACTTTGATTGAGTTGCCCCAGGTCAAACTGAACATCTGGGAAAGAACTTCTGCCTAGGAAATGGTTGTGCATCCTTGAATACTCCAGTGGCCTCGCTCTTGGAATAGGCTTAGGTGAAGCTGTGTGTAAAATACAAGGATATCATTAAATATTTCCGTATGTAGAGCACTACATTTCTCCTAGTCTCTTCTGGCACTCCAATAGTGTACATATGCCATTGTGGTACTGGTTTAATATTAATACACATATTAATAGAAGATGGTCAAATAGTGTTTGCCAGATATATAATTTTGTAAATGCTGGCTTTTTCCACTTCCTTTTGGCACTGCAAACTATTCACAAATCAGTTGTTAATCTATTCAGTATTTAAGGATAAGGGTCTGAGCCAAACCCCCTTTGAAGTCAATGAAAAAAATTCCACGGACTTCAAAGAGCTCTGGATCAGCCCCTAACAGGAAAAGATCACAAACAAATGCTATCGAGTTACTCATAAAGCAGTTAGCATATCTTTAGACACAGTAAACACATTGCTGTCATAGCAATTAAAAGCTCACATCCAAAATCTGAATCTTAAAGTCATCAGTTAGAGAGATCATCTTATTTTCATTCTGGGGAGGAAATGTAAATCTAGATAGGGAACAAATGAACTGATAACACATACCAGGCACTGCATGTGCTTTATTAGAACCTTCATATATAGTCATATAAAAGGAAGACCTTGAATAACTACATTACATTATGTCATGCAGGTTCATTTGCATGCATCATCATACTGTAGGTTTTGAAAGGTTATATTGTAAAGTTTTGAAAACAGTCTTGTTTTTGCCATGTATTCTTTCTTCTCTCTTTTGTATAACATGATATATTTAACTCACCTTACTCTCCTTTTAATATTTTAGATATATGAAATTAGATAAAAATATTGTCTTAAGAATCCTTCTTTTTAATATTCCTGTTGCCTGAAAATGTTGTATCTCATGTAAAATCTCAATATTACAGTGTACAGTTCATCCACTGCTGTAGACTCCCTTTAGAATTCTAAAGCTCCAGGATTTGCAACATAGTCATTCTTATCTGGAAGAATCTCAAAATACTTCTTTTTATGCTTTACGTTTAAAATGGATACTAATACGGGTCCCATCTTTACTAGAAAGCCACTGGTAAGAACTCACTACCTTTCCCTGTTCCAAGTGTCAGAAAATATTGCGGCTGTGTAAATGGAGGGGCTAATCTCCCTTCCTTTTTGCTATCTAGAAGTTAGACATGTGAGTAGCTATGGGAGAGTGAAGACAGAAGTGTGCACAGAGATAGATGAGCAAGAGAGAAATAGTCAAGCAGATATTTCCAGATGATTTATCCTACCCAAAGCCAAGCACCTTTTAGAAAATTGTGGCAAATTTTTGCCCGAACCTCAGTATTTTCCTAGCATGGCTCTCTACATGAGTGAAAACTATCAGTTTAGTTTAGTCTTCTAGTTTTAAAACAGTGTGAATTGAAACTTACTGTCAGGTAGGAAAGGATGAGAAAACTGGTAACAATAGGAGGCATCTTCCCTTAGAATTAAGTGTTGAAAAATATTAATCAAGGATATGTCAAATGAAACATAACTCTTAGAAGAGACAGTCTGGAGCTCTTTGGCTTCTAATATCAACAGTGCAGGCAGGTGCCACATCGAAGGCTGAGATGTACATATATATCTACATCTATACAGGTACATATATATATGAATGTTTGTGCTCATGTACATTCAATATTTTCTGAGTTAAAGGGCAATATTAAAACACATGAGGAATGAAGACATCTTCCCAAATTAGACTTCTTCAGAATGTGGAAAGAGATGAACTGGTAAGAGAAAATGTCACAGCACTGCAAACACCCAAACTGTAATCTACCAGTTCGTGTCTGATCACACATCTTAGAAAGGAGACTGATATGCAGGCATACATAAATCTCCAGGACAGGGTTCAGAGGGGGATGTTTTATATAACAGAGATTTCAGCACAGAATCTTAAACGTTATGAAGGGGCTCCTATGTACCAAAACACTTAAGTAGTGGCTTACTTAGAAATATATGTGCAAACATTTTAAATCCAAAAGTTTCAAGGTCCTTTCTGTATGAACATGAGTGTTTCATTGAGACTTCCCTGGGAGTATATGATTAAAGTTTAGCATGTGCTTAACCTCTACCAAGCAACAATAGTGCTAACAGAGTTCAAGTTCAAAATCCTTTCCATTAGAAGGTAGGTTATTTCAATTTTTCATTCTTTTTTTCAAGCAAAGCTAGAAAAAAAAAAAACCCAAACCAACAAACAAACAGAAAGAAGAAAGGGAAAGAATGGTGCTGTAATGTTTCTTCTTCCTTTTAATGGTTTTCTCCCTTATTTTCCTTTTGTTTCTCCTTTTCTTCTTCCTTAATCTGTCCCACCCTGTCCCCCCTGTTTCCCCCCTCCCCCAGATGAATGACTCAGTGGAGGAGAAAAAAGATAGAAGGGAAGGGGAAAGAAAGAGCTTAAAAATCTAAGGAAAAAAAAGACAAATTTTACAAATGAAGCTTGGTAATATATTTAAACTAAAAAAAAAAAGAAAAATTCATAAGAAAAAATTATTTCTTTTTGGAAATTATTATATCTTTTTCCCCCATCTCTGTCCATTGCTTTCCCCTAATGCAACATCGTTTCCAACTACCGCTACATATTTTGTTCTGTCTATAATATTCGAGACTGTTTGAATCAGTGAACATTCAGTGAAATGCAGAGTGTATTTTTGATACCAGGAAGCTGTGCTTAGAGCAAGCTTCTGTTAAAGTGTTCTTAGTTTCTAGCACTCTGATAATCATAGTCTTAGTCTGAGAGAGGGAAAACCTTTCCATTTGCTAAAATAAACATCGACTTAATTTCCCTTGTTAAATTTAGGCCATTCCCTACTCTAAAACTTCTCATTGATTTTACATTCACTCCTCTGATGTAAAATCATCAGCTACTGATTTTACATCTGTCTTTTAGCTGCTGCTGCTGTGCTAACCTCAGCTACTGGCATATTGTACTGAATTAGGATTTCTCCCGCTATGGCAGCTGCTGATAGAATTGAGACAGGCTGATGCGACACCTCCAGCCTCCTCGCTACTGCAGACACTGCAAAGAAGCAAATGTTGAACAACAGTTGTAAAACATTAGCACAAAATATCACTGTACCACAAGCAGGAGAAGATGATCTTTCTTTGACTGCATTTTCTTGTGTGTCTTGTCTCTGGTACCTTAATGCAAAATCATTAAATAAAATGTAAACCTCCTGGGTGAGATTCATCTGCCCAAATGTAGCTGTTGACATCTGAGCCAGTCACTTGAGGCTCTGTAATCGATGGAGAATCAAGCACGTTTAAGGCACAATTCATCTAATCCTAAGGTGCAAGTCAAAAATAAGTCATTGAATAGTGCCCTAAATGTTCCTATTTCTCTTTATTAATGGAAAGAGAGACTGAAATATGGACTCCCTTCCATTTCTACTCTACAGACACTTAACACAAGGTGAAACGATTCCCACCCCTAGGCCTGGCCCTGGAATGGGCTCAGCTGAAGTGAAAGCTGATGAATAATTAAAGCTCATTGCAAGACTGGATCCTTAGAGACAAAGTACTCTGAATGAGAGAGGATGATTATCCAAAGCAACCACATAAGCCTCCCATGGATTGTCCTGTGGCGCTGTGTTACGAGCAATGATTTCCCACAGTAGGTTCCAGAGGTGGCAAATGAGAGTAGTGTTAGAGATATTGCCTGAGCATCCAGAGAAAGTTGTTCACTTGAAAAGATCTGAAGCTCTTGAGCTTCCAAATGAACTCATGCGCTTCTCGTAGATTTTGGGAAGGTAGGTAGCTTGCCAAGACTATCTATGTTTTTTCTTTTTAACAGTTATATATTTACAAAAAGAATGCTTTTTAATGTTCAAAGCAGATGCCTTAGAATTAATTGGAGAAATATAAACCATGTGAATGTATCTATTTTTTCCTTGCTTTTTAACACATTCTGAATCAAGTGGACTTAAGTAAAACAGGGTATGACTTACATTTTCCTCTCTGTACCTTGAAGCATAGAATAAATGTGAGCATTTGACTGGGAGTATCACCTGGTCCAATTAATCTCCTTTCCTTCTTATCTCTCCTCTGAAAGAATCTGTCTAAGGAATAGTGCTTTCTGAGATTAAAAGTAAAATTTATTATTAGAGCACATATGTTTATGTATTACAAATACTTGTTTAAAATATTTTTGATATAAGAATCATTTCTTTGTTTTATGTGTGAATGAAACCATCACAATTCAACAGGCCAAATAAATATTTATCTTCTTTTCCTGAAACTTTGATTTCTTGTGCTTTCCATTATTTGGATTGTTTTTCATAAAGAACAGAACATGTTAAAATGTGAAGAAAGAGAAAAGAGAAGAAAATGGGTGAGATGCTTTCCATTCTGTTTAATGAAACAAGTTTTTTTTAAAAAAAATGGTGAACATATAAACTGTTACCGTAGAGGGATGGAAAAAATACAGGGAGACATCAGCTGAATTCCTATACTAAGGAGGACACATTTTCCTTTTTTCCAGTTCCATTAACTCTTGCACAAGCTAGCTGCAACTTGGGTATCTGAGCTGAAAGAATATGATCAGTGGTATGTGCTAACCAACTCTGACACCAAGATATTTAGGGCAGCTGTCAAGCAACTCAACTTTCTTTTGTGCTTCTTTTCAGAATTAATTAGCAGAAGAAGAGCCTTTAATACACGCGTTCTTGCCAAGATGAACTTGGAAGGAATCTTACTCTACTCCCTACTACTGCCTGTTCCCAGAAAACCTCTGGAGGAGATAAATGAGCAAGCTCTTCTCAAGCTATCCACATCCTGTTATCAGCAGGTGTAAGTCAGGAGTTACAAGAGGTAACACATGTAGCAAGTCTTTCAGTGCAACAAAAGAAGTTGGACAGTTTGGAAATACGAGGCTTCAGAAATTGATGCAATTAGCTGTTTCTGTTGATTTTATTGAAAATATAGCTACTTACTCTAAGTTTTAATTTAATTTGTTTTAGATACACTCAGAATGCAAAAATTAATCTCTGTCTTGTGGCAAATAGTTTTAGGAAGTACTGAAGGGGTTCAGAAATCAACATTTAACTCTGCGCTCGTAGCTGAGGACCACCTGGACTACCACCAGTCTCCATTTGCTTCACAGGCTGATAGGACCACTTTGAGAATTTTCAAGAATTCTGCCCTTGACTTTGGCTAATCCTTGGAATATCAACAGTCTTTCTCAGTACTTCAGTAATCTTTTAACTTTTCTCTCCTCCTTAAACCAATGTGCAGTGAAAAAGGTGAAATCTAACCTAGAAACGTTAATAGAATTTACTGAAGTTCAGAGAAATTGAAACTTGAATCGAATTGAATCTGGTGCAGACATTCAGACAAATTTCATTTTATCTGAACTGGTGACTAAACCGATTCAGACAGTCTTGTTTTTACTGGAATTGCTTCACTGTTGTCTCATTTTATTTGAGTGGGTCCACACACCTCTTGGTTTTTTCTTTTTTTTTCAAACCCACTCAATCCCATTTTAGTTCTATCTGTATTTTATCCATCCCCCATTGGCTCAGTAGTAGTTCTACCTTACTTTTTTTTTTTCCTGAACCCTTTATTGCCTTTTTTTTTTTTTTTTTTTTTAAGTGAATGGGCATATTTCAGAAAATGTTTCTAGACCTGAACAGTCAAGGAAATGGCAAAAAACTGTTTTCAGACAGATTCAGAAAGCGGTTGCTGTTGTAGTCAAACGTGACTTAAGACAGCTACAGTCAGGCTCACTTTACTTCAGCTGTCTAGAAGTTAAATGCTACATCAAAGCTAGTCATCTAGGCTTCCTTGACAGTAAAAGGAGAGATATCAACATCTCCACACAGCAGTTAATTTAATCTGTTTTAAACATCTTTTTTAGGATTGGATGAATCATCCAGTGGCAAATATATTGCCCTCCCTTGACTGTAAAGGAAATTTGGACAAGATACTAGTTTAGGTTAGTTATCTAACTCTTAGACAGACAACATTAAATGAAATTAATCCAATGACACAGACAGGAAGACACACAGGAATTCCAATTCACTCCCCTCACCAAAAAAATGCTTACATTTCACTTGATTTATAATTCTAATAGTTCAATTTTTCATATTTTTTTATAGTGTCCACCTGAGATTCCTCTAATAAAATCATATCACTCTTGATAAACTTTATTCTGAAGGTCTTGCAGTAGTTAATGATGTAGTTCTTGCATTCCTGTTCTTTTGGCCTTGTTGCTTTAAAGCACAGTCCTCAATGCAATCATGTCAGAAAAAGGAAAACACATGATCAACTACCCATGACCCTTAGGATTTGACAATGTCACAAATGTTGAGTAGCAGATTTTAACTGCCCTTCCCTCTCCCCTTCTCACCACACCTTTTCCCTAAATGTGTGGGTACTCAGTGTTACTTAGCTCCTGGTTTGTTGTGTGTTTTTTTTTTTTTCCCCTCCTCAATTTCCATGCCTAATGAGCCTGAGCTGAGTTAATAATGGATGTAATAAGTAATGACTCATTGTTTTGGGGCCTGTGTGTCTCTGTGTGCAATGGAAGAGGAAGCCAGGGCTCCGATGCTATTTGTTCTGCCATGTCACTTGCCGCCAAGCAATGCCACTCATCAATAAAAGGCAAGATGACGGATGAGTTCATTTAATGGAATTCCTCCGAGTGAGCTGCAGCCACTGCTCTTCAGTAGGCTTGCTCTTTATGTCTCTCTTTCTTTCTCTTTCAGTCCCTCTTCCCCCTCCCCAATTTTTTTTTTTTTTTTAAATATTCAGGACAGTTGGAAAACGTGGCTGGCTGAGAGGGTTGCCATTTGTGCCAGCAGCTCCTTCTGCTCTTAACAACTGTTATCCTAAATCAAATCAAGAGCTTTGAGCAGCAAGATTAAATCAGCACCACCTGATATTGACATCACATGGCATTTGTGTGTCTCGCCTTCCCCTCTGTCCCTTCGCTTGCCATTCATGGTGGGTGTGGAGGGAGGCTGGTTAAGCATTTGAGGAGAATAGGGTTTTAAGTGTTCTCAATATGGCCCTGTACATGCTGAATAGCTAAACCAATCTTGTTCCTTTGGAAAAGTATCAGGCTCTGTCTTCACGCATAATCTACAGTGCTACACATTTCCAAGGCCAGATTAGCTAAACAGGTTATTATTTCAGTTTCCACACACATGCATCTGTTCAGAGGAATGAATGAGGTTTCCTTCCCTCTGCCCATTCCCAGCTTCTTCTTCCTCCACCTGCTGCCTCTGGTTTGCACTCCCTTATTTATAACTCCAAAGGCCTGATTCTGGTATAATTTAACAGAATAATTTTCCAGTACAATTTATGCAGGTGCAAAATGCCACTAGACCAGATCCTCAGCTTGGGATAAGTAGGTGGAATTCTCATCAATCTCTGTGTTAATGGACCTGTGGTCCCATTAAGTTCAGCAGGTTATGACTAAAACATGTCAGAGTAGAAGAAACATTAGGAGAATTTTACCTAAAACTCTCACAAAATATGCATCTAACTTTATTTTCCAAGATTGCCTAGTTTAATATAAAACGGTATTGAGCAAGAAGTGAAATTCCTTCCATTCCTAATGACACAGACAGCGATGAAACCATCTGTTCTCACTAGTTTTTCCCTGTTTACTGAAAACTAACCTTGTACTTGAATGAAGTTTTTGCTAAAGCTGGAGTAAGAACTTCTTTAATGAGAGTTTAGGTTTCCCAACACCATGTTGTGTTGCCTTTGCATCTTATATACATACGTACATATGTATGGTGGTGGGTGGGTGTGTATTTATGCAAAAATACTACTCTAGTTATTTAAAACTCTGGGGCAGATATCCAGCTTGGGTGAATATCAGTTGTTATGTTGAGAGCTATGGTATGGTTGTACTCTAGCTCGGGATACTTTTAGGAAAAAAAAAAACAAACTAAGTATTTATTTTTAACACTGGATTTTTATAGCATAATGGTTAGGAGTCCAATCACAGAAAGCCAAGGAGCTAAAGAAAGATGTGCTGCAAAAGGGACAGAATTATAGATGCAAGATTGACTCTGTCACAGTTTAAAGTTTTCCAGGATAGAAGAAAAAAACCATAATGACACAATAGTATGGTGTGCAAGTGCATATTACTTCTGATTAAAAAGATGATCTTCAACTTCAAGAGACCCCTCTGTTCTTTGAACAATTAAACAACTGTAGATTCAGCAACTTTTTCATATCAACATTATCTTTTTTTGGTTTTCTTCAGTGACAAAAATCTGAGAATGAGAAACAATGTCCCAGTGTCACAACTGGCTAAAGTGGTAGAAATCTTTGTGGTTTTGTGTTCGGTTGGTTGGTTGGTTTTTTAACTTGACAGTACTGGGCATGACTGAGAATACATCATAGGTATGAACTATCATCGATCAGTGGGGAAAAGGGTGAAGGATACTAGGGTGAATGATGCAAAAGAAAACTCTCACAGAAGGAAACATTTTCCTTGGTCTGTAGCATATCTGAGTGCTAATTAATATTTGCTCTCTCAGGCACTCAGCATGGGAGTTTGTTTTATATTTCCTAGAGCATGAGTGCACACTAGACTCAATCAAAATGCATTTGAAAAGACTGTGGGCTTTTTGAGAAGCGTATATACAGGTAGATAAACAGGGAATAAAGGAGGATATTAAATATCCCATAGAGTAAAAGTGTATTAAATAACCTATATAGCAATATACAAAAAGTATATTAAAAACCTATGGAGTACAGACAGCCAAGAAACAGATTAACAAAGCATTACATTTTATTGTTGAGCACAAATGTTCCATTCCTTTCTCTGAGCTCCTAATCAGCATTTTTCATTATTTCCCTTCCCCTGTATTTGGCTCCTGTGCCTCAGTGCCCATAGCAACACTTCCAGTAGCGTTAAAAACTAGATACTGCAACCCCATTCCCAGGCAGAGAGCTTTGCCAAGGCCTACATTTGATCCAGCTAGGAGCACATGCCCGCTCGGTGGTACAAGGTCATAATAATAATTCTCCCTTCAGGGGCAAACAGTCTTAGGAATGATCCCCCACTATTCTCCCCTACTATCTTGGCTCATTTTGATCTCAGTTGTTATTAAGCTCATTTTATGCTGCAGTCGGAGCAGCTTGTTTACTTACAGAAATGGTTATTCAGAAAGTGGATGCCTACAATGAGACCAGAAGCCTGTGTGAGTGTGTGTGTGTGCAAGTGTGCGTGTGTGCGGTGCATATAGGGACGGAAAACTGGTTTCTTTTAGGGACACATCATTCCTTTGAACTCCAGAAAAAAATGAGTCTTTTCTTTGATGGGCTATGCTTTGGTTTTGTTTTGTTTCATTTTTGCCTTGCCCCAGTTTTCTCATGATAGTGTCTAATGTACATTTCAATGGATGGGAATGATGACAGAAGGCATTTGCAGTCCCTTGAGGCATGGTAGCAGTCTCTGGAAATGCTTTTGGTACTGAAGTATTCTGAAGAGAATAAAATAAATCCTTTTTTCTTCCTTCCCCCCCCCCCCCCCCCCCCCCCCCTTCTACTTACATCAAGAATGGAGTTTCAGTTATTGGGGGGCAGGGTGGCTTTTTTTTCTTTTTAAATGGCAACTTTTCTTCCCCCTCACCGCCCCCCGCCACTCTCTTGACTTAGTTTTTTCTCATTTCTCCCTTCCTCCTCCACTCCCCATATTTTGCAAGGCAGTGAGTCCCATTACTGAGCAACCACGCTTATGAATTAATACTCAGATGCCTCCATAGGCAGCACTCCAGCCCTTTGGAGTTTGTTCACAACTGTTCATGAATGGGCTCTTCATCCAATGGAGTCTGGAGAGTATTTTCAGTTTGTTGCATGAAGAGACATGGTTAACAGGAAATACTCAAGGTTTTGTCAGGTTGAGTGGGGGAAATGGGAAGTTAGTCAAAACTGTCGGCAGGAAAGTCAACAGAAGGGAAGTTGAATGGTTTTGTAGTTGACTAGAAGAAGAGGAGAGCTGAGTGGGTGATTCTGTTTGTCACTAACTCGGACTTGACCAAAATATTTGCACGGATGACAAAAGAAAGCAATCTACAGCAGGATAGTCACAACATCATTTGAGCCAGAGAACTACAGATTTCCAAAAATCTCTAGGCAGTGACTGGTGATAGGGAGAGGATGGGAGTCTTTATAGCAAATGTATCAGAGCTAGGGGCAGAATGCAGTATTTTGACATCTGCAAAAATTCTAGTGCATTTTTAAATGACTAATTGAAAATTGACTTTACACTAGAGCAACTGCATTGGCTTCAGTGGTGCGGTCTACAGTTAGCAGCCATGCAATGTTGACTTGTATAAATCATATTCCTTATTGGTGTATATAGGTATAGTTGCACTGGAGTGATTGAAGCTATGCACGTAGACCTCAGCTGATTTTTTTATCACAGCCCATCCCTGGAACTTCAATTTCTGCCTGTGGTATATGACTTGGGATGTTACCCCCTGAAATTTTTGATGACTTCAAATATATTTTCAAGAGCTTAAAGAAAGAAAGAAAGAGCAAATCTCCAAGCTTTTAAGTGCCCTGAAATGAAAGGCAGTGAGTGGAAAAGAAAATGTAAATGATAAGCAATACACCAGATTCCATGGTTGTCGTGTTAATCATATGTAAAGATGATTATGGCAGAGAAACGAAGGACAATATTACTTTCTGCTTCCCTTCAAAACAGAAACTTCAAGCAATACCAACACTGTACCAAACACATTTCTGGTCTGCTTATCCTTCTACAAAGACACAACACATACTATCTTTGCTTCCTTTCTCAACTTTCAAGTAGGACTTTCCTATTATAAGGACACCAAATATTATATTTAAGACTAAACATGATGTGGGTACTTGTACCTAAGGGAAGAAGCATTTTCCATCATTGAAATTGTACCCTAAAATTCAGAAAGAAACATGGATTATGTAGATTTTATGAAACAAGGTTTACATTTCATCTTCTTAAATACCAGCTACATCACATTATGTCTATAATGCATATTTGACTCAAATCTGTCTGTATTGTATCCTAAAGACATCCAAGACAAAGGTTACATCTCCCCTGTTGCCAAGGTATTGGAAATCTCTAATGTGCCTTCTCTCAGCCGTGAGGGAGTTTTAGAAGTTGGTCTTCAAAATTCTGAATGTTTCATCTTTGTTTTCTATTTGAAACCAGAGGCTGATCTCTCTGATGATTTTTTTTCCCTTTTTTCTATTCTGAGGATGAAGTGGCTAACAAAGTTGCTTCTGGTTTGATGTGGAAAATGGCAACTAATAACATTTTTTACTGGCTGCAACATTATTCCTTCCAAACTAGACATGTGGAAGGCAGGAAGCTTCCTCCCAGCTGAGGCCAGAAGCTGTAGTGTGCCTCCTTCTCTGATCTAATCTCTAACTCCGATCCTCCAAGTGTCTGCCATTGCACACAGATCCCAGCAAGAAGGGAAACCTGCGTAGCTGGGCTGTGGTTCCAGACAGGGAGTGGTACCCCAGCTGCTGCAATGGGACTTGTGCCAGCACCAGCAGTCAGAGACATTAAACTGTCAGCGGAGAGTGAAAACACACCAGGAGCAAATCTCTTCAGCTGAGAGGCACCAAGCCCCAGCAAAGCAAGTCCTTTCAGTTTAGACCTACAGTACTTTGTGTTGTAAAACTGGTGGTGGTGGTCTCGGAGTATATGAAAACCAGGTCTGGATATGCATGGATTTGGATATAAGAACAGCCTGTAAGTTTGTTCACCTAGTCAGAAGTCAGCATCAAATCCAGATCAAATCTGCAACGTAGATGGTCAGTTGTTTCCCAGATCTGGGGGAAGTGAGAAGTCAGTCTCTTTCTGAATTCAGATTTCTGCTTGGCACTTTTCTGTAGAACAGCTCCTGAGCTCAGAGAGTTTTCTTGACTGTTGTGTTTTACCATCTAGGTTGCATCATTTCAATTATGACATAAATGTTTAATTTCAGCATAATACCCACAAGAGGCCCTATTTATACAACTGTAATATTTCACATGCATCTGTATTTGCAGTTAAGCATGCAAAGTGGGCTAAAGGTGTAGATTGTTTCTCAGCCTTTGAGCTGCAGTGAGGTCAGGATGGACAGAGCTGGTAGGAGGAAAGCAGTGCTGCTCATTCTTCAGATTACTTTATATTCTGGGTGCTCTTGGAGACACTGAGAAATCACAATCACATTGATAGATAATGACTGTATATGGCCAGGATAACTCTCTCCCTTTGTTCAGTCTGTTCTTTTATTTCATCTCCTTTCCCACACAGTTTTACCAAAACAGGTTAGCCTGGGGTAGCACAGCATTTCTTCATCTTTATTCTTAAGACAATATAGAGATTTTTGAAGTATCTATATGATTTTGACAAATACATAACAGTTTATTCCTGTTCTTTTTCTGTATTAACACACATATGTAAACACATTCCTTATGAGACTTACCCCACTCTTGAACCACAGGGTGGTTCAGAGACACTTTGCTATTTCATTGAAGACACAAGGCTTTGCACTTTTTGGCAAATATAATTCCATCTCTGCTTTCTGTGTCAGCAGAAAACCTGTGCAGCATTTCCAATGTCTCTCAAATAGTTCTCATAATCAAGCACTGGACCTTAGATACCTCTGCCAATATTTCCCTTTTTTTTCTAACTTACTCTTGACAAGAAAGCATCTTACTTGCTGATATGACAATATATCAGCCTCTATTCCAATCTGTTACACCTTTGGTATTACATTTCTTAGTCAGACTGTAGTGTTTTTCAATTTACTCTAGATACACAGTTCTTAACAGGTCTTTCGTATTCTTAAGTCCATTTATAGTTTCCTATACATTAAATATATCTTATTCCTGACTACAGTTTCCCACTTAAACTTTTGCTGATTACCAGTGTGATACAGAAGAAAATAAGATGTGATCTGAATAACTAAGAGGAGCAGAAGGTCATTACCTAGGTCATTGCTGACCTAAGGAGGACACATTTGGAAGCTAAGGGTGTCCCCTACTACCACTTACATTGCTTCATTGAATTTGTTTCAGAGTCCCAAGTTTATTCTAGCTTTGTAATGTGCCTCCACATTTGCAGATGAAAACCAACAAAGTGAATTTCCCCATCCTCACCATCATCTTGTTCTTTATAGCTATATGACCAAATTCATACAAATGGTTGTATGACCAACCAAAGGAGTCCGGTCATCCATCAAACACATCAGGTTAATAAACACAGGAATATTGCATGCAAGTAGATGGACTCCTTTCAGATTTAGTTAGCCAAATGTTTGTAATAAATAGTAATTTAATCGCAGTGTGAATAAGAAAAAAAACCCCTATGTGAAAAATTTTATGCACAATTTACTTCTTTCTTACCCTCCACCTCCCTGTTTCTGAAGAAAACAACAAAAAAAATCACAAACCCCAATCTAAAAAAGATTAAATCTTTTAATCTGTCTGGAGTTTATTCCCACCTTTCCTCCTTCTTTGCTCTGCTTTATGTAATGTACTGTTCATTCCTATTACCTCTTTATAGCTGTTTTGTTAAAGTTCATACCACAAAGACCTGTAAAAGAAATTTATGACTCTTGGGGTTTCAGCAAATTCTAAATAACCATAACATGAACATGAAACATTAATTAAAGACACTGGAGTCTAAGTTATAACAGAGATGCTGACATTTAAGCCCCTTGCACCGTGTAAATTAAAAATGGTATGACAAACAGTGAGTAATTTGATGGTCAGGGGTTCATAATAGATACCTTAATATCTTTGTCATGAAAAACAGTCTGTCCTTGGTTTAACCCATACTGAACAGCCCAGGGGTCTGGTTCATAAAGCATGACACTACCTAAACATATTTGCAGTAATTCATGTATCAGTCTGGGAATTGCATTGGATATCCTTGAGACTAAACAAATATGCAGGAAATTTGTGAACTAAATGTATTAATGCAAAGATAAATTCACTGTGTCATTCCTGCCTCTGGTTCAGCTATCTACTGCTGGGTTTTAAGGCATTCTTGTCTAGATGATCCAATGCCACATATATAACATAGAATTAAAATTTGTTTACTTGATTATTAGTTCATTTGTTTAGTTAACATGAGCCTTTCACAAGATATCTGTACCATTGAAACCTCGAGTTGCTGGCCATAGTGAAGAAGACACCCCCTGCTTTAATCAACCTACACCAAAAAAGGCAACACATAATGTAGGCTTGTCTTCGCTATACAGTTTTGTAGGCTGAGGAAGGTGCATGTTTATATATTCTTTATGTTCACATAAGCAGTGGCTCAGCATATCCAAAGAAATCATTGCACTCTTGTGGAGTCATGGTATGAGATTCACCTAACCAGTGCAGATGTCTGTATCTGAGCTGGGCACATGAGGTTCCTTCTATAATCAATGGAAATGTACACTTCCATAATGAGAGTCACCATATCCTAAAGCAGATATCTAGAGCAGACCAGATGGATAAAAGCACTGAACAATTTAGGTTGGAAGAGACCTCAGGAGGTCATTTAGTCCAACTTCCTACTAACTCCAAATTCACCTCAAATAAGTTGCTCAGGAGCGTCCCCAATTTCCTAGAAAATCCTAAAAGTACTGAGTCTCTTTCCTTTGCTATAAGGGGTAACTAAGGTAATGAGTCCTCGCAAAAGTTTTCTTCTGTTAGAGGAGACAGATTCTGCAGGTTACAGGCCATGTATATATTCCTTCTCTCTTGCAAATGACAGCTGAAACAGGAGATATGAGGGAATCTAAGTTATCTGACTTTACTTCATATTTTCTGTGAAGTAGGAATCAGGTCCTGTGTGTTAACCAAAGGGCAGTAATCTTCTAAAATAACTGTCCCAGTTGCTTGCAATAGGGAAAACATGCTCTTAATCACATATCTAATTTTGACTCTATAGGTACTTAAGTTATAATTCTCTTAAAACACTTAAATATTCTGTTATGATATAGCCAAGAGAAAGCTTGAGACAAATGCAGCAGGTATACCCAGAAAACCCATGTGTCAGTCAGAGAAGAACCAGGAGAGTGATTGTACTTTTCCAGGTTGGAACTTCTGCTGATGCTTCTGCTACTAGCTGCTGAGCTGGGTCGGCATGCTGCAAAGACTTTTCTACTGAAGAACCTTAAGATAATAATTGGAAAACAGGGAGATTGGCTTGCCAACTTGTTATGAGTTCTTCACCTTTACTTCAGATTTGTTTCATCGTTTCGCTTGCACACCCTTCCTGCTTTGTGCTGTTATTTAATAACCCACTAGTTGTGTAATTTCAGCTCCCAAATTGAATATGACGTTCCCTCCAGTAGAACCCTCACCTTGATAAATTGCCAAATAGTAATTATTATTCCTTCCAGAGCCTGAGATATGGAGTCATGGCTGTAATTTCCAAGGCTTGAGTGCCGAGAAATTTATGCTATACTTCTCTCCATCAGAGTTTTCATCTGAGATCATATTTCAAGCCCTTTCCTTTGATGATATGATTAAGATAATTCCTTTATGAAGTTCAAGCCTCCATGAGATATTCAAGAAGGAACCTGATAGTTCTTAAGTTTCATTTACTTCCCCTATGAATATCAGCAATGTACGAAGGGAAAAAGCACACAGACAGGATGCCTGACAGTTTCAAATGCTCCTAATTTTTTAATGTTAATTATTATGGTAGCATCTGCTGGCCTCAAATATGGGACCTCTGTTCTTGTGAGTGCAATATAAAACTAAAGAAAGAGACAGTCTATGCCTCAGCAATCTTGTCCATACCAGGATTTTTTTTGTTAGCTTGTTTGCTTGTTTCTTTTTTTTTTTTTTCTTTTTAAATTAAATGCTGATATGAAACTTTTTAAGGCCCACTCATTGAGAAGATTATTCAAACTCTAACTGTGCTGAGTTCAAAAGTGGTTGTGCTTTACATCCTTCCTGAGAGAATGGAAAAATAATAGGATATACACTATAATACAGATAATCTGCACTTTCTCACAGGAATGCCGGGAGCATTACACACATCTAGACATGCATAGCAAAATGTACATGTTATTCAGATTGGACTGTAGTGTATTATTTTGGTACTCCTGGTCCAAAGACAAAATAGTTTGGGAAAGAGAATATTGTTATCCCCATTTTACAGACCTCTGTCTGATGGTTTCCCTAGCCCATCTGTGTCAATCACTGGTGGTTTCAGGGGAGCAAGATAGTCTGTAGTAAAGGTTTGTGGAATAGTCAAACAACATAAACTCATTCTAACTTTTTCAGTTATTGACTAGCTTACGTCCTGAACCTGAATGTTTATGTTCTGTTTTATAGGTGTTCTTATCCTTTATTCAGTACTTTTGAAATTCTCATTTTCAACCATATATGTTTGTTTCTTCAATGTCCTCAAGCTATAACATAAGGATTGATACTCAATCAGTCAAGGTGTTACTGTCCTGCAGATACAAGCATGTCTCATAGAGGTGTTTTCTCATGAATAGAAAATATATTTGGATTTTAAAATTAACTGTTTCACTACTGAACTGTGTAGGAGGCACAACCATTTCTATTACCTCCAAATACTTGTCGAAATATTCTTTCCACATAAGAACACTTAAAAACTCATTCCATCAGTGGTGAAGGAGATAAAACATCTCTTTGTTATACATGCAATGTTCAATTTAAGGGGAAAAAAAAAAAAAAAGAGAGACTTGCAGTGTTATATCCTAATCGTAATAATATGTACATTAAAGCTTTCTTCCTGTTATGATCCTGTTTTATAGGCTCATTGTTCATGACATGGCCTTATTGTTCATGTACGTGACAGATGAACACATTTCTACCACAGTCTCCACTACCTCCATAAATTGTGATTATAGATTGAAATATTGTATGCCTCATTATTTATTTATAGCTTTGAATTTTTCTCAAGGATATTTTTCCTTTCTTTTGTGTTATTTTGTTTTAATGAAGGTGAAAGGCTGTAGAAAACCATGAAAGCAATCCAAAGTCCTTTCTTTCACCATGAAATGGCTTGAGGTGTACCACAGTGTCCCTTTTTCAATAAGCATTATTTCCTGGCACAGTGTAATCTCAGTAAGTCATTACTTTGCTCATTGTTTAGGCTTCAAATCATCAAAGCATTTAAACACATACTTAACTTTAGTGCCTGATTAAGTGCCACTGGAATGGGATTTAAGCACTTGCTTAAAATTAAGTGGGTGTTTACATGCTTTGCTGAGTAAGGATGAAATGCTAAATTGAAATCATATTTGTGTCTGAGTGGAAATTGTTCCCAAGTTTACTAAGAAAAGGAAGCAGATTTGATCATATTGTCTGCATGTTTAACTGTTTCCTCTTCCTCTTCTCTCCTTCCTAAAAAAGCTTTTGGACCTGGTAGCCAGCTAGCTTTTATTATATCAAATTAACAAATGCTTAAGCTGCTCTTTGCCTGATTGCCAACCAGGGGGAAATAGGGGACTGAGTGGCAGCTAAGTGATATGGAAAAATTAGATTCTTTTGCTGAAGAGGCAAATTGTCATGGTAAACACTGTGATATATTGTGACAGGACAAGAAGACATTGAGGAGAATAGTATTGTGGGCTCTGTCAGGAACAATACGAAGCCTGTTCATGTATTGGGGAAGGAGAAATTACATGTGGGGACTTGTGAGTGTCATAGAGACAGCAGCTTCAGTGTATCTCCATTTCCAAACTCAGTTGAAGGCATGAGCCCACTGGAAACCATTCTTCACTGCCTCTGGTGAAGCAGAGATTCAGGACATGTTTATGTGCTTTTTTGCAATCGTGTAAATGGCCATGGCAAGACACAAGCAAATGCTAAACCAGGCTCTAAATCTAGATCTAGAGAGAGAAATGGCAGTGCTTATGATGATGGAGAAGTTTTTTTAAAGGATTTAAAAATCCTAACAGCAAACAAAACACTCAGTGAATTTTGTTCTCCATTGACACATAATCTGTCATTTTTTGAAAATATTCAAAGAAAAAAAAATCCTTTATTTTCTGCTAGGTAATTGGTTGTGAAGACAAATCAAGATCAGCAAACCTTTTCTGTCCCTTTCCATATGGCCTCAGACAGTATTTCTTCAGGAATTCCCTCCCTAATTTGCCTTGGACTTCTTAAATTTTGAAACCCTTTAGACACTTCTACCACTATCATCTGCATAGGTCTGGACATCCAACCCTTTCTTCGTCTGTTCATTTTTGGCCCCCATCCCCCCACTTCCCCATTCCTCTACCTGTCTGGATGTGGATACAGGCAGCCGATTCACCATCCAATGCCACCAAAAATAATCTTGCAGCAACTTCATTGAGGCTTGGGGCAAGCCCAGCTTCTGGACAACTGCTTGGTTCAGCCCCATCTTCTCAGGCTGTCCAGCACACCCTTGATGTCATTGTGTGTGAACTGCTGGAGATGGTGAAGGCACTGGCAAAATTCCTGCAGTATTTGGTAAGACCAGAGTTTCAGTTTTGGTCTCTGTTACCTTAACACACTGCTGGGGTTGGGAGAAGGGGAAACGGAGTCTGCATTTTTCATCTGTGCTTCCCATTTCCTTATTTAGTGTATTAGTTCACACATGGAAGGATTTTTAACTAATATTCTTAAGACATGTTTGCAAGCATTTTTATTGATCAGCATCAGAATCACTATTCATATAACACTGGTGGGACAAGAAAAAAGCTAGTTATGATTCCTGTTATTTTAGTTGTTGTCAGTATTGCCAGAAAAAAGATAACGCTTTTTTTCTCTCTCTCACTCTTAAGCTCTTCTTTCTCTCTCTCCTGTCCTTCAAGAAAATTGTCCTTTTATTTATTTTTGCTCTATCCAAGAGTGGCAGCTGGTTTTGAAGTGTCAGACTATTATTTGTTTTTTTGGATGTTACCATTTATTGCAAAGAGGATAAAATCAATGTGACATTTCCAGAACAATGATAGATGAAAATGATGAGTGGTCTTTAAATGCAGAAGGCTAGTTTTTAAAAATGTCACTAGTGTACTATTTCAGAGTTTGTCAAAGATAAAACAATAAAAGTTATAGATATGAAAACTAATATTTCATTGGGTAAGCTATAGATAAGCAGACTGTACAGTACACAAGTTCTATATGCTTCTAAATGTAATATCATAGAAATGCTGCAAAAAGGACAGCATTAAATATAGTTACTTTCAGTTATTTGATTAGATGTTCATTTGTGAAGACCATGATTTCTAAGACTATGACCTTGCAATCAGTTGTCCTAGCAAAGACTCATAGACTGGCATTTTATACTATGTAGAATTCACACAGATTCAAGGGATTGTGATTTGATGGCCAGGTTTTATGAGTCACCTGAACAATATAGTCATTGTGCTTTTAAAGCTATTAGTGTGTCATACTCTGAGTGCAAGCCTCACTTCAGAATGATGCTAAAACCTGTTCCTTGCTCTGAAAGGGTACTGTTTCTGATATACACCCTCCTTTCGTGGATTGTTGACTACAGTAACCTGTGCGCATAAAGCATAGGAGACTCATGATTCCCTGCAGCTCAAACAGACTTTAACAACTTGTGTGTGTGTGTATTATTACTATTTCAATGGTTCCTGGCTATTTCATTTACAAGTCATGGGTGAAAATCCATTCCTGAAGGCAGAGACCTTCACCATTTGATATTATTAGTAAAGCTATGTGAAATTGCTCTGTTCTTAAGCTAGGGTTTACAGGCAGAAAGAGCTGGTGGGACTCAGTTGTGCTAATCTGGCATGAACCCTTTGATTAACAGGGAGAAAACAGAGAAGAAAGAAACAATCATCATTAGTGGGGCCCTTAAATGAGAGTACTTGACCTGAGCATGTGACTAACCCACATTTGATAAATTGGGAGGTAGCAATATCTAAATTTTTACATATTATGCATCCACAGAAAGGGAACAAACACTAGCATGCATTTGCCAGCTATTGGACATGAAAAGAGTGTGGTCTCTAGTGATCTTGACTGATTTATAATAGGTAATTTACATCTAACATGGCAAAAGGTGTTCTGTTATCAAATCTGAGAAGTCCATGAAACATCAGTAAATAAAATTTCAAAAGGTTCTCTAAGAAATTTAATCCATATTCGAACGCCTGTCTATCTGAATAGCATATTTGCACAGTTCTAGTTCAACTGGTGCAGTTTTCAAGTAGCTGCAAACCAGATGTCAGTATTTACCATGCTCAAATAGATGTCTTGTTTTGCAGTTGTGAAATATTGACGTCAAAAAAAAAAGGGAGGAAAAAATCACACATAGCAGTTTAAGCTTGATGTTGGTTTTACAACCTCATTTGGGGGGGGAAATAACTTCACAGTTTAACTGCAGATTAAATCTGATCTGATTCAGCTCTAATCATCTCATTAGAGGCAAATGAACATAAATTGTGAATCAACTTGGAAAGAAGGGTGTGGGAAGATTTATGATAACTCCTCCCATCACTACTCTATAGACACAAACATTAACAAAAATATGTGAAAAAAGGAAGCAGTAAGCACCTTTTTTAGGCCTTGTTTAACTTTTTCCAGATCTATGAAGAGACACAGTTTGATCTGAGAGTTGGTGAATAGATCAGTCTTTGAATTAAAGAATTGTAAAATGGCAAACTAAAGAGGTAGGTCTCACGTTTCTGAGCGTCATGTTCAAAACCAGGTGTGATAAGTTCTAAGGCTAAGCATGGGTAGCTATTTGCTGGGACTAAATCTAATTTTGTGCAATATTTGCACCTAGTTCCAGACAGCTGCAACTCATCTGAAACATTTCTAGGTACCTAATTAACTAGAAAATCTGTGTGCTTGACATATTCTGCATTTGCTGAAACTTTGAACAGCATAGGCATGTGATAAGGGGTTATCTTCATCATCTTCAGCTTCAGGGGTTAACCTCCAAATATTTCAAAGCAACAAGTTATTGTTATAAGAAAATACACTTTCTTCTTCTAACCTCATTTCTATGCTTTGAAAAGAAAATTGGTAAGTATATGTTACCTCATGTACAGGTTTCTCTTGGTCCATTATAAATATTTACCCCAGCTTACACATGTCAATATGCATTTAGAAATATTTCCAAGGAACGTTAAAAAAAAATTACTCAGTGGTGTTATTAACTATTTTTTACTGCTTCATAAATGTTCAATATCACATATACTTATTACATGAAGATGTGCCTTTTCTTTTCACAAACATTTGTTCATGTCACGATATTTTGCTTGCTTTTAGTCCTACCAGAAATGTTACAAAAGGCCAAGGAGAACAACTGCATAGCAAATCCTGTTTAATCTTTGCAGGCCTAATATGAAAATCTTCAGGAATGTGATGCCTCAGACAGTTGACACAGGGGAGTTGTAAGGGGTGGAGTATACAGGGGACAGACAAAAACTTCACAAGATAATTGCTAACAATTGCTGTCAGTGTGTATTGATCATGGGGGAAATGAAAGACCTGTGCATCAATCACCTTTGGGGGAATATGAAAAGAGGAACCTTGACACAATCATAGTTATATTGTTAAATGTAGTATTGTACTACAAACCATACAGGGACCAGGGCTTCCCAAATGCACACATATTAAATTAGTATTATTTTGTTGTTGGTTTAAATTTTTTTCAATATGGACAAGAGCAGCCTAATTTTTCCTCTTTTACCTTGCTAATAGAAATGGCTAAATGATTTTACCTGAAGTTTCATGCAACATAAATAAAATAAATAATAACTCAGACACAGGTAGCCACCAAGGAACAAAAAAATTGAGAAAATTTGAATTGCTGAAAAACAATACACTACTGATACTACTGAAACCAAGAAAATAGAACTTTCTCATAACAAAAAGTGATGGAAAACCTCATTTAGTGCTAATGTCACCTACAATGTCCATAGTTTGATATCAAAGTTCTATGGCATGAATGATTTCAAAAATATCTAAAAACTCACCAGAGATACTGTATCTTGGACTGTAGCCTTTTGAAATATTTTAAAAATACTTGACTTTGAAAAGGGCATTCAATTTAATTTTTAAGTATAAACCATAAGATAAACACATATAATTCATATTTTGTATCAAATATGAAAACCCAACAACCTATAACTCATTGAATTTTAGTGTGTAAATTATCATTTTGATTATGATTTTACAGTTTACATCATCTTCCCAATAAAAATAAGCCTGCCTTAGGAAACAGCCTTCATATTCAAGTATCTGCCCAAGGAAAAAATGCCTACATACTTTGATCAATAAAGAACAGGGTCCAAAGGGTCAGGAAGAACCATTGTTTTCCCAAATTAATAAGAAAGACATTCATTTCAGCAGGACTCACCATCTTAAAAGACTGTCTCCAGTGCACTTTAGAAACCTCTGTTTCAGGCTGGCTTGATGTCCTAATTGAATTGCCTTTGTTGTAGAGCGCAGAAAACAAAGCCTCAGAGAGTTTCTCAGACAGAGAGAAAGAGGTGGGTGAAGGGAATCCATGACATCTGCTCAATAAACAGTGGTCATTTTACTCCAATCTGAGAAGAAAGAAAAAAAAAAAAGGAGGAATTTATTGACCTCTGGTGATAGATTTCTCAGAAATGTGTTATTTCTGTGTGTTATATATAATACATAATAGCATGTAATAACAATAGTTATTATATGACCTTATTCTTACCTAGCTCTTCTCATTACTATGTCTCAAAGCATCTTATGGAGAGAGTTTCCCTCACTACCCCGTTAGTAGGGGTAACTTGATCAAGGTCACCCATCAGCTAGTGGCAGAGCAGAAATTAGACTCTGGAATGTCTTCACCTTATACTGGTTCTTTCAGACTACAGCATTTTGTGTAGCCACATGTGTATGTATAATCTACATACGTGTACTGTATCTTGACATTACATATGTACAGGGAGTCAAGGAAGTGATCTTTTTTTATCTGCCTGCCACCTCTCACTCTACTGGTGTACTTTTACACAGTGTAATTCTCTACTTCTTAATTTTGCCCTCAGCTACTTTAGGGATAGTTTCAAGGATGAAAGAGCCATCATCTTCTCAATAGTGGTAGGTAATACAGTGCAGGGCAGTGGGGAAAGATTGCACTTTGGGAGGTTAAGGTTGGGAATTAGGAAAAGATCTTTCCATGGGAGAGGTTAGTGCAGCACTGAAAGAGGTTGCACAGAGAGGTTATGAAATCTCCATCCTTGGAGGTTTCCAGCACTTGGCTAGACGAAGCTACGTCTGACCTCATTTAGTGTTGGTTTGAAGCAGAAGGTTAGAAGAGATGACCTCCACAGGTCCCTTTTAATCAACATTTCTATGACTCAACATTCCTCCCAGATGGCCTCTCATTTTGTCTCATGAGTTTTCTCCATCATGAGCAGCCTCATCACTTCTGCTGTGGTGCTAATCCATTCTTCTGTGTGCCTGTTTCAGCCATCTGTGTGATGAAATGGAGTTAGCACCTCCAAACACTGAGCTACTGCATCCACAATATGCACCACAGTGTGCTACAACCATACTGGCTTGCAGTACAGACACATTAGCAACAGCACCACTCCTGCCCATTGCTGAGGCAAATGTGAATCTAACAATTAATCTAACAATTGTTGTGAATCTAAACAATTGTATCTAACAATTAAAACACAGCAACCAACAAGTAAGTGCAAGAGGACACTGAGATGTGAATAAGGGGTAAAAAATGGGTCAGGACCCTGGAACTGCATCTTGTCATGAGAGGGCAATGCCTGCTAACCGAAATACCTGGAGCTTTTATGCAAGGGAAACAGGTTTGCACGGGTTTGGAGACTGAATTAGAACATTTTATAGCACAGAATGCAAATAATCAGGTAATTTACTCTGTAGCTGTACAGTAATTGCAGTGTAATTAGAATAATTGCATTTTACCTGCAGGACATGCACTTATGGCATGTTGTATTTGCATTAAATATTCAATATATACATTCCAGACCAATTCATCTTTGCTGTAGCTCTATGCTGAAGTCAGTGGATACACTACAGAGACGAATTTGGCTCTCAGTCTTTTAAGTTCTGCAAGTTCCAATCCTGTTGGAGATTCCCATTTTGCAGAAAAAGATTTTTTTAGAAGAGTTTGATGGATTTGGTGGTGAAAACTTGCATAGCCTGGGAGTAGTTTGTCCAGTCAAAGCTTAACTTCAACTCATTTGAATAACAGGCAAACAAAACCATACAACAACCAGGTAATCATTCACTGCAGTGAGCAATCAAGCAGTTCACTTCTGGCAGTAGTCTCACACAGACCATACTTTGGGGTCAAGCCAAGGCCTCAACTCCAGCTGCTTTGTGCTAATGAGGTGAGGAAAAGCAACCAAAAATCTGCCTGAAAGGAGTAGCTGTAAATGCCCCCCGGGTTGCAAGAGTGGTTTGGAGTGGCATGGGTCTGATACACTTGGCTCTCCTCCATGTGCCCTCTTCCCTTGGCATAAGGACAGGAAGAAGCCATGCCAAGAGCAGCAAGGGGTAAGGCATAGCATGTGGGAGGAAGGATGAGTCAGTGATTAGGGCAGGAATTTGGGACATAGCAGACCTGGGTTCAGGTCCTTGCTCTGCAACAACCTTTCCACTTGACCTTAACCAAACCATTTATAATTAAATCCACAAAAAGACCTAGAAGAGGTAACATCTAACTTCAAACAGGTAAGAAATACTCAGAACTATTAAGAGTCTAAAATTTCTGCATTATATATAATGAGCTTGAAGTCTGAGAAAAAGATCCAGCAGACCAAGAAGAGAGCTAAACAGTAGGAGAAAGGCATAATTTGAGCAGCATACCTACAGACATATAAGGTGTTTAAAGACAGATAGGGCTCTCCTAGGTGTAGAAACTGTTCTACTTTTGACAAAATACCGGCCTGTTCTTTGGAGTAAGGAATAACAGCAATGTTTTTCCACTTTCAACTTGTGTACCCTTGTTGCTCAATTAAAACATCTCGGGGGTGGTGGTGGGGGAACCAACCCTGGAAACTCACTCTGAGGTTAACAGGGCTGAGATTAGGACAAAGTACGACAAAGCCCATGGCCCACATGCTTCCTATCTGCACGATTAGCCTAGCTGCAGGTAGGACTCAGACAAACTGCACTGTGCTGAAAGAATCATAGACTCATAGAATCATAGAATCGTTTAGGTTGGAAAAGACCTTTAAGATCATCCAGTCCAACCATTAACCTACACTACCAAGTCTACTCTAAGCCAATCAAGGGTAGACTAGACTAAACCATGTCCCCAAGTGCCACATCTACCCATTTTTTGAACACTTCCAGGGATGGAGACTCTATCACCTCTCTGGACAGCCTGTTCCAATGCTTGACCACCCTTTCCATAAAGAAATTTTTCCTAATTTCCAGTCTAAACCTCCCCTGGTGCAGCTTGAGCCCATTTCCTCTTGTCTTATCACTAACTACTTGGGAGAAGAGACCAACACCCACCTCACTACTACCTCCTTTCAGGTAGTTGTAGAGAGCGATAAGGTCTCCTCTCAGCCTCCTCTTCTCCAGGCTAAACAACCCCAGTTCCCTCAGCCGCTCCTCATCCGACCCCTGCTCCAGACCCTTCACCAGCTTCATTGCCCTTCTCTGGACATGCTCCAGCACCTCAATGTCTTTCTTGTATTGAGGGGCCCAAAACTGGACACAGTATTCCAGGTGCGGCCTCACCAGCGCCGAGTACAGGGGCACAATCACGTCACTGCTCCTGCTGGCCACACCATTCCTGACACAAGCCAGGATTCTGTTGGCCTTCTTGGCCACCTGGGCACACTGCTGGTTCATGTTCAGCTGGCTGTCGACCAACACCCCCAGGTCCTTTTCGGCCAGGCAGCTTTCCAGCCACTCTTCCCCAAGCCTGTAGTGCTGCATGGGGTTGTTGTGACCCAAGTGTAGGACCCGAAGCCAGGTAGTGATATCTAATGGTAGGCTAGGCCATGTAATATTTGCTCTCCTAATCATACAACCTAAGGTGCATAAAAATAATTTTTGTCTGTCACTAAGATACAGATTATAGAGGCCTCCAAAGTTCAGCCTATAGTGGAGATAACGGGAGGGAAATATGGCCAAATCTGAGAACACTTATAGTCCTGGGCTTAACCACCAGGACACTACAGTCTCTCTCTTTCTGGTTGGTTCAGTGGCTGGACAGCCCAGATATTTCCAAATAGACTCGAAATATTTTCACTAAATATCATCCAGTCTTTGTCTCACAGCTTCCTTAAAATTTCTAAGCTCTACTTCAGAGCTGACTCTGTCTGTAGCTGCAACAACTACTAATTTCAAGAATAAAAGCGAACCAATTCTTAACAGGACAAAGTCCTCCTTGGCCTTGATGTGATGTTTATCTGATGACAAGTGCACAAGTTAGCATGGGAACTTCTGCTGTGAGACGCAGGTCCATGACATTACTCCGCTTTTCTTTCTCTCCCCTTGCAGTTCTTTTAGTCCTCTATTAAGTTTGTGCCTCACGTTTTTCAAGATGTGTTCCCTGCTCCAGTCTCCATTGTTGCTGTCTTTGGTGGTGTCCATTCAACATGCTAATTGCTCTGTGTGTTTGCTGAAGGAGTTCCTCCAGAGCCCCTTAGATCCTAGTCCTTTCTTAGCTAATTACCATGTGCCATACACTGGAGCTATGGGGCCTCAGGGTGATCATTTTGTTGACGATGTGCAGCAATAACCATATAATCACAGCTCAATTATGGAGCATTTATGGAGTTATTTGTGCCGTGTCATAGATGAAGTTAGCAAATGTAATATACCTCTCATCACGAAAGAGGAGAGAGTCTTAAGGTCAAAGGCTGAGCTCTCATTAGAAGCTCCATTTTTTAAAACTGCTTTTATAACAGTGAGTTCCCTCAAATCAACTGAAATTATGTTTGTTGGGCTTCTTTTTAATTTCTGTTTTTATCAACTCTAAAACTCCAGCCCAAATTTGCTGACAGGAAATTAACTTTCATAAGCTGAAAGAATAAAAAAAAAAAAATCTGCAGAAAACTCCCCACAAAAACCCTCTCACCCAAACATAATAAATAAATAAATAAATGCATTCATACATAAAAATGTTCCCCATCAACTTCTATCTGTCTCTTGATACTACTTATCTGTTCATATAAAACTCCTACCAGGTGCAGAGTGATTAAGAAGACCAAAAATAAAACTATTATCTATCAAGCTAACATTTCCTCACATCATCTGCAGCAGTACATTGGCTGCTGCCTGGATGCTCAATCATGTCTAGTGTTGTAAGGTGACATTTGGATAGGAGCCATTCCGCCACAGATTAGGAGAGGAACCGGGGTTTAGCAGAGTGGATATGATCAGCTGAGAAACCTGATGGATAGGGGAAGGGGAAAAGGAAACGGACATTTATGAAAGATGCCGCCTAGAATAGGTCAGATCGAGCAGAAGAGGGCAGGTTTTGGAAGGTCTATCAGAAGAAAAAACCAAATTATTAGTATCACTAGGTCTTTTTCAAATATTGGTATGTATATATATAGTAATGGCATACACAATAGATGTATACGCATAACGCCACATTACCATATATACATATGCATATATATGTTCATATGCATACAAACACACAAAACCTCTCAACATAGACCATCCCATAAATATATAAAGAAATAGAAATGTATAAATGTATAAATATATAAATATACAACGTATTTCCTTTTTCCAATAAAAGAGGATATAGGCTCTCAGACCAACTTTCATATATGGCAGCTTAGAGCAAAAATGTTTTATTCATGAATGATGTCTTTTTTTTTTTTTTATAAACACATAAAAATGTGAAACAATAAAAGTGATATATACCTAATAATGAGTGAGCCAATAAACCCCACCAGGCAACTTAACTTTGGAAGTGGAAAAATTGACTTTGTATAACAAATTGCAGAATTATTAATCCTGTTTGAAACCCTTTTTATATCAGACCATTTACTTTAATTCTTGCTACTTTCAACATTATCATACATTATGCATTTTTCTTTGTAATTTTTTTTTTTTTTTCTTTCTGCAAGTAGTATGCTCCCAAACTTTAAAGGGCTGGAAGCGTTTTAAAGAGAAGCCTACTGGGTAAAAGAAAAAGCAAGGGATAAATTATTTAGGCCATTCTGAGGTACTCTTCCCTGCAAAAACTCCCTCACAGTGGTCGCTCACAGACCACTGATGAATTAAGCTTTGTGAAACCCCTGCAAGAGAAGGAAATATAATCTCCTTGTTACATGAAGCAGAGAAGTGGAAGCACAGAGCTATTGCTGTGTCTACACTAGGGTGAGAAAGAAGCCTCCAAAGGCTCACCATACTCGCCCTTCCTCATATCTGCTGCCCACACAGCTGCCTGGTGAACATCCTGTGGGCTTTCTGCAAAAGGTGGAAGGCAAGGAGATATGGGGAGACCTTGCCTTAAGGTGTCTTTCTTAAGGGACATAAGCAGGGACAAATACACTTCAACTAAAGCTGGCACTCTTAAGAATGCAGGTTGGTCTTCAGACTCATCTGCAAAGAAACAGAGACATGTGAGCTGAGTCAAAGGGTAGCTGAGGAGAGACGAGGTGGCTTCGTGTAGGAAAGCCCACTTTGTTATGTCATGATTCATCCATGAAGAGCCTTGGGCATGTACCTGGTGATATGAATACACTGTATGTGGGCTCGGGCATGGGGACCCTGTATGAGTGGGACGGCATGTAAACTTCAGGCTATGTCTGCAATATAAGAGGCAGACGCATCTGGTCTTGAGGGTGCTCTTAATGCCTACCCTTACCGGGAAGTATCAATATAACCAGTATTTTCCTAAAAGGCAAATTTTAGATGCACAGTGTAAATGTTGATCCACTTAAAATAATCTAGAACCTGAGGTCTGAGGTCACTGAAGATCTACAGCTCCATCTGAGGTCTATGAGAGTGCTATATGACTTGAAGTTGAATAAGAGTTCAACAGTAAGGCTCTCCGGTTTACTGACTATTATCAACTGACTGGCAAAAATTAGACTAATATTTATTCTCAGACTGTGCTGGTCATAATCATGGCTAGCAACAGGCCAAAGGCACAAATTTGATGAGTACATAGGTATATCCAGCACACATACTTTTTTCTTAAGAAAACTCCAAACCCTTGCACTACCCCAAATTAATATTCAGCTCTGTAGTAAACTGAACATTAATTTGCTTCTGTAGGAAGGGAAGAAGGGGTACCTCCATTGGATCACTCTAATAGCACCTATTTTTCTCTTTACTGATCATACACTGTGTAAAATTATAGTCGTACCTCCTGTATCTTGTATAGTGAACACTTTATGTGTGGGGAATCCATGAAGTTTTAACTGGATGTAAACAGTGTCTCTCATCTTTTATGTAAAGAAATTAGTCTAAAAGGAGACCTAACAGCTTATGGATTTTGGAAGTATGAGGAAAATACCTATTGTTCATAACAATCAAATAATAATTTTGTGCATTTACCTCATTGATACTTTGTCTCTTTCCTGTCCTCCACAATCCCCATTATTCTCTGCTCATGCATCACTCCATACTCCCTTTCTTCTATTACTTTGGTAGTAATCTATGTGATACTGATTTTGAAGCTCTGCACACAGCTGATGTTGCTGATAAAAAAAAAAACCCAAACAAACCACATGACGTTATTGCAAAGAAAGCTGTATCGTGCTATAATACAAAGCATGTGAAAAACAGATTTATACAGAGTCATTTAAAGTTTCCATTTCCAGACGTGAAGGGAGACAGAAAGAGAGTAATAGGGGACTGGCATGGAGGGAGGCTTGCTTTAATTTATGGTTTGAAAGCATTTCTATTTAAACTTTTCAACACAGAGGGTCAGCTGCACAGAAAAAGGTTCATTTGCATGAAGTGCTAAAGGTGTGAGCCCCTGAGCAAGTCAGCTCTTGGTGTTCAGGCGCTAACGATACCGTCTGTCATGGTACAGCCTTAGGTAGGAAGGTACTAAGGCCTAAATGAAGCTGAGTATTTTTTATTGTGGTGACCCTACCACCGGGCAAATATTGTACAACATCTTGTGCCAGCAGCCAAAGTGATTTACATATATTTTTTTTCTTCTCTCTGAATAGAGTGGACAGCTGGTGTATCCTTATGCCTATTAATCTTTCAGTGCTCAATCATCTCTTGGTATGTAACCACTATTTTTCAATCTTTGGGGCATCAAGTGAAGTAATGAATAATTCTGTTATATTCGTACAGGACTGATGGGCATTACTGAATAACACGTTAGGTTTGAGGGTGAAGAGAAGGAGGGAGAGGGGAAACATTGGCATAAGGCAAACATCCTGTTATTGCCTTTTCATTGCAGCAAACAAAAAGAATTCTTTCTAATCTGCTTCTCAGGGGATCACCATAAAACTCTGACCATCTATATATATTTTGTGTGTGTGTGCATGCATGTGAGTATCTGTGTTAAACTTGCTGTCAGGTAGGATTTTTAGTACTTCAAAGCTCTTGGTGTCTCTAGTCTTAAACTAAATTGGTGAAGCTATAAAAGTTTTAATCTCTCTTGGCCCAGAACCTGAAATTTCTGTGCCAGCTGCACAGAACAAGTCACGGCAGTATGGAGCGTAGAATATAAGGCACTATGTGTGGTTGAACAATGAACTCAGGCACCCATTTTTATGCCAAAGGGAAAGGAGATGAGCCAATACTTCGATAATTTAATCAAAATTGAAAGGAAGATATGTATTTGATGGTGACCGGGCCAGTGAAATTTATGGGATTAGGTTCTGATGTGATATTTCATAATTTTCTTATTAATATGTTTAAAACTACAATCTTGATAATTATTGATAACTAATCACCTTGGCCTGGAATGTAGCAATAGCAGGATGAGAAAAAAGCTGGATAAGTTTCTCTATGTGAAACAGGATCCTTATTCCAAAAGTCTCTTCTTTCCCTTAATTTTGAGGAATGAGTTTAAATAACTTTTCATGGTCTCTCCCAGTGATAGGTCCCGTGCAATCTAAATGTGCAATCACTAAATACAGTGAGTGGAGGGTTGCAGTCCCTCCTAAATGCCATATCACAGGAGCATCAGTACTTGAGATCCCTCTTCTAACTCTGATGGTTGTGATGTGCAAATATTTTAGATCAAGGTAAAGCAGACTGGAGCAAAATCTGGGGACTACACACTGATCTGGCTTAACACCCTTTTGAGGTACACCTCTCGGCTTTGCTGTCTGTCTGTCTCTCTCCTCTTCTGCATTTTCTTTTACTGCCTTTCCTTATTGCAATGTGCATAATTCCCCTTTGACTGGAAGCCTTTGAGTCTGTGGCAGCCAAACATGATTGAGAGAAAGCACCCACTTCATTTAAAAAAAAACAACCAAACAAACAAACCAGTCACTGAACAAGAAATAAAGCTGGACTCTTAACAGAGGCAGGAAGATTTTTCTGAGCAATAAGTATCTTAAATAATATTCTTTGCTGTGTGTTGCAGAAAAGAAGAGAGAGAAGAAAATCCAGTGTTCAAAGAAAACTCTGTTGTTAAAGTTCACAAATGTGTTAGCAATTTGATTCAGGTATTATTATTATTATCATTATTATTTTTATTATTATTAATTATCTAGCCTAGGCAATTTGGCAGCCTTAAAAAGAGGAGCACGAGCAGTATAAATCCTTTATTCTATTGCAAAAGAGAGGTACCTCTGCAGAATGGGATGCTGAGAACATTTCAGGGGGTTACCCCACAGAATTCTGATTAATTCCTCCTCCGATCCCCCTTTAAAGATACACAAAATACTAGCATAGAATTAAATACGTGTTCTTTGATTATCAGTCAAAGACTCATTGCGAATGGTAAGAACCCCTTTGGAAGGCACCCAGCCCACTTCCAATTAAAAACTACCTGGTCATAAATAATAAAAGCATATTACATACACAGTAAATAATGGTTCTTAAAATAATGTATTTCAGCCGCCGTATTTTAAGGACACCATATGTGTTCCCTGTATAATGAGCTCTTCCCTCTACCAGTATAACCAGCAGCCTCTCAAATCTAGAGAACTGAAGAGATTAATTTGTTGGGTTATGTTTTTTCTAAACATTAATGAGTTGTTTTTCTTTCTCCACCTTTAAAAATAAATTCCCTGTTTTCCACATTCCCATTCTCCTTCACAGTAAAGAACAACCTGAAATTTAAAAGTAAATTTTCAGAAAAGAAAGGAAGAAGTTTCTCAGTTTTGGAGATGTAATCTTAATGTGTGTACAAGGATGCTTATATAGAACATATATATATGTCTCTGTGATGTATGTGTGTTTGGTATTATGTTTATATGTATGTATTTGTATATATATAAATATATGTTATGTAAACATAATACTAAAACCAGCTGCATGAGATGGTAATGACATACTTGATAACAAATATTTTATAATTTTTTTTTTTTACAATATGTTGTTGATTATTCAAATAACAGACAAGTTGAAGTTCATTATGTACTAATTTAAAAAAAAAAAAGTGTGGAATTATTGGTAAAGACAGGAATGGGATTCTTCCATACGTTAGAATATACAATGACCCCAAACGACACTTTCTCACTGTGAGTTTGAGGTGACAACACATCTGAACGTGTGTGCATTTGGCTATTTTAAGGAGGTGAAATGACCTTTTTCCTATCTGAAAAGTCTCAACTCAGGAACAGGAAAGACTTTTTCTGTACTGGCTGCAGTGAAACTCCTACTGCATAATGAGACAAACTACTGATTTCATAGAAAATCTTAATTCTTACATTTCAGGATTTTTTAGTGCTTAGACCTTTCCCCACAGAGATGTCTATATGTACAAACACAAACATACATAAATACACATTATACCTTCCACATTCAAAGCCCTCAAAATGTTTTACAAATTATGTAGAAAAGAAACTAAGGATTGTCTTACACCATATGTATCATCCAGAATTGAAATTTATTTTAAACAGAAAATTGAAATAATATAGTTACTATTCCCAGTTTGAAGAGGAAAATGAAAAGCATTCAAAGTACACTTTGGACCAGGTAACAGCATTTACATTTCCACTCTTGAAAAGTGTCGTGATTTGTCTATGACTTCAAGCTATCAGGATCATCACTTTAATTAGGAAGAAACTACATCAACTTATAGGTTATTCTGTAATTAGTTATTTCAGAGGTTTTGTAGCTTTCTGTGCTGCAAAAGCACAAAACAATTGAAAACAAATTATTAAGAGAAATGTACCAAGTTAAGAACGATATCACGAAAGGAAAACGGTAAGGATCTACCAATGACAGCCAGAAGCACTGGAGCTAAAGCAGTCTGGTTTCCAATAGATTTGTGAGTTTTTTCTTCATTGACTTTTTACTGAATTATGTTAGAATTTTCTGTTATCTCCACATTTACTGATAATATTATTTTTTCTTGTCCTCCTATTAGATGATCTGTCGTGATTTATGCTTTTTAGTAACAATATCAATGTAAGTAACCATTGAGCTGTTTGCACTGGTGAAACAGAGACAGTTTGTGCATTCTTGCCATTAAATGTTAGCATTTGCAAAGCCAGGAAGTTCTGCTACTTTTTTTTTTTTTCCCCCAGCTGATGTTGAAGTCATCTGCCTCGATGGTTTATTGGCATTTGAGAAGACTAAGACTTTGAATTGCTTTGATTGTGACAAGAATTGTATTTGACTTCCACAATGAAGACCTCACAAGATAAAAACACTTGTGTTCTATCTAGCTACTGCAAATACCTCATTTGCTTTCTTTATTATTAATATTTTTCAAATCTGTGAATACCTAATTACCTTGAGACCATCAGTCCTCAGCCCCACTGGGTTTAAAACAGTCAAGAAGTTCAGAAAGATATTATGGGAGACCCAGATACACCTACAGACCAATTGATCATGTTGCCTCATTCCCACAGGAAAGCAACCTACACGTAATTATAATTTATTGCAAAAGGGACTGGAATCCCCATGTCCCGCAGATAAGTATCTAGGCCATGAAACTGTGCCTCTGTGCCTGCCTGCATCTTCTGACCATCCACCTTTGTTTCTCTATTTCTCTTGCTCTCCAGCTCCCACATAAACTAGAATAATTCCAGTAACAAACACTAAAAAGGAAAATAGTTTCATAACATTACACGTTCTTTTCTTAATGGTGGCAGTTTTAGGTCTCAGTATACCCTAAGGAAGAGGAGGAATTTGATACTAAATCTTTTGTAAATGTGTAACCTCACTGTATAAGAAGGAGCATCGACTGTATAATTGCCTGTAAACATTTCATTTTCTTTCTATTCTTTAAAAACTCTTGAGGGATGTTTCCCAGAAGTGAAGTAGGTAGCATGGGGATTAGATCTCAAAATAGACTGAGGTGTCTAGTACAACTGGAAATTAGCCATTGCATTTCTCTTTCCACTGTGTTAAGAAAGCTGGGTATTTAATGGGAATTACAGCTGTGTCAGGAAAAAGTGAAGAGACACTGAGGATGGCAGCATGTTTGAAAATACTCCTCTTTTTTTAGCATCTGAGCACTTCTTTGAACAAGCCATCTCTGGGATCATGGTCTCCAGGGTATAAACTAGCTTCCTGAAATTAGCCATGTAGTATTCCCTTGGGCTACCCTTTACTGATACTCTGTTATTTGAGGAAGAGGAGGGCAAGATGGTGCAGCAAGCATTTAACATAACATCTAGCCATTACAGCACCTGTACAGAAACTGAAACATATGGGCTTAGTTCAGATCTCAGCTTCTATGGATTAAATTCCACATCTGTGAGGAAAGTCGCTTAAATGTATAAACACAAACCAGCATCTGTGACCATGCTATATGCCTCTCCAGCTGAAATGGAGCATTATACAGCAAGAGCCATGATCCAGAACAAGAATGAAACATTGGCTAGTGTGACTTAGCAGAGCGATATTTAAGGGAGACCTGGATTTAAGACCAAGTGTGTATTTTAATCATCACTATTAGTGATTGAAATTCCTTTGTGCAGGGACCATGAATTGTGTCCTACACAGAGATCCCAGTGGGCTGGCAGCAGACCACCTCTGCCCGCTCACTGAGAACTTCCATAAGAGGTGCATCATGATCATTTCACCTGATGAAGGAAAACACTTCCTGCAGTTGTTATTCACTTCCACATAATGTAATGATGCAAAACGAGCTTCACTTTGTCACTGCTTCACATGCCAGGCCCCCATGCATGTGACCACCTTCCAACAACATCCCAAAATAAACCCAGGAATTTTAGAGAAGGTTGCCCTATCCCTCACTCAAGTATCATGATCTGATTTAGTGAACCCTGTTTTATAATATCCATATACACATCATTGCTATGACTACTACCTGACTTCATAGTTATCTTGGATTTAACGAAAAAGATAATCTCCTATGATTTCAAATCATCCTGTGCTCCAGACTGATAGTGTTGTTTTTGATGCTTATGTTCCTTCCTCCCCAAATCTCTACATTAATCCAGCTCTCTGCAGCCAATTAAAAATTATTACTATTTAGGCCTGGCAGGAATCATTCTATTTGAAGTATACAGAAAGTTTCTGGTAAAACAGAAAAGATGTATTGATTGTCCCCTATAACTTCCCTATAATGTCACGGGTATTGTTCCCATAAATGATTGTTCATTCAGGTGAATGAGGAAGGTTGTCAACTTTAGCTAGTAACAGAAGAACTGGAACTGATTTTTCAAAGCATTGTAATTTGGCCTGATTCTGTTTCTTCATGATTGTTATAATTTCAAAGAGAAAAGTTGTATTATTTTTTTCCTTTTGTTGTCTCAGGAAAATCACTGCTATTAGTAAAAATCAGAATATTTTACCCATGTAATTTTTAATAAATCTCTTTAAAATATAAGAGGCTAGCAAACTGTTTTCTCATTCATTGATAAACGTTTATTGTTTGTTGTTTAAAGAGAAAATAGAAGAGGGGGAAAAATGAATCACAAGCAAGTCTTTATTAGGAGATGATACCAGAAATCTTTCTGAGGATTTCTTTTCATGGTTCTGTGGCTCATTGTTACTCTATGCATTTTCTCACATTTCTTAATTTTTTTCACAGTCCGGGGCAAGGGTTTCTTTTCCAAGTGAGCTGGAATCAGTTTTAAAATGGAGGACTGTTCATCCAGAAAGACAGTGTTCTTGTTTGTAACGGGATATCCATGTGTTGAGGGGAACAAGTTTCTGTGGCCCAGTGTCCACATCCCAAAACTGTGAAATGAATTCAGACATGTGTCATAAGGCAAATACACAGAACCTAACATAGGGAAAAAAAAAAAAAAAGAAAAAAGAAAAAAAGGTGTTCTCTTTTTCCTTTCTACTACTTTATCTCTCAGCTCTATATGAACTGATGTGATACTTGTCAATCAATGCAATAGGAAATGAAACAACTGGAGTCAGTCTCTATCTGAGACGTGCAGAACTGCCTTCTGTTTAATTCTTTTCCTTTTCTGTAGACACTATTACGTTTTCCATTGCCAGGTGACAAAGAAACTTATGATTTACTGTGATACATACTAATGTGGCACATGCACAGTTTAAAAGAAAAGGGTAGGAAGAATCTATTGCTGAATGAACTTTTACTAGGGAACGTTGATTTAGTAGTTACTTCCTTTTGAATGCCAAGTGGTAGAGCCTGACTGTAAACTTTGAAACTGGACTTCAACAGTGGTCAAATTTGGGCTTTGAAGTATGTTTAGATCCATCTCTGTTACAAAGAAGATGACTGTGATGGGCCACATTTGTAACTGGGTTTGTACCACCCAGTTGCTAGTGAAGTTGGTCTTCAGGGATGGACAGATCTAACTATCTGATGACACACTGGTGTCCATATTAAAGGGACTGTAAAAATGCTATACTGTAAGTATCATGTAAATTAAGTGAGTAGTGTCAACAAAATGTCATAAAAAATACCACCAACCTTTGACAGTGATTAGAAGGCAAAGCAGTGTTGGGATAGCTCTCCAGCTAATCTTCCATCTGACCCACCTGGAAAGCAACAACAGAGGAACTTGTGCTGTAGCTATGAATGTTCAACTGACTGAGAGATACAGTAAAGAAATTACGTTCCAGTAATTCCAGTGCAAAAACTGCTCCCATATGGACTCAAGACCAAAATAATTTTTCTTTACACTACTTCCTTTCATTTTATGAGACTGCTTAAGAATAACCCTGAAGAGATCAACTCCATATATATCCTCTGATCTGAAGGGCATCTGAGGGTTTTCTTAGGTGGTATTTGCTTTTGTTTTGGTGCCCAGCTGTAGTTCTACTTCATCACTGCAGTGGAGACACATGTCACCACACAGTAGGAGAGCTGGACCAGGATTCTCCATGAAGAACTTTCAGGGTGCTCTCTAAAACTGACCAGTTCAATATAGGAAAATACGTAGTTTGAAAATAACATGAATTTAAATTCCTGCTTAGAGATTCCTCACAATAAGGACACTGAATGCACCAACAGACTCTGCAACATTTTTCCCCAACCTATGCTCCTAGGAGTACAGCTGCATATGATTAAGATGGGTGCTTGATGCAGCCTTGTAGCCTTGGATCAGACTGCTGGGAAAAGAGCTGTATGAGAAGAGGCTGTGAGGAGACTCATCTGGGGCCTCTGTCCCCTGGCTCAGGAGGTACTGTTGTTGCCTGAGCACTTGGTGGTTGTCTGAGCTACACTGCAGGCGTGCCTGTGCCACATTCCTTGCTGATGTTGACCCTGAGCTGCTGATTGGGCTTCCTGGTTTGGCATCAGGCTTGTTTCATCACTACGCACTTGTCTGGGAACCACTGTTTGTGGCTGACCCTGGGTACCATCACCAGACTTGCTCTTCTTGCAGTCACCCTCAGCTCCTGGCTCACCTTCCCCTGCTCAGCAGCCTGCGCTTGCTGCTCCCTAATGCCATACAAATCCTTTTACACCACTTCCCCAGGCGAAGTATAAATGTGCTAGGAGGACTGAGGTTTACGGGACTCAGAAGTCGTCCAGTCTACTCTCACAATCCATTTTGCATACCAGGTGGTCAATGAAATAGCTCTTAGTGGATGTACTTGCATACTCATTTGAAGATGTCAGATAAATAATTAAAAAAAAGTTCTATTTGTTATTAATGGAGTGTATTGATCCTCAGCATTGTAATTTTCTCCTTTCATGTCTTCTTTCACAAATTGTATTTAAAATACCCCCAGCAAATAGAAAATGACTACCTCTAGTCTCTTGAAAAAATGGCCAGATCATCAGCAGGAATAAGGTAATACATCTCCATTCATGTTACTGAAAAAGACCTTCTTGTATAACGTATTGATAAATTATCATGGTGTACATATGAAAACAATACATTGATCCTAATTCTAAAGTTAGTCAAATACTCTTTATTATTTATTATTTACTTTAGCATGGCATCCAGAAAACCCAGAACATGCATTATAATCCAACTGCATTAGATAATGCTCAACACATAACAAAAACTGATATATCAATCCTACATAGTTTTTATTTATTTCCTTTTTGCTGTATGGTTTGCTAAGCTAAACACTGTGAAGACAAGTTTTGAGAAAAGCTCCCTGGAAAAAAAAAAAACCACCCACCCACCCACCCAACCAACAAAAGACGACTGTAAAGATTATCAACTCTTCCTGAGAGTTGAAAATTTTAGGTGAAAATGCAGCTAAGTCCTATTGCAAATCCAGAACTCAGGGAAATCTGATTGTTACTACCCCAGGATAGGGTCTCAGGTCTTCAGAATTCTTGTTTCTGAGCTTGTGTCTGTCTTTTTGGTGTGTCTTTGAGAAGACACATTCCTGCATCTCCTTGTTAATCTATAAAATGCTTATAATACTATTTGGATGCACTGTAGGTCTTATTTACACAGTTTTTCCAAAACCGTTTTGTTTTCCTTAGTAGAAGTATCCACTTATATGCAAATATATAAACACATTGTAATGTGAGATTTCCACTGTGCCCCAAAGCCCTAGACCCTTAAGAAATTAATTGCTCTCTGAAGATGCTGCTCTCACTTTTGCCATTTGTTATAAAGGGAATCTAGAAAAAATACAATTCCTTCCTCAGTTCCTTAGTGAAGCACCAAGCTAGGTAGGCTGAATAACAAGTGGTGTTTCCACTGCTACCCAGTGGCCCATGGGTCATTTTAGGAGGGCTTTTCTGTTGATGGTGGAAATCTATGAGTCTGTGATCCCCATCAGCTCTCTCCATCATTGGAGCTTCAAAAGGAAACTTCATTTTCAGTACTTTCCTTACACAACCCACTTTCCTTTACTCTAAAGAACTCTTTTGCTACAGTCTAGTCAGTCCATACAGGCTTCTAGCTTAGGGTTGATACCATATTATTGTAGGACCTAGGAGAGAAAAAGCCCTACAGTTTACAAGGTGAAGCTAATGGAAAATCAGCTGATATGGTTAGGCAGGTCTGGCAGAAACCAGGGGTAGCATGAATCCTTTATTACACCAGGATCTTGACAGTGTCTTGATTCATGCAGAGTGTCTTGGAAATAATGTCTCCCCAAAATCTATCAGATTTATTTCCCACATTCCCTTTCTTTTTTCTATAGGTCTAATTTTTATTTTCTATGCTTACTTTGGTATGTAGGGCTGACCTAAAACCAACTCTCTCTCAAGTTAATTTAAGTCAGCTACTTCCATGATGAATAAACTCTATTCCTCCATCTTCAGTGGCTATCTACCTTGGCCCTGAAAGCTGTACTGAATGTCTGCATATAAGGTCTGTGCTTTTCTGGAATGTATCTACTGGTTACTGCTGCTCTAGCATGGCAGCAGCAAAGACATTTCAAATTCTGTTTTAACAGAAACCATCTATATGACCTCAGAAGTTACATTTGTTCCTCGGTGACTAAATCTCTTATATTTTCCTACCTTCCACTAGTGCTCAAATATGGTGATAACAGGACCCTGGACCTGGTTATTACCATAGATTGACGTGTATAAGTACTTGTCCCCTCAATCAGCAGGAGTCTTTGCACTAATTGTCATTCAAAATTATTTCTTTTGCTTGCTGTATTCAGCTATTTTCAGTACTGTGGGGTACATGACCCAGGGAAATGGTGGATCTCTAGTACAAAACACTTTGTCCTTCCTAAATGACAGGGCAGACTCCAATCTTGTTCTTGGTGTTTTGCACCATTTGTTCCTCCTCAGCCCTGAAGCCTTGTCATTCTGTTTGGGGTATTAGTGTGGATCAAGGCTATCCAGAGGAGGATGTGAATTGAGGTTGGCACAAAGTGTGTGATTGGCACCAGTGATGAATTCTTACTGTGTTGAGATTTTAGGCATGACAGTTATTGGTAAGCCAATCTGAAATAATCCCATTCAAACCTGCCAGATTTGCTACAAAGTGATATGCTCCTGAAGATCGTTGCCAGAATAATGATTGATGCCCACTGCCAATCAGTGCTGAGACTCAGTCACTTCTTGTTGTCATTTAACTACGGCTACACAGAGCATTTAACAAAATGAAGGGGCATATTTGAGGTTTAATGAACAAGGCTACCTACAGTTGCTCATTTAATAGATGCACACCTTTGTTCACTGGAAGGCAAGCCTGGGCAAATCACTTGACTTTCTTGTGCTTCAGTCAATCCACCACTTGAGTAACAATGAAACAAACAAGCAAACAAACAAAAAAGCCCATACACATACACAACAAAACCCCACCAAAAACCAAGCACACCTGAAAAACAGTCAGCATTTGAGCTAGTATTTACTAGGGAAATTATATGTGCATCGCCCATGTTCTAGTCTCTCATCAAAGTAGCTCTTGGCTTTAGTGATTATGCATTACTCCACAGATGGCATCAAGATATCTTTGCAGAAAAAAAAAAAAAAAGATTGTTTGATTTTATATTATGTTATTTTACATTTTTTTGTCACTTGCAAGTGAATGTAATTAATGGATAAGGAATTCCATTTTGATGCTGTTTTGCTTAATTTTTATAGAAGTGGGATGCTATGTTTTTGTAGATCACTCCTCTCTAGCGAACTACTAAATTTTAGGAAAAAGCCTAAAACTTACTGGTAGTAATGGAATATCAGTGTATAATTCCATTTAAGCCTGTACTCAAACACTTTCTGAACAGGAAAACTACTAAAAAAAAAAAAAGGAAAAAAAGGAAAAGTTGAGGCACATCAGACCCTAGATGCGTATGTTAAGGGATTATAAATATGCCAGGAAATTTACGTAGGCCACCAGCAAAGGTAGGTATAGTCAATAAAGATCCCAGTACTTTAACTTAAGCTTCAGTCTCAGTGTATTAATTAAAAACTCCCAGAGACTCAGGACACAGCAATTATATTGATGCAATTTTTCTCTTTTATGCAAGGAGAAACTCACCTGATAATACTAACAATGGCACTTGCATAGCACTTTACGTTCACAAAGTGCTGTACCAATAACACATAAACTACACCCTGGTTTGTATTATTTCTTTTACTGCTGTTACGGAACAGGTTTTAGAGGACAAGGAATCAAGGAACAGAGATGAAGCTCCTCTGCAGTTACTGCACTGTCTAAGGGCTTCATCCAAACTAGTCTTTCCCTTGGGTTCCTGCTAAGTCAGGTTCTTCTTGCTTACAACTTTTGTACCTTTCCAAAACTAATTAAAAAAAAAAAAAACCAACCAAACCCAAAAACCCAAAGCCCAAACCTTCTTCTCTTGAGTCATATTATAGCTATCTTAAGCAGCATCACTACAGTGTTTGGACTGGACATCAATGAATCCTGTAGATCTTTGCAAGTTGTAGTTAAAATATTCCAAGCACTTAGCATCAGCACAATTTTATACTCACCTGAGACAAAGTAAATGACACACAGCTTGTATTTTAAGCAAGTTTAACAACATTTAAGAGCAGGGACATGAATTATAAAGTTTTCTGTGATGTACATTGAGATCTCCCAACAGAAACCAAGATGTCGGTTCACAAGTCTAACCTCAAAGGGTCAAATCTTCTCAATATGTATTAATCCACTTACCAAAACCCCGTGACCATACTAATCCTGTTAAACAGTTTACACTCAGCATTAACTACAGATTCCACCCCCTCTGTATTTCCACACTATAACATATTAAACCAGTTCTGTCTTTTGTGGGAATATGAACTAATGAGCTCTTTTACAACTTCTTCCATCCATGTCGGGAGAGAAAGGCATAACTTTTTTCTTTCTTTTAATTTAAAAAACTCAAAACTTTGCAGTCCTCACTGACATGAAGTCATGTCCAAGCTAGGTCCCAGAATATCGAGGATTTCAACTCCCAAAATCTCCTGTGAATGTAGCCAATACTCTCAACATCCTACAGCAGCAGGGTCTGCTCAGGAGATGCAAGGAACCATTAAAACTTTCCTTTCTCTCCCCTCATAGTGCTCTCATATTTCCTAAATTTATTTACTTTGCTAAAATAAATCCTAGTATTTTTTTCCCTAAACTATGCCCTTTACTTCCTAATCTTCATCTGTGTCTATTAAAGGAGTCTTTTACTCACAGGGTTCAGCTGACAAAGTCCAACTCCAAGACATCAGTCAGTAAGCTGTGCCTATTTTCAGCTATGTCCTGAAAGAAATGTATACATTCTATTAGCCACAGGCTAATCTGCATTCACCAGAAGCGTGACTTGTGTCTTCCTTCATAAGAAGGCTTTTTTGTCATCTTTTGAAAACCATTTGACCAAGTTCACATGAATAACTTCTGCATTATTCCGCTGGCTTTTTTTCAGAGGCATGCAGCTTGCCAATTAAATAATTTGAAGTTGCTGAGTTATTTGCTGTGTGCGATACTCACGTAGGTGTGTACAGAATGTGCTGCATTTAATCTTTAATGGATGGAAAATTGCTGGCACTACGAATTTTGCCAACCCTTGCTTCTGCCCCCCTTCCCCACTTTGCAAATGGGTTTGGAATCTAAATGCAAACACATTAAGTATAAAGAATGAATTTGGCATATAAATTAATGGTTTCATGTCAGAGACAGTACAGGTTTTGTTTGTTAGGGGAAGAAGCTAAAATATGAATTAAATCTACTGAATGGCTTCAGGTGATTGACCAGCACATTTTGTCCACAGGATGAGTTGCAGAAACAGATCTCAGCTGTGAAATGGCTGGCTGACTTTCAGTATTATTTTTTCCCTGTTTTTTTTTTTTTTTCTTTTGCTTCAAAGTGTCTTTACCCATGAACCAGTAGAGTTCCTCCCAGTACAAACTATCAAGCTTCACACTACAAGTTTTCAATGGCAGCCAATCTGGAGGACTGCATATATCTACCCCCAGACAGCTGCATTATGGAGCTAAAGGAACTGCATCTAAATTCATGAGCCGATAAAAAGTAATCTGGCTAAAGTCTTTTTTATACCAGAATATACACTGATAATCACACCCCCTTGAATTACAAATGTTCCATAACCATTCAAACTGGTACCGAGTTACTGACATTATTTGAAGTAATGACATAATAAAACACACTTTAAAAGACAAACCCATATTTTACTTACTTCTTGCTTAAAAAATGTTTCAGAAATCTTTTGAGATTGTAATTGATGGGATACCAGATTTCATAGACCATCAAAGACTTGAATATGTTTTAATAAACCAGAAAAATTAAAGTCACTTTAGCTTACTAGCTGGCTTTAGATTTTTATTAGTATTATTTCCTATGTTTCCCCACTTTCCTTTATCTTCCTGCTCAGTTCTCTCTTTCTCTCTCCCTAATATTCTAAAACTGCAGCTAAAAATTAATTAAAAAATATATTGACCTACAGCTTTATCTCATTAAAAAAAAAAATATGGGTTTTTCTTTTTTTTTTTTTCTCCTTAGAGACAGCAGATATATCTCCATTCTCAACTTGATATTGTTATAGGGACGTACGTTGAAATGAGGCATTTGATGCACCTAGCTTAGGCAGGGCATCTAACTTCCTTTGTAATGGTGTGACTACCTACCTGCCTGTGCTATACAAAACAGTGACAATTAATAAGGTTGCTCAGCATAAGGGCTTGGAAGAACTTGCAGTGTCCATCTACCTTTCTAATTGGCGTCCACTGTATCCTAGGTGAGATTTCAAGGAAGTCAAAATCATGTTGATACCTCGCCCTTCCCTTCCACATCAGGAAGGAGTCAAGCCAATTAAACTCCCCAGGTTTTGTTTTAAAGTAGAAATGAATTCTTTATAGCTAGTTGAACTGAGAAACTCAAACAAATTAAACTAATTGTCTAAATGACTATGATACATCCTTCTCTCCAGGTAACTTCTCACATAACTGAGAAAATTTTGCATAAGAAAGACAGAAGAGTGATCAAAGTGTCAAATTCTCTCAAAGTCACATGATTAAATACATTAAATGTTGTTTCTTTAACAGAAAACTTAACAGGTCTTGGCCTTAAAATAAAGGAGGGAAAATTGCCATTTCCTGGGTGAGTTCCTTAATCTTTTAGTTTTCAAATATGACAAAAGAAAGTGAATCGAACCAGTTTGCCTGGGTGCCTGTGAATGAAAAATGGTAGAAAATGTGCTTACATATTGCAAGGAATATATTTGCATTAAAAATAAGAAAAAGGCAAACAAAAACAGCAGAAGATTTTTCCCTTACCCAAAACAAACCTAAGCACATAGTAGTCTGCGTGGATAGAAGTTTACATTTTTCATGGGACATGTCTTTTAGATGAAGGATGGTGGTGAAATGATGAAATAAAAATAGTTCATTTTAGAGTTGCAGGGAAGTTCACAGTCCCCACTGTCAGGCTGCTAACTTCTAAGGTGCCCATAGTGAATCCTGCAACTCTCAATTGAATTAAGTCACTTCCTTTAACAGCCTCCACACCCAGTTCTTCTGCATCCATGCCCTAAATTGCCTGAAACTGAAAGATCTTCTTTATTGCAAGGAAATACAATGTAATAACAGTACAATGACAGTTTTGGGGCTAAATTCTGTATCTGTAGACATTACTCTTCTCTCAGTTTGTATTTACACGGTAGAACAGGGGATAAGTACTTTACAAAATGCCAACAGGTAGTGGTTTTGTTGCAATGAATGCCAACGTCTGAGTAGGTCAAACAAAAGACGACTTAAAGAGATTCACCTTAGCATCACTTGTGGCAAATTGACTTGTGGAAGACTCTCAGCTGCTTATCTTTAACACCCAGACTTTGTCTTTTGATACATCTGGGTCCAGCTGCCAGGGTGCAACACTTTACCTGCTCATGCCTTAAACATCGGTTCTCCACCCACACATCCACACTCACTGAGCACCAAAGTGAAGGATCCTGTGTGTGAAAATGGAGCAGTGATGTGACAGCAGGAGAGGACAACTTGCTGGCCTACAGCACTTCACTGCACTGCAGGAACTGCTGTGTTGTTTCAAGCTGGTGGTCCATCTAGTGGCTGTTCACAAGATACCTCAAAGAAAGATACCAAAAATCCTATAAAAGGCAGTGACTGAATAATCTGTCGTTTCAGAGTTGCTTCCGTCTTTTGCCCAAGCCTCAGAGTTGGACTCTATCCTAAAGAATGGCAAATTATACTGATATATAAAGGATTTGTGTCTATTATCTCTTTGCCTGTTATACCTTTAACTCTTCCACCTGTCTTTTACTTCTTTCTTCATGTTATTTCCTTTTTTTAATCAGGGAACACATCTTATTTCATGAACAGGAAGAAAGGCAAAGATTAATTCCACTGAATTTTAGGCTCTTAGCTAAGGCCATTTGCTTAGTAGCTTAGTCTACTTATATAATCAAAAGAGAAAAATATACTTCCTGAAGTGGCAATTTACTCTGCTTAGATCTGAATCACCCTGGAGGTTCCTGTAGCTTTCCAGCAGCTAAAGAGGGAGCAGAGAGCAATTTATCTAAAGTATTCTAGCCTAAATACCTCAGTTATGAGCCTAAAGCTGGGTTCAGCCTGTGTCTTCACACCCACAATACCACCTGTAAATCTTTCCTTGCCTCTCTCAACCACCTATTTCTGCTCAACCACTTTGTTTAAAGTGTGATCTCATTGCTGTCTGGATACCACATTTTCCTCGGTGGGCCACATCTTGCTGACTTGCTGAACTATTGTACTGCAACTTAGCTCAGGAGTCTACGTAGAAATAATCAATAATAGGTTAGTAATAAGAGAAAGCAGCATGATGCATCATTGACGGAATTATTCTATCCTCAACTGTAGTAAATTGAGGATAGGCGAACACTTGTCTTTACACAATCCTGGAGACAAAGGCTGAATTAATTATTAAAGATGATGGTATCAGTGCAACTGCTTTTCAGCCAGGCACTTGAATCCTATCCCTTTAATAAGAGATACCAGAAGTTGGGGCGGGGGTGGTGTTGTTTGTTTGTTTTGCTTTTACCACAGCCTATCAGCATAAATACCACTTCCTTAGCTAGAATCCATCTGCTCTGTTGACAATGTTCTCAAATTGCAAGCAAGCATTTAATGGTGTCATGCTGAAGCGCAACAGAGTGGATGCTGAGAGCCTTAGGAGTCACTAAAATGAAAGGGCTTTTCTCTTAATTTCAGTCACCAGAACACTTTTAACAGAACATGACATCTTAGCCGTCTGAGCTTTTTAAACGAGACTTTGGCAGATACACAATGCTCAGCTCCGTGGTACCTAAATAATTGAGGCTTTGAAACATCAAAGTACTCACACCTTCAAACACTCAAGTAGCTTTGTTTGAAAGATTCTTTTCACAAAAGACGACTAACTCTGCCATTTGAGATCAATGGATCTCTCTGAAACATAGTGTCCCCACTTTATATTGGAACACATTGGTTGTTTACTACATATTGACTAGCAGTGTCCCCGGTGCAGAAGGCATTTGATTAAATGGATGTCTTTGTGATGGCATGATACACTACAGAATTAGGGATGACATTTGAAAAAGGGGAGAAGGGGATCTTTATAGCAAAAATTAGAAATTCCCAGATATTCCACTGTTTATACGTGCATTTTAATTTTTTATTAATGTAATTTAATTTAATTTTGCTTTGTTTTGTTTTATTTTATACCCAACAGATTTCTCCAAGACGAAGAACTGAGATTTGTGGCAAATCAAAGGATTAGTCATTGGTGACATACTCTTTTCAAAGGCCGTGCAGTATGTCCTGGATTGTCTTCTTATTAGTAGGTTTTGCTCTGAACTTTAGAAGTTCTACTTCACTGTTGCGTTCCTTTTCCTCTCCCAACTATCCTTCACAAACCCTGGCTAAGGCAGAGCATGAAATTTATATACTACCCATAGGGATCTTATATTTTTTCACATCCAGATCTGCTTTGTTTTTAAAGTTATTATAGTTGGGTTTTATCATTATTAATTTAGTCTTCTAATTAGCACATACAGTAGTCATTTATACTTCTTGTTAGTGCATAATATACAAGAAACCAAGTTCCAAAAGGAAATTATGTCCTTAAACCGAGCTTTATGCAAAATTTATGCCCCTATGTCCAAGACAGTGATCTTCAACCAACACTTCTTGACAACTTCAGCTTCTGTAAAAGCATAGAAACTTATATTTTCTAGTATAAGCTTAGAAGGACCTTAAGTTCTGTATTTTCACTTGACTACTTTGGCAACCAACTTGGCCTACCTATACTTATTTACGTTTCTTCAAATCTCAGGTGGACATTTGAGCAACCTGATCTAATCTGGCCCTGACTCTTGCCCCAATTCTGCCCCCTTCTATGTTAATTAGGCATTCTCACGCCCACTACCCTCAGGTGGCTCAATCATTACAAAATGCTCGCAGCTCACCTATTATCTATTGATGGCATTGAATACAGAACAACGTACAGTAGTTAGGGGCAGTTTTACATGTAAATATGACAAAAAGGAATGAGTCTGTGTATGACTTTCAGTACTGTCACTGACATATGAAGTGGAGAAAACTGCTTATAATTTCTGTCCTACTCTCAGTAATTCCAACTCTTATATCTTGATGTTATTACACTCAAAATGTTGTTGGTGCAAAAGGGAACACTATCACTTGTATTTGGAGCTAAGACTTTATTGTTAGTTTAATTAATGTTTAAGAGTCTAATAAAAACCTAATCTTTTTTTCTTATTAGTTCCAGTACCAATACACATAGTGAAAATTAACACAGAAAAACCCTTTACTGCTAAAATTGTTAAGCAGAAAACTTACTAGTTCTCTTTGCTTTTATGCTTACCCTCCCAATGTGCCTCTGGGTCACAATGGTGAAAGCCTCAGTCCTCCCAAAGAGGAATGCATGAGATGGAGTTACAAGTCAACAGTGCTCTGATGCAGAGAACTGTACGATGTTCATGGTGGGGGATTCCTTCTCAGTTTTCAGTACACTCAGGTTGTTTTTTTTTCTCCAAAATATTTTCTTTGCATGATCTGCTCCCTCTTCATGGGTTCCCAGCTGAAGTTTGAAAGCACACTGTAGCCTCCAGCAGTCCCAAATAACATAAAAAGTGGTTGTTTGTCAATACAGATGTGATTTAAGTATTCAGTTCAGAGACCCTGTACTGTCAGGTCAATACAAAATCTGTGGGCTTGTACCAACAAAAAACATATTTACTGGGATAAATCAGGGGAATACCATAATTATTTGTAGTTCAGGTATTTACATGTACCCATCTTTGAAGCTCAGCCGTTAGGCAGCAAATTCTGCAGGGCGAAAAGCAAAGAAAATGGACTTTCACTTTAGTATTCTGCTGTAAAAGAAAAGGTTTAAATTGTCTTATCTGTTCATAAGATTGTTTATTTTTGTTATCCAGTGATAGGTTTTTAAAATATAAGTAATTGTAAATGAACTTGACCGTAGCCCAAAATCTTCAGCCACTTAGATAAGGACTTCAATCTCTAGACTGCAAAAGTACGTCCTCTCCATGTATCTCTGAATCCGTGACGACTGCTTTCCCAAGTTAAAAAAAACTACATGCAGATCAGTGCAACATAATTTAATTTATCAACCCTGTAGAGCTTTGTGATCCTCTTGGGCATGAAGTTGACTTGAGATTTTTCCATTCCTTTTAATTTCTCTAGGAAGGCGCTTAATGCAGCAATGGCAATATCTTATAACACTGTTCTCTTTCATATATCTCTCTATATATTTATATATATAGCTATATATACAAATGTTTATATATGTAGACTGGCAGATAGATGCAAAATGGAGGAAAAGTGTATTTGCTGTTTCTTTAGTCTAATAGTTTAATGTTTACCTGGGTTCAAGAAATGATTAGATAAAGAATTGAAAGGAAGATCCACCTAAGGCTGCTAAATGCGGACATGCAGCCTCTAGCTCAGGAAGTTTCTAAGACACAAAACACTGAAGACTGCAAGAGTACACTGGGAACATGTATTGCAGACCTGCCTGTTATTCTGGTTTACTTCAGTTATCAAGCTATTAGTTTGATAGTTATTAGCTTGATTAGCTATTAGCTAGCAAGCAGTGGAAAGGGGATATTGGCTTAGGTGAACCTCTGGTCTGATCCAGCATGGCCAGTTTTATGGTCTCATGCCTTTTATCCCTAAATGAGTTAGTGAAGCAAGAACCCCTACAGCAAAACATGGAATATGTCTGGTTTGATCTCATTTTAAAACTGACATGTCTATCAGCTGCAAAACCAAGGTTTAATAGCAAAAAAAGATGACATTTTCTCAAATTCAGGATTAAAAGTATGCTTCTGAACCAACAAAAAGTCTTACTGCTTTCCACAGCGTATTTTGTCAACCATATGTTCACTATATCTATGACAGAAAATAAGTTTCAAGGAATGTTGAAAAGTTGTATTAAAAAGAAAGGCAAAAGAGGTAGATGATCATGCCATTTATTGCTTTGTTGGTAACTCTGCTGATATCACTGTGACAGATTCTGTCAGAGAATAGAACAAGGTAGTACTGCAAAGCTTCAAGTAAGAGATAGAGAAATTTGTCTGGAATAAAACTAGATCACTGAAAAATAATCTTTTACATTTCTGCCGAAAGTTCTATACCTCTGTCCAATTGATGTACAGAAAGAGGAAAAATATGACCTCAATATTGCTCTTTCACCATTGACTCGTCCCAGAATTGATACACTTGTGCTGTGGTTGCCCTGAAGTGTAATAGTGTAC